>NC_140284.1:5628411-5663411 GCF_964030765.1 Micromesistius poutassou | reverse complement strand
AATGGATATGCAGCGGGCTCCCTACCAGGTCAGTCATTGGTCAATGAGTCAGTTAGCAAACATATTGCATATTTTCTATTGGGCTAACTTTGGACATTTTAACGTATTCAAATTTTTGTGCATTAATACATGCAAAGAAATACACATACACGCAGACACACCGACACGCACGCACGCACCCAAATAAATTAATAACAAACATTTCTCTCCAGATGTCGACATCTGTGCCCACAGCACCGTGAGTCTGCACCTGGTGGGCATGAGCTCCGAGCAGGAGGTGTTCTCCGTGCACATGAACGGCCAAGTGCTGCAGCACCGGGGCCACAAGATGTCCACCGTGGGGCTGGTAAGCGGCTCGGCCACCACTGGCAGCATGAGGGCCGTTCACCCAGGCCGCTGGCTCCTGTCCTCACAGACCAACAACCATATGGAAGGTATGTGCATTCAAACATCTACTAAGAAAATGTTTTGATGTATGGTAAGGCCAATATACATTAACAAATAAAATGTCCATATTGCAGCTGGCATGCATGGCTTTGTGGATGTGAGGATCTGCAAGGGCTTCAAAGCTAACCGACGTAGTTTGACCATAGAGCAGCTGCGCCACAGCAAGGAGTGGACGTACTACATCGCCGCTGAGGAGATCATGTGGAACTACGCCCCCAAAATGCCAGCATACATTGACGAGTTAATACCCTTTCCAAAGTTG
The DNA here is from genome assembly GCF_964030765.1 of Micromesistius poutassou. NCBI lineage: Eukaryota > Metazoa > Chordata > Actinopteri > Gadiformes > Gadidae > Micromesistius > Micromesistius poutassou. Next base: position 5,662,702 of record NC_140284.1, on the reverse strand, counting down.
TCTTCTTACAAAAATTGACATACAGTGCTTACTATTACTAACAAGCACCATTCTTCCCATTCATTTATTTTCATTTTAGGGACTTCAAGGTTAATTATCTTGAACAGGGTAACCACAGAATAGGCGGGACTTACAAAAAGGCGGTCTACACACAGTACACAGATGAAACATTCACTGTGAGGTTGGAGGATGAGGAGAGAAAAGCAGAGGTCGGCATATTGGGCCCTGTGATCAGGGCACAGATCAGGGATGTCATCAAGGTATGAGACAGACTTACTGACTACTTCCGGACTGAACTGATAAGTGTAGTGACTATATGGATCCCTTGATCTTACACAGGTGGTCTTTAAGAACATGGCGTCCAAGCCCTACAGCATCTACCCACATGGGCTGACGATCGAGAAGTCACAAGAGGGAGCGACATATCCTGAAGGAGGTTGGCAACAGAACACTATTCAACAGAACACTATTCAACGAGACAACTAACAAACACAACAACGGAACAACAACAAATGGATCATAAAATACGACAATAAATAGACGAGCACATTAACAAATTCATATCTGATTAGAGAAGAATAGAATGGAAGAATAGAAGAATCCTAGCAGATGATGGATATATGTTTGCTATGCTTAGACACCCATCCAATTTAATGGATGGTGTGGACTGCCCGTTCCCAGAAGAAAATAAGACAATAATAGCTTGTTGGTTTATTTCAAGGCAATCAGAGCCATGCTGTCCAGCCAGGACAGACACATCACTACGAGTGGAAAGTGGCTGAAGAAGCTGAGCCCTTGGATTCAGACGCACGGTGCCTGACCTACTTGTACCACAGTGCAGTGGATACACCCCGGGACATCGCCTCTGGGCTGATAGGACCCCTCCTCATCTGCAAGAGTCAGTCTCTGAATGTCGGGAATGTACAGGTAACACAGCCGTAGTCTCCAAAAACAGACTATTGCTTAACATCTAAAAGGTGTAAACCAACATGTTTGGTTGGATGTGTATCGACCAATCATGTCGCTGGAGGCGACTTTCAAACTCGGTAAACTAAGGTAAAATGTGAAAAGGTTATTAAACTTGTTTTTAAATGTATCCAATCTTGACAGTGACACCTTGTGACACCTTGCTCTCAATAGTTAGTTTAATAGTCGGTTAACTTAACTAAGAGGCATACAAGCTATGGCATGCATTCATACAATGGGTTTTGTGTTGTTCAAAGCTTAAAGCAGACAAGGAGCAGCATGCCATGTTCATGGTGTTTGATGAGAACAAGAGCTGGTACCTGGATGACAACATTCAAAGCAAATGTGGGGAAGAAACTGTGAACAAGGCCGATCCAGAATTTTATAAGTCAAATGTCATGCATAGTGAGTTCTAACATTTACATCTTCCATCTGTCATTTTTGTGTCCAATTTTAATTTGGTCAGTAAACACAAATACAGCTTTCGTTTTTTCTCTTCGCAGCGATTAACGGTTATGTGTTTGAGAGCGGTCAAATTTTGGGATTCTGTAATGGGGAAATTGCAACTTGGCATGTGTCAAGTGTGGGAGCACAGGACTACATCCAGTCTGTTACCTTCTATGGCCACACATTTAATCTCAATGACCGCACTGAAGACATCCTCGGACTCTACCCTATGACAGGACAAACAATCTTCATGAACATGGACAATATTGGTCAGTTGTGGCTCGCTATGACTTTGTTAAAATCCCTTCTTCATGTCAATGTTTTAATTGATTTAGAATAATACTGAATAACGGGTCTGTCTCCTGAATGATTCAGGGGTCTGGCTGCTCTCGTCTCTGAACTCCCATGGGTCTACCATGGGCATGCGAGTGAGGTTCCAAGATGTGAAGTGTTACCGTGACTCTGAATCTGAGTACGATGACTACAACGAGCCAAACAAGGAATTTTCTGTGTGGAAACCCCCCACTTTGGACGAAATCGATAAGGAGGATGAAATGAAAAAGAAGCAAGAGGTTGAAGAGAAGAAAAAAGTAGTGGTTGATATTTACACCGAAAATTACATAGACGAACTAGGCCTTAGATCTCTAAAGAACCAAAGCAGAGATTCAGACGTCGAGCTGATAGACCTCTCCTTCCTTGACTATGATGCAGTTGATGTTCCTGTGCAAGATTCAAAACCTTTTTCTGGTATCCACTCTACCGCTACAAAGACGGATATGGAGATAAGCAACATCACGAAAGAGCCATACTCAATTCCAATGAATCAAAATGAGACATTGTCAGCTCAGCAAGAGATATACAAAACAAACCTAACCGTCTATATTCTGTTAAACCAGAGCAAGAGTGAAAATGTCACATGGATCAAGAATAGCAGCGCAAGTCCTGAAGACAAGAGTATTGACACTAGTGTCTCACAAATGAAAGACAACACATCCACCAACCACAGTATGCCTACAAAACTTTTGCCCATAAATAGCACTTTTATTCTTGAGACAGCAAATGCAACACTTAATAATGACACCGTACCTTTGATGTCTGGGGCTTCCAATAGTACCATGACCTTAGCAACAAATGTGAGTTACATTTTTAAAGCTGAAGGAATTAATTCAACTCAGACCATGGGAAAGAAGACCTCTGAACGCATAATTCAGATAGAGAACATACATGAAGTGTCTTCCATGAAGAAAGATCCCACTTCCAATAGTACAAATGAAATGGTTCAGCTGGATATAGAGGACCAGACAGGGTCTGCCTTGAATAATGAATCTGAGATACAGCTAGGTGGTCAGGGGCCTTTTGGAGATGGCATAAATGCTACAGTCTTGCCAGAGATCAAGGCATCTTCTATCAATGACACAGAAACATTTTATAAAGTGACACAGTTAACAAATTATATTTTGTCCAATGTTAGTGAGGAGGCCACCAGTGACGAAATGCATAACCAAACCAGAAGAAAGGTTGAGATTGAGGTGGAGGGTATCATGAATATAACCAAGACAAACGACTCGCTGCACACAGTAACCAATACAGAGAAAAGAAATCAAACATATTCCTTTGGAAATGAAACAACTCCAGAAAATTCCATTCATGATAGTTTAAAAATGAAAAACTATTCAAATATTGTGCCCGCACGTAATGCCAAAATAAATACATCAATTTCTCATTTGGTAGAGCAAATGAGCTCTAACCATAGCAAAAGTTTGACTGCCTTCCTTGACCAGTTAAATTCATCATCTTCAGTCGAAACGTTCCTCAATGAGACCTCAATCTCTGGCTCCCCAGCACATAGCAGTAACCAGTTGCCAGAAACCAGCTCTGAGGATCTGAGCAATTCAGTAAGCTCGGGGGAAATCGTTATCTACCTTCAAAACCACAGTTCAAATCCCATTAGAACCAGTCGCTTAGACCCACAGGGACCCAACAATGACGGGACACACCAAACTGTCCCTTTGGAGATCCCTAATGAAATTGTTAAGTATCTTGGTTACGATGCCCCTCTTCCTGAAGCTCAAACAACCTCAACCCCAATAAAGAAGCCAAAGACGGAAACGGTGATCCTCCGCAAACTGCCGCAGAAAGGCCAGAGCATGAAAATCAAGAGAAGGAAGAGGAAGGAATTCAAGCCCCTGCCCAGGAGTGGCCTGCCAGTCTCTTCTCTTGGATTCAACCCAGGAATGTCCCCCCGCGGGATGCGAACCAATGGGCTACAGATACAGCCCGGTGTTCCCAGGTCAGACTGGAGCGACTATAAGCTTAACAATGTAGACAATCAGGGTGACGTCAAGCAAGATGAGTATGAATATGTATCCTATAAAGACCCCAATGGCAGCACAGACAAAACTGTGGGTGAGAATGTGAAGACATATTTCATATCTGCTGAGGAGGTGGAGTGGGACTATGCTGGTTATGGACAGAGGTAAGTACAGATTGATTTCATTGACAGAAGGACAAACATTATGCACAGATATTTTAAAGTTGCAATGTGTAACATTCACCTAGATCACCAACTAACTGGGTGGGACTCTTACACATGATGACTTTAAAGAGACCATTTATCCTGTTTCCAAACAAGGCGGGAGACAAAGTTCACCAAGGTGGTGTTCAGGGAGTACATGGACAGTACGTTCAGTACCCCAAACCTTCGTGGTGAGATGGAGGAGCACTTGGGCATCCTTGGGCCACTTATCAAGGCAGAGGTTGGACAGAGCATTATGGTAAGACTAGCAGCTCCTGCCTGCGACAATTCAAGTCCCAATCTTAAAAAACATTCATTCAACATACACATTAAAATCATTCTCTTTGGATATTGCATATTCTATGATTTCCTTTTTGTTTTGAGCCCTACGTTTTTGTAGATGCCAAACCTAAATTTTATAATTAATTAACAAATAATAACACATTTTCCACATCAATCTATGACTGTAATCAATGTATGTAATATTGCTTAACCCCGAATAACCCCTTGCTTGTAGGTAGTGTTCAGGAACAGGGCCAGCCGTCCATACTCCATACACCCAAATGGAGTATCCTATACCAAGCGAACGGAGGGGTTGTCCTACGAGGATGATTCCAAATACTGGTTTAAGTATGACAATGAGGTTCAGCCCAACACCACCTTCACATACTTATGGGCGGTACCCGAGAGGACGGGTCCATTGCCAGGCGAGTCCTCCTGCCGTACCTGGGCATACTACTCGGGTGTCAATCCTGTAAGTGTAATTAAATATCCTTGATCAGTTGGTGGTGCAGTATTCCAAATATATTCCATGACAAATATAATAGCTGAGGCAACACAAAGCTTTTGATGTATTATTCCATTAAATGGCCAATACGACTAAAATACTAATATAATGGACAATATGATTTCTCCTAGGAAAGAGATCTCCACTCTGGTTTAATTGGGCCTCTGCTGGTCTGTCGGAAAGATACCCTGAACACCAAGCTGGTCTATATGAGGGAGTTTGTGCTCCTGTTTATGACCTTTGATGAGTCTCAGAGCTGGTACTATGAGAAGAATTCTGAGATGATGAAGAGGAAGAAGAGTCCGGGAGTTGGAAGAGCATTGGATCCCAACCTCAAAGAGAGGCTTCAGTTTCATTGTAAGAGGCCATGTTTGACTCAGATTATGAAGGCTAGTACCCAGTTCATCCATATCCTATGCCATGTTCTTGCCTAGGAAGAGAAAACCTGGTAAGGATACAAATCATTACCATATTCATAAGACCTTTCAACATTGTGACCCACAGCCATCAACGGCATCATATTCAACCTGAAGGGACTACGGCTTTACACCAAGCAGCTGGCATGCTGGCACCTGATCAACATGGGTTCTCCCAAGGATGTTCACTCTGTCCACTTCCACGGACAGACCTTCACCCAAATGAACACCAACAGCTACCGACAGGCTGTGTACCCACTGCTGCCTGGTCAGTAGTCACTGCTCATGCTCTATTAAAGGGTGCAATGTTGATCTATCAGTGGTGTCAACAAATATTGTGAATTTGATAGGGGTATAGAATGCCAAGATAAAGCGTGCAATGCGTTACTGTATGAAATACAGGCCATACCGAATAGCTTGTTAGAAAAGGACATATAACTTTTCATCAAATAAGGATTTCCTTTTCTTCATTTAGCTCATGTGCGATTCCTGTTATGTCATGGGCTCAGTCTCTCACGGTACCATGCTCTTTCCCAGGTGGCTTTGCAACTCTAGAGATGTGGCCATCCAAGCCTGGTCTGTGGCAGCTGGATACAGAGGTGGGCGCCATCCAACAGAAGGGAATGCAGACCCTGTTCCTGGTCCTTGACAATGGTGTGAGCAAGTCGCCAACGGTATCTGTCTGGGGGATCAAACCATCGTAACCATCTCTCCCCAATTCACAAATACATCTGGTTCCAATATAATTTGTCATAATCACTTTCTTGTGCAGTTGCAGCCAAAGAGAATTTTGCATTGTGCCTGCCACAGATTTAAAGAAAAAAAATAATACTTTGTAATAAGACATTTTCAAGCAAGTATTTGGTATAGCGGTTCACTTTTATTTTGAAATACAAAAGTGGTACACTGCTATTATAGCACTTGTGTCAGGCGCATTCAAGCTAAATGATTTTGCCAAATTATATTGGTCATTACATTGGTGTTTTTGTCACGATGAATGATGACCCAGACCCATGTTGTCCTTTAACACATTATTTTTATACATGTTAATATATTTTTTGTATGTGTCCCCCAGAATGTTTCAATCCTCTGGGTCTCGAGTCCGGGAGTGTGAAAGACAGCCAGATCACATCTAACCACATTAGAGGTATTGTGTCATGGCTTGACACACAAGCACAAATGCGACTGAGAGTAGTATATGTATCACTATCACCAGACCTCATTTTTGTTCTCTTTTAAAGGGTCCTGGGAACCACATTTGGCTAGACTGAATAACCAGGGTAAATACAACGCATGGAGTACAGATAAGGACAACAGCTGGATTCAGGTGTGTGTGTGTGTGTCTCTGTGAGTGTGGGTGGATGTGAGGTTGTTTGTGTTTGTGTATGTCCTTTCATACAATTATGTGTACACTCGTATCCCAGCAGCTGTTTGTGCCATTCAAGAGTTTACTATGCTCGCAAGGTACGTGATGCCAGAGAAGATCTGACTCATTAACCTCTTGATGCAGGTGGATTTCCTGCGGCCAGTGGTGATAAGCCAGTTGGCCACCCAGGGAGCCAAACAGAGGTTTCATTCCCAGTACGTGGTCAACTACACCATCTCCTACAGCACAGACCGCAGAAGCTGGATCTTCTTCAAGGGTGACAGCCCAACATTTAGAAAGGTCAGTGCAGCACCATGAATGCCTTCAGTAGCCGCAGGTTCTAGTATATCGCTGGTTCTCAAACACCGCACCGCTACAGCAGGGGTTCAAACCAGTAAGGATTGGAATATGTTTTAACACATTGGGATGGAGGTGTACGCTGGGGACGTTACTTCCTTACACTCACCTCTCCAAACCTCTTCTGAACTAGATATAATCCAACCAGAAGTGATCTAATCCCGCCCTGAGAGGTCATACTAAGATGTTTTTCAATTCTGTGTTTAAAGGTTAAAAGGAGCCTGCACCATGCCCCTTATGAGATTAAAAGATTTAAAACATTTTTTTGTTATATTAAAACAAAACTTACAATGTTATCTTAATTAGTCTCTTGCTCTGTTTCTTTGTCTCTGTAACTCTATCTATTTTGAAGAGTTTCCAAGGAAACAAGGATGCTACTGGTGTGGAAAAACAAATACTGTTCCCTCCTTTGATTGGACGCTATGTTCGATTCCACCCAAACCACTGGTATAATAAAGCCACGGTCCGCATGGAGATGTACGGTTGTGAGCTTGATGGTGAGAGGATATCAACATGAATATAAATGTAATGTCTTATGCAAATACATCACTTAAATCAATATAATTATAAATGTTGATGCACGCCTTCGATGCAGGTATATGATGGAGAGTGGAATAGAGCGAGTTTTGACTAACCCCAGCCCTGTGTTTCAGGTTGCTCTGTGCCTCTGGGTATTGAGGACGGACTGATTAAGGACCATCAGATCACAGCCAGCTCCACAGCCACCAGCCTGTTTGGTGGTTCCTGGAAACCATCTCTCGCTCGCCTCAACTTACAGGGAACAGTCAACGCCTGGCAGGCTATGGTACAGATGATAGTACTGATAAATACATTCAGTAAACACTGCAAAATATCAGCAATAAACAACACAAGTAACGAAAGTACCAGTATAAAGTTAGTTTATTAATGAATTGTACAAATGTATTAATTCATTGTACTCATTTATGATTAAATACATTTGTGTTTTCATAAATAACAATAAATAAAGTAATAATACTTCTTTCATGTATTTTTGGCTCCAGAATGCGGACATGAACCAGTGGCTTAAGATAGAATTGTCCCAGGTCAAGAAGATCACAGGCATCATAACGCAGGGAGCCAAATCTCGGGGCAAAGAAATGTATGTCATCTCCTATACCCTGGAATACAGTGATGACGGCAAACGCTGGACGCAATACACTGACGACAAGGAACACAAGGTAAGTTCTAGCGGAGATTAGGTTTTTACACAGCTTTATAGCATTGTGGTTAAGGCGCACAAACCAGTATTTTCTGTGATTATTTGTGGCTGATTGAAGGTATCCTCATAGAAAACATTGTGATTCTAAACTTTTTCCTTTCTTCATCCTTCTTTTCCTCTGGGTCCAGAGGTTTATCGGGAACACGGATAACAATGGCCCTGTGAGGAACTACATCTACCCACCCATCTTCTCCCGGTTCATCCGGGTCATTCCCACCAGCTGGCAGAGCTCCATCACCATGCGAATAGAGTTGCTCGGCTGTGACTTTGAGTAACAGACTCATGCACACGATCTTCGACACATGCACTTTCTGTGAAAATATGAATGCCTAATGTGTGCCACATAGGAACCGGAACCTTTCGGCTGGGAGTCAAATAACATGCCAATAGAGTCATGTATAGGAGCAGGAGAATCTGGGCACTTCATCTCCTCTATAAATACACACCTTTTCATTCAGTTAACTGAACACCAAAAAAAAGGTGTTTAGGTGCTTCATAGCATTTCTATGGAATCAATTTTGTCATATGAAAAGTTATACAAAGCCAAAAAATATGAAAATGTTGATGTATTGACGTCCCGGTTACTGATGATATAGAAAGAATCACCCAAACCACGCACCTCAAAATATATATTTTTATGATATAAAGATTTATGTATGTATTTCTTGTGTATTGTTTATAATGTTGCAAATTAATCGCTTACTGCTGCACTTTGCATAAATAGTTTGTATTATGAAGGAATATGGATGAATGTATAAATGTTGGTGTCAAACGATTAGATGGTCATATTGGCAAAAACATATGTTAGTCTTATGGAGAGCTTTTCATGCCAATAAAGATCCTTTGAATGAATCTTGAGAGAAAGAGACACACACACACACACACACAAACACACACACATGCAGTCAGAAAAGACACTTCACTCTTCATATGAATAATCGGATATAACAAGCGGCATTAAAGATTATGGATAAAATTCAGATACAACATCTATTTTAAAAAGTATTTAACCTCAAACATATAATTATATTAATACATTTAATCATATTTTAACAGCAATGTGTTTGTGTAGCAACATTTCATGGTTTTCCATACAAATAAGGACATGATCTATGTTGGCCAAGTAGTCCTATTCTTCTTTATTACTTAGTAATTTTCTAAGCATTTATAAATAAAAAAACTGAAAGTGTGGCAGTATTCAATGTCTCTATATCTTTATAAATATAATGTATATTTATGAATAGTCCTATTCCTGAAGCTGTGTAGGCAGATCATACTTTATTTCTATAACAAATAATTTATCCAGGTTAATGGGGCCAACATAAAGTTTTATGATTCTTATGATTCTTCTTATGATTGTTCGAGGATCTGCAAAAAAACATCCTAGAAATTTTGAGGCAAGTATAATTACTCGTAACATTGTCATCTTTACAGTACTTTAAGATAGATGATGAAAAGGGAACGCCCAGTCAAAACACAGATGGTTTTCATTTAACAGGTTGAAAAAAATCTAGACACAGTTCATTGCACTGGGACCCACTGAGTCAACTTGTCTATATGTGTTTGCTTGTGATTCTGTGTATGTGTGTCAGTAACAGATAAAGCAGAGTGTGGAGCGTTGTGTCAGAATACAGTTTCCTGGCTTGAAGAACAGACTGCGTTATCATCTGGCATTCCAACCCTCAGATATGAGGCTTTGCTCCTGGGCTGGACCCCAGTGTTTTGTGCCTTTCCTGGTTCTTCTGGCTATTCTTCCACATGTCCCAGCAGACCAGGACAACCCCAAGGAGAGACATTACTATGTGGCTGCTGTTCAGATTGACTGGAACTACTCGGGCAAGGATTCACTTGGGTATGCCTCTAATCCACTTGATTTATTCTTCTGTTAATTCATGTTAGATGTGTAATGCTCATTTTATTCATCTGATAAAATCATGAGGAAAAGGTATTGTCTATTAAGTTGGCTTTTGTGACTTTTGGCATTTTTGAATTTGTGAATTATTAACTTTGGCATGGCATATGGCCCTCTTGGGTAATCATGTTGCAGAGACTGACGTTATCCACATGTGGATAACTTCAGAGAAGCTGTTATTTATGTATTTGACTGCCAGTGCCTGTTGTTCTAATCAGTTGAAAACATTGTAGTATGTAATCATCATTGGATAATATTGAAATGATCCTCATTGTACGTTCAGCTTTGGCATAAGCTACTTACAAAGATGCTTAAGGGACCTTTCCTCTACTTATTTTTCCACCATGCTCCAGGACCGATTTCACCTATAAGAAAGTAGTCTTTAGGGAGTATGAGAAAGACTTCAAGCAGCCCAAGACTCATCCCTTATGGCTAGGTAAATCCTGTTCATCTCATTCAGTCTGCAATATTCTAAATAGATTTATTCACAAACACCTTTACCCAATTTTCTACTATTAAGTAATTTAGCCTGATAGGTATTATTATTTTTATATTAATTATGACAATTGCCATATTGTTTTCACCCACTAAAAGAGATTAAGTATTGTTCAATACTGTGAAAGGATCATGTGACATGATGAGAATTCAAATGAATCCAGGTGAATACATGACTGTGAATCAATGTATCTTCCACAGGTCTGCTGGGGCCAACACTGAGGGCTCAGGAGGGAGAGACCATTGTGGTCACTTTCAGGAACATGGCGGACCGGGATTACAGTCTTCACCCACATGGAATCGCTTACGTCAAACAGTCAGAGGGTGGGTGCTTGTTGTCACCCCTGGACGTACTTGCACATCACGGCCACACTGAATGTGGTGTTAACCAAGTTCTGAAGACACTATCCCCAAGAATGTCAAATACATGAACAATCAATTGGGAACATTCATAGAGTTCTGGTTGGTTGTTACTCATTATGTTAAGCAAACAAAATTAGGTAATACCCAAACAGCTGTGTTTAGCTTGTTTTGAAATATTAACCGAGGCAAGCAGATTCAGCAGGGGACAGTATTGAAGTCCAACAGGAAGTCTTGTGGAATGATGTGAATCAGTCTGGGACCCCCGCACAGAAAACAATAACCAAACATACGAGTTCTCTTCTGGAACAAGTTAATTAATTAAATGAATACTTGAAGAAAACAAGCCTTAAGCAGAGATAATTAAAAAGGACAGAAGGTCTCAACATTATTATCCAAACAAATGACTATCCAAAAATACAAGCAGGTTTACAGCATAAACACAAACAAAGTCTCCCACACATTTTAAAATAAGACTTTTTTTTTCAGCACGCATAAGAAAACTATCATCAGTGTTAATAATCTAACATAACATGATATGTCGCCTGATATATACATTAGAAATATAGTCAATTATGTGTTTTTTTGTCATTCACTATATATATATATATATATAGGCTATATATATATATATATATATATATATATATAGCCTATATATTATATACTATATATATATATAGCCAATATATTAGGGCTGTCAAAACTAACGCGTTAACGTAAGATGATTAAATTCTGGAATTAACGGCGATCATTTTTTTAACGCATTCCCGCCCTGTTTTGTTCATTCCTCGTCACGTAAACAGCATGACTGACGCCTCGTTCACACTACCTCCGTCAGTCGACGGATGGGCGAGGGCGTGTCTGACGTATGGGGGAGTAGTCTTTAAAGTAAGACGCAGCCTGCCGCTGATCAAATCGCTGTACACGTACAGGGGCAACACTCTCCTTGCGCTCTCCTTGCACCAGGCGCTATAAAGCCGGCTTTTTCCTGCGTCTTCCTGCTTGTTGTTGTTATTGCTAAATGGATCGCCGTAGTCGCAAGGACAGTGTTGCCCCTGTACGTGTACCACAGCAATCGCCCAATTCTTAAATCCATTCTTAAATCCTCCGCTGCCGGCCGGCTTTTTGACATTTCATGTCCAGTTGTTTGAACAATTTGTTGGCACAAAGACCATTTCATTGGACAGTCCAAGTAGCGGCACACTAGTGTAATTGCATAACCGCGATCTTATTGGCCGACGGACGTCGAGAAACCCGTTCAAGAAACCTTGTTAAAATTTGTAATTGTTTGACAGCCCTAATATATATTTAAAAAAAAAATTCCTTTCCTTTTCATAAGACTGTAAACTGTTTGTTGCAGGGGCTTCGTATTTTGACAACACCTCTCTGAATGAGAAGGAGGATGATGTGGTGCGCCCTGGTTGTGAGCACACGTATTACTGGGAGGTCACCTCCGACGTAGCCCCGCAGAAAGACGACCCCGCCTGCCTCACCTACACCTACGTCTCTCACCTGAACGTGGTGAAAGACTACAACAGTGGCCTCATCGGCACGTTGTTGCTTTGCAAGCCAGGTACGCCCTCTCCCTGTGCGATGACTTTTCAGACACACGGCACAATACAGAATACACACGTGTGGCTGTGTTCGAGTGGAAGATGAGAGGGTTAAGAATTGTAATACTATCCCAGTCTACTGCAACGCAATTCCTGTTCTCTTATACTTCCTTTGAGCTGTGTAGGCCACTTCAGAGTCCCTTTACCAGGTAGAATATGAAACGAACAAAGGAATTTTCTTTTTCCAAAACCTGTCATGGAAACAGATATCCCTTTATCAGAAATCCCTCCCTCTCTCTCCCCTTTCCCAGCTGAAACCATGTTACTGAAACGGCAATTACTTCCTCAGATGTCGTGCCCTCTCCAGTCATGCTCACTTGAAGCACCCCGTCCCATGCGTTCCGTTGTGAGATGAGAACGCATGGGGAGGAGCTTAGTCAGGGTGCACAGATCATATGCACTGACAGTGATATCTCTCAACTATCTCTCTCCATCTCGGTCTCTCTCTGATCCCAGGCAGTCTAAATGAGTTGGGCGAGCAAGTGCATTTCCCACAGGAGTATGTGTTCATGTTCGGAGTGTTTGACGAGAAAGAGAGCTGGTTCACCCCAGCAGGCTACTCCCCAAACAACCACATGGCGCATACTATCAATGGATATGCAGCGGGCTCCCTACCAGGTCAGTCATTGGTCAATGAGTCAGTTAGCAAACAGATTGCATATTTTCTGTTTGGCACATTTTCTGTTTAGACATTTTAACCGTTTATTTTTGTTATTAACACATGCACAGACAGACACACACACACGCACACGCACCCAAATAAATAAATAACAAACATTTCTCTCCAGATGTCGACATCTGTGCCCACAGCACCGTGAGTCTGCACCTGGTGGGCATGAGCTCCGAGCAGGAGGTGTTCTCCGTGCACATGAACGGCCAAGTGCTGCAGCACCGGGGCCACAAGATGTCCACCGTGGGGCTGGTAAGCGGCTCGGCCACCACTGGCAGCATGAGGGCCGTTCACCCAGGCCGCTGGCTCCTGTCCTCACAGACCAACAACCATATGGAAGGTATGTTCACCAAAACCACCTTCATCCAGTGGTTATGGAGCTGGACATTCAAACATCTACTAAGTAAATGTTTTGATATATGGTAAGGCTGACCTGATAATCGGCAGTAAAATGGCCAGGAAATGGCCCTGTGAGTTCAGTCTGCTTCAGTCAATATACATTAACAAATAAATGTTATATTGTTGTCCGTATTGCAGCCGGCATGCATGGCTTTGTGGATGTGAGGATCTGCAAGGGCTTCCAAGCTAACCAACGTAGGTTGACCATAGAGCAGCAGCGCCACAGCAAGGAGTGGACGTACTACATCGCCGCTGAGGAGATCATGTGGAACTACGCCCCCAAAATGCCAGCATACATTGACGAGTTAATACCCTTTCCAAAGTTGGCTTCTTGCAAAAATGTACATACAGTGCTTACTATTACTAACAAGCACCATTCTTCACTTTCATTTATTTTAGGGACTTCAAGGTCAATTACCTTGAACAGGGTAACCACAGAATAGGCGGGACTTACAAAAAGGCGGTCTACACACAGTACACAGATGAAACGTTCACTGTGAGGTCAGAGGAAAAGCAGAGAAAAGCAGAGGTCGGCATTTTGGGCCCTGTGATCAGGGCACAGATCAGGGATGTCATCAAGGTATGAGACAGACTTACTGACTACTTCCGGACTGAACTGATAAGTGTAGTGACTATATGGACCCCTTGATCTTACACAGGTGGTCTTTAAGAACATGGCGTCCAAGCCCTACAGCATCTACCCACATGGGCTGACGATCGAGAAGTCACAAGAGGGAGCGACGTATCCTGAAGGAGGTTTGCAACAGAACACTAGTCACAAGACAACAACAAAATGGATCATATAATATGACAATAAGATAAACAAGCATATCAACAAATTCATATCTGACCAGAGAAGAATAGAATGGAAGAATAGAAGAATCCTAGCGGATGATGGATATATGTTTTCTATGCAGACACCAATCCAATTTATTGGCTTGGTGTGGACTGCCCGTTCCCATAAGAAAAGAAGACAATAACAGCTTGTTGGTTTATTTCAAGGCAATCAGAGCCATGCTGTCCAGCCAGGACAGACACATCACTATGAGTGGAAAGTGGTTGACGAAGATGAGCCCCTGGATACAGATGCACGGTGCCTGACCTACTTGTACCACAGTGCGGTGGATACACCCAGGGACATCGCCTCTGGGCTGATAGGACCCCTCCTCATCTGCAAGAGTCAGTCTCTGAATGTCAGGAATGTACAGGTAACACAGCCGTAGTCTCCCAAAACAGACTTTTGCTTAACATATTAAAAGTGTAAAACCAACATGTTTGGTCGGACATGTATCGACCAATTACGTCGCTAGAGGCGGGGATCTTTAAGCACGCTATTGGCAAACACAAACTCGGCCAGCTGAAGTAAACTGTGAAAAGGTTGTTTAAAAGTTGAGATGAGTTTTGTGTTGTTCAAAGCTTAAAGCAGACAAGGAGCAGCATGCCATGTTCATGGTGTTTGATGAGAACAAGAGCTGGTACCTGGATGACAACATTCAAAGCAAATGTGGGGAAGAAACTGTGAACAAGGCCGATCCAGAATTTTATAAGTCAAATGTCATGCATAGTGAGTTTTTCTAACATTTACATCTTCCATCTGTCATTTTTGTGTCCAATTTTATTTTGGTTGACAAACACAAATACAGCTTTCGTTTTTTCTCTTCGCAGCGATTAACGGTTATGTGTTTGAGAGCGGTCAAATTTTGGGATTCTGTAATGGGGAAATTGCAACTTGGCATGTGTCAAGTGTGGGAGCACAGGACTACATCCAGTCTGTTACCTTCTATGGCCACACATTTAATGTGAACGACCGCACTGAAGACATCCTCGGACTCTACCCTATGACAGGAGAAACAATCTTCATGAACATGGACAATATTGGTCAGTTGTGGCTCGCTATGATTTTGTGAAAAACCCTTGTACATGTTGATGTTTGATTGATAATAATACTAGATAATGTGTCTTTGTCTCCTGGATGATTCAGGGGTTTGGCTGCTCGCGACTCTGAACTCCCATGGGTCAACCAAGGGCATGCGAGTGAGGTTCCAAGATGTGGAGTGTTACCGTGACTACGAATATGAGTACAATGACTACAACGAGCCAAACAAGGAATTTTCTGTGTGGAAACCCCCCACTTTGGACGAAATCGATAAGGAGGATGAAATGAAAAAGAAGCAAGAGGTTGAAAAGAAGAAAGAAGTAGTGATTGATATTTACACAGAAAATTACATAGACGAACTAGGCCTTAGATCTCTAAAGAACCAAAGCAGCGATTCAGACGTCGAGCTGATAGACTTCTCCTTCCTTGACTTTGATGCAGTTGATGTTCCTGTGAAAGATTCAAAACCTTTTTCTGGTATCCAATCTACCACTACAAAGACGGATATGGAGATAAGCAACATCACGAAAGAGCCAGACTCAATTCCAATGAGTCAAAATGAGACAATGTCAGTTCAGCAAGAGTTATACAAAACAAACCTAACCATTTCTATTCTGTTAAATCAAAGCAAGAGTGAAAATGCCACATGGATCAAGAATAGCAGCGCAAGTCCTGAAGACAAGAACATTTTTCTGAGTATTGACACTAGTGTCTCACAAATGAAAGACAACATATCCACCAACCACAGTATGCCTACAAACCTTTTGCCCATAAACAGCACTTTTATTCTTGAGACAGCAAATGCAACACTTAATAATGACACCGTACCTTTGATGTCTGGGGCTTCCAATAGTACCATGACCTTAGCAACAAATGTGAGTTACACTTTTAAAGCTGAGGGAATGAATTCAACTCAGACCATGGGAAACAAGACCTCTGAACGCATAATTCAGACAGAGGATGAAATGAAAAAGGAGCAAGCTAGTGTCTCACAAATGAAAGACAACAATAATTCAGATAATAATAATTCAATAATTCAGACAGAGAATATGCATCAAGTGTTTTATTATGTTGTACCCCCTCAAGGTCCCACTTCTAATAGTACAAATGAAATGGTTCGGCTGGACATAGAGGACCAGCCATGGTCTGCCTTGAATAATGAATCTGAGATACAGCTAGGTGGTCACCAGGGGCCTTTTGGAGATGGCATCAATGCTACAGTCTTGCCAGGGATCAATGCATCTTCTATCAATGACACAGAAACATTTTATAAAGTGACACAGTTAACAAAGGATATTTTGTCCAGTGTTAGTGAGGAGGCCACCAGTGACGAAATGCATAACCAAACCAGAATAAAGGTTGAGAATATCATGAATATGACCAAGACAAACGACTCACTGAACACAGTGACCAAGACAGAGAACAGAAATCAAACATATTCCTTTGGAAATGAAACAACTCCAGAAAATTCCATTGATGATGGTTTAAAATTTGAAAATGATTCAAATAACATGACTAAAAATTTTACCTCACATAATGACAAAATAAATACATCAATATATCATTCAGCAGAGCAAATGAGCTCTAACCATAGCAAAAGTTTAATTACCTTCCTTGACGAGTTCAATTCATCTTCATCATCTTCAGTGGAAAGTTTCCTCAATGAGAGTTCAATCTCTGGCTCCCCAGCACATAGAAGTAACCTGTTGCCAGAAACCAGCTCTGAGGATCTGAGCGACTCAGTAAGCTCTGAGGAAATCGTAATCTACCTTCAAAACCACAGTTCAAATGCCATCAGAACTAGTCGCTTAGACCCACAGGGATACAACTGGACCTATGATAGCACACACCAAACTGTCCCTTTGGAGATCCCTTATGAACATGTCAAGTATCTCCGTAACAATGCCCCTCAAACGACCCCAACCCCAATAAAGAAGCCAAAGACGAAGAAGGTGCGCCAAGTGCCGCAGAAAGGCCGGAGCATGAAAACTAAGAAGAGGAAGGAATTCAAGCCCCAGCCCAGGAGTGGCCGGCCAGTCTCTCCTCTGGGATTCAACCCGGGAATGTCCCCCCGCGGGATGCGACCCAATGCGCCGCAGATACAGCCCGTCTCTAGCACAGAGGATCTGATCAACGTGCCGGTGGTCATCGGTGTGCCCCGGCCGGACTGGAGCGACTATGAGCTGTATGTTCCCAGTGAGGATCGAGACAATCTGGATGACGTCCATAGTGATTTCAAGCAAGACGAGTATGAATATGTATCCTATAAAGACCCCTATGGCAGCACAGATGACATGCAGAGTTTCACTCTGGATGAAGTCACCAAGTACTACCTCAAAACTATGGGCGAGAATGTGAGGACGTATTTCATATCCGCTGAGGAGGTGGAGTGGGACTATGCTGGTTATGGACAGAAGTGAGTACAAAGTTATTTCATTGACAGAAGGACAAACATTTTGCACAGATGTTTTAAAGTTGAAATGTGTAACTTTCACCTAGTTCGTAGCTAAAAATAACCCAACATATCTGTAGTCAATGCTGTTCGATAGTGATTTCAATAATGTTATCAATAAAATCACATCCTATAACTTATATACTCTTCAAATAGAAAATGCTGTACCTCTCTCTTTGTTAACAAGAACTGTTAAAAAAAAACACTCCCAGTCATGCCACCCAGGCCGCCAAGCTATGATAGTTTGAGTGACAGTTACACTGCCAGTTAGAGTAGACAAAACACTGCTATTGAGTTTTTTTAATTCTTAACGTCTCGCACAGACTAACTTGGTGGGGCTCTTTCTTACACATTGTGACTTTAAAGAGACCGGAAAAATATTTACCCTGTTGTTTTCGTAGGAGGCCAGAAAAGACACTTCAAGCAAGGCGGGAGACAAAGTTCACCAAGGTGGTGTTCAGGGAGTACATGGACAGTACGTTCAGTACCCCAAACCTTCGTGGTGAGATGGAAGAGCATTTGGGCATCCTTGGGCCACTTATCAAGGCAGAGGTTGGACAGAGCATTATGGTAAGAATAGCAGCTCCCGCCTGCCACTATTCAAGTCCAGACCTTAAACATTTATAACACATAAAAATTATCTTTGGAGATCACATATTGTAGGATTTCCATGTTTTAAGCTTTCGTAGTTTTCGTAGATGACAAGCCTAAATTGTACAAGACGTGGGTAAACTGTTTTCTAAATCAATCAAAGTGTAATATCGCCTCTATTCTCACCTTTCACATAACCCCTTGCTTGTAGATAGTGTTCAGGAACAGGGCCAGCCGTCCATACTCCATGCACCCAAATGGAGTATTCTATACCAAGCGAACGGAGGGGTTGTCCTATGAGGATGATTCCAAATACTGGTATAAGTATGACAATGAGGTTCAGCCCAACACCACCTTCACATACTTGTGGGAGGTGCGTGAAACGGCGGGTCCATTGCCAGGCGAGTCCTCCTGCCGTACCTGGGCATACTACTCAGGTGTCAATCCTGTAAGTGCAATTAAATATCCTTGGTCAGTTCTTGGGCAGTATTCCAAATATATTCCATTCCAAATATAATCTCTGAGGCAACACAAAGCTTTTGATGTATTACTCCATTATATGCCAATGCAACCTTTAAAATCGTAATATGATGGACAATATGATTTCTTCTAGGAAAGAGATCTCCACTCTGGTTTAATTGGGCCTCTGCTGGTCTGTCGGAAAGATACCCTGAACACCAAGCTGGTCGATACGAGGGAGTTTGTGCTCCTGTTCATGACCTTTGATGAGTCTCAGAGCTGGTACTATGAGAAGAATTCTGAGATGAGGAGGAGGAGGAAGGGTCGAGTAGGTGGAAGAACATTGGATCCAAACCTCAAAGAGAAGCTTAAGTTTCATTGTAAGGAGCCATGTTTGACTCAGATTATCAGATTAACGCTAGTACCATTGTACCCAGTACAATCAGTTTGATTGTTCTTCCTAAACCTAGGAAGAACATCCTGGTAAGGATACTCATCATTACCATATTTATGAGAACATTGTGCCCCACAGCCATCAACGGCATCATATTCAGCCTGAAGGGACTACGGCTTTACACCAAGCAGCTGGCATGCTGGCACCTGATCAACATGGGTTCTCCCAAGGATGTTCACTCTGTCCACTTCCACGGACAGACCTTCACCCAAATGAACACTAACAGCTACCGGCAGGCTGTGTACCCACTGCTGCCTGGTCAGTAGTCACTGCTCATGCTCTATTAAAGGGTGCAATGTTGATCTATCAGTGGTGTCAACAAATATTGTGAATGTGATAGGGGTATAGAATGCCAAGAGAAAGCGTGCAATGCATACGTTTATGAAATACAGGCCATACCGATAACTTGTTGTAATTTTTGTCATCATGCTGAGACATTTCTGTTATGCCATGGGCTCAGTCTCTCACAGTGCCATGCTCTTTCCCAGGCGGCTTTGCAACACTAGAGATGTGGCCATCCAAGCCTGGTCTGTGGCAGCTGGATACAGAGGTGGGCGCCATCCAACAGAAGGGAATGCAGACCCTGTTCCTGGTCCTTGACAATGGTGTGAGCCAGTCGCCAACGGTATCTGTCTGGGGGATCAAACCATCATAACCATCTCTCCCCAATTCACATCTGGTTCCAATATAATTTTTCATAATCACTTTTGTATGCAGTTTCAACCAAAGGAGTATTTTTCATGAATGCGCCTGCCACGGATGTAAACAAAAGCATTACATCTTTGGGATAAGACATTTTCTAAAGTTCTTGGTTTAGCGATTCACCTTTTTTTTTTTCGACAAGTTCCATTCTGACTGTCGCACATTGAGTCCAATACGAAAGTGCTATATTGCGATTACAGCACTTGTGTCAGGTGCGTAATTATATTGGTGTTTTTGTCACGATGGATGATGACCCGGACCCTTTAACACATTATGTTAATATATGGTCAAAGATTTGTGTCTGTGTCCCCCAGAATGTTTCAATCCTCTGGGTCTCGAGTCCGGGAGTGTGAAAGACAGCCAGATCACATCTAACCACGTTAGAGGTATTGTGTCATGGCTTGACACACAACCACACATGCTACAGAGTAGTACACGTATCACTATCGCCAAAACTAATTTCTGTTCTCTTTTAAAGGGTATTGGGAACCACATTTGGCCAGACTGAATAACCAGGGTAAATACAACGCATGGAGTACAGATAAGGACAACAGCTGGATTCAGGTGTGTGTGTGTGTGTGTGTGTGTGTGTGTGTCTTTTTATACAAATACAGTACATGTTTACACTCTGTAGTATCTCAGCAGCAGTATAACTCCCTCATAGCAAAGGCAAACACGAGTGGTTTCTTACAAATTGTTTATTGAAGGCTTATTTCCTCCTATTATCCACTGTGAAAACTAAACACACAGTATTAAAGGAAAATAAATAGCATGTGCTATCTTAAAATAAAAACATTAGAAAATAAATAATAATCTTAATTTTTTTCTTATATCCTTATAACCATACACATTCATTTGAGTTTGTTATGACCAGCATAAAGACGCTATGTCCTTGCTTGCTGCTTGCTTAAGAGTCGCAGCCCAACAAGGCTTGAACTTAGCTAAGACCTCAAAATAATAGTACCTTCCCTTGTCCGTTAAAAAAGTCGGAAGGGGGGAGGGGGAATATCAATATCCCAAGACATTTCGGGATGCTCAAGGAGGCGAGTAATATTAAAGAATAAATAAAGTTTAGAAAAAAAGTGTAGTCTTCTATAGACATAATGACTTACCTGGGAGAGTGTGTCGATGGCAGGGCCGTTATCTTGATCCTGCCGTTGCCTTGTAACTTTTGCGTATGTCAGCGCGTAGGCCTATGTGATGGCACGTTTCCACCAAGCGGTGCAGTCTGGCTCGATACGGTAAGGTGCAGCGCGGTCCGCGTTTCCACCGCCAAAAAGTTGGGCAGGATCCGGCATTAAGCACGCTGAGCCACTCCTATATCCAGTACTCCTCCGTTGGGGTACCAAGTGGTCTGAAAGGGTGCCGAAAAGGTGGAGCTACACACGCCATCCGTTGATTGGTCGACAGAATCGTTTTTGCACATGCGCACTGGGCGAACTGCAGGCTGCTTGGCACATGCACAGGAGCACCTTGTCCGACAGGCCTGCTATTATAGTAGTATAGTAGATTATATATTGTATAAAAATTATACAATCATAAAAAATAATTGCAACAGTTACAAGCAGTCTGTGCCATTCAAGGGTATACTATGCTCGCAAGGTACGTGATGCCAGAGAGAAGATCTGACTCATTAACCTCTTGATGCAGGTGGATTTCCTGCGGCCAGTGGTGATAAGCCAGGTGGCCACCCAGGGAGCCAAACAGATGTTTCATTCCCTGTACGTGGTCAACTACACCATCTCCTACAGCACAGACCGCAGAAGCTGGATCTTCTTCAAGGGTGACAGCCCAACATTTAGAAAGGTCAGTGCAGCACCATGAATGCCCTCAGTAGCCACAGGTTCTAGTATAGCGCTGGTTTCCAGACACCACACCTCTACAGCAGGGGTTCAAACCAGCAAGGATCGGGATACGTTTTAACTCATTGGGATGGAGGTGTACCCTGAAGACGTTAGTTCCTTACACTCACCTCTCCAAACCTCTTCGCAGTCTGAATTATTAACACCATGACAAACACTTTAACCACTGAGCCAAAATATTCCATGAACATTAGCTCTATCATATAAAAGATTATGATGAGAAACCAAGCCATTCAATTAAACTACAGAAACAATGCAGAATAAAGATGATGCTTGTTTCTCTATGCCACTCATCAGAAATCACTGCTTTTATGATTGAACAGGGTAAAGTGCAGACGCAGCCAGTGGAGGTTGGATACAAAAAAAAACAGGTTTATTAGAGGATGAGAACAGTAGGGAAAGAACAGGAGGTAGGACAGGCAAGGATGGATGACAGCGCAGGGCTGGGTAGGTGGACGGAAAAAAGATGAACGGAAAGGCAGGCAGTGCTACAGGCAGGTCGGCAGGCAGAAGAGCACGCAGGAGGGATTATAAACACGAACAACATGGTAAACAAACGTAGAAATATGACATTCACTAAAGCCGAGAATGGTTAACTACCACAGAGGTTGAAACCATGATCTGGAGATGAGTGGGTGAGGAACCAGGGTTTAAACACGGCAGGGATGATGACTGGAGATGGATGGCAGGTGTGCATGTCGAACAAGTGTAGAGTAGGGGAAAAATAAAGGAACGCCTTGCCCATTGCACAGACAATAAAACACCAAGAGGGGGAGACAGAGCAAAGCATCTGCTGGGTACGGCCACAGCCCTAACAACTGTACAAATCAGAAACATTAATAGCCGTCCCTATAGCTGTCCCTGAGTTTTGGTTATGTTTGTGTTTTTTGCTTGATTATGCTTGATTTTGTCTTTATTTACAAAGATGCAGAACGGTACAGCATGGTACCCAATGATTATTCTATTTAGTACAGTAAAAGTACTTAGGACTAAAACTTAATCTTTAATCTTAACTTTTGTCTGTCTCTTGCTAACTGTTTCTCTGTCTCTGTCCTTTTTCTTTCTGCTGTCCGTCCATTTTGAAGAGTTTCCCAGGAAACAACGATGCTAATAGTGTGGAAAAGCAAATACTGTTCCCTCCTTTGATTGGACGCTTTGTTAGATTCCACCCAAACCAGTGGTATAATACAGCCACAGTCCGCATGGAGATGTACGGTTGTGAGCTTGATGGTGAGAAGATATCAATACAAATGTCTGTATGTATACAAATGTAATGATGCATACAAAAACATCACTTATATTGATAAAAATGTTGATGTATGCCTTTGATGGAGGTATGTGATAGTATACTGGATAGTGGAGAGAGTGGAATAGAGTTTGTCAGAAGAGGAAAACATGTGAGTATTGACTAACCCCAGCCCCGTGTTGCAGGTTGCTCTGTGCCTCTGGGTATTGAGGACGGACTGATTAAGGACCATCAGATCACAGCCAGCTCCACAGCCACCAGCTGGTTTGGTGGTCCCTGGAAACCATCTCTCGCTCGCCTCAACTTACAGGGAACAGTCAACGCCTGGCAGGCTATGGTACAGATGATAGTACTGATAAATACACTCAATAAACACTGAAAATACCAGCAATAAATCAACACTTATCAACACTATTACGGCAATAACACCAGTAGAAAGCTAATTTATTTATTTAATTGTAAAAATGTATTAATTTATTGTACTAATTTATTAATGAATAAACTCTAATGTCTGCACAAATTAATAACAATAAATAAATACATAATCAGTCAAATATTTACCGTAAGCCAATCATACTTTTTAATCCTGGTTGGTGTTGATCTTTTGGCTGAATTACAGATTTGATGATCTTGGTGTTATGAGGCCTTTCAAAGTGTCTCATATTATACCATATGATACCAATAATATGCTAACCCCATGAAATCACAGGAGACCTGTGTCCTCTGTAGAAGGTTCTGCAGTGAGTCTGGTTACAACAGACTGAATCTCCAATAGGCACTATGTACTGATTTTTATATTATTCGACCAATCAGATCGCTCGAAATAAAGTGTTTTTTTTCGACCAATCAGATCGCTCAATATAAATTGATTTTTTTTCGATTAATTATATTTTTCAACCAATCAGATCGCTCGAAATAAAGTGTTTTTTTCGACAAATCAGATTGCTCGAAATAGCGATCTGCTCTCTGCGATTGCTCGAAAAACAATAGTGGTGGATTTCATGATTTGTTTGAATAAATCAGTTTGCGTATGTCAGTTCGCCAAGAAGAGTCGTTCGTTCGTTCATTCGTTCGTTCATTTGTTCGCATTTCCGGTAGCAGTGAATCATGATTCTCAGTCACTAGCCGTTTCTCAATTCGCGTTCTCGTGTGTTCTCGTGTACTTGCGTTCTCGATAAACGTCATCAGTGGTAGCCCAAGCACTGTTCCAATTCCAAGTACGCGAGAACGCGAGTACTGTCGTAAAACCCGGAAGTGTTCTCGATGCGTTCTCGATGAGGCCGTTCTACCGAGGATGCATCGGAGGTGACTCGTGTGGACTTGGGACCGTTAAATATCCCAGAATGCATCATCGAGTCCGCTGCTGTTCCAATTGCAGGTGCGTACTCGCGTTCTCGGAAGTCTGTACTTGAAAGTCCGGACTTGCCAAGTACGTACTTCCAAGTCCACGAGAACGTAGGCCGTGTACTTGGTATTGAGAAACGGCTACTGAGTCGGTCAGACTCGGCTCCTCCCTCATTCTCGTTCAAACGAATCGCGAATGCACAGTTCTCAGCCGAGTCGGTCAGACACAGCTCCTCCCTCGTTCTCATTCTCAAACGAATCACAATCGTGCAATGGTGCAAACGGTCATCAATCAACACAACATTAACTAAGTTCCTTTTAACTGAGGAGCGCTTCATGTTCGGAATCGGCATGTTCTTGCCCGGCTGGCTCTCGTGACTTCTCAGTCCTCAAGTCTTCACCGCTAAACACAGTCAGTGAACGAACAGCGATTCGCGAGTCAGCGACTAGTGGGTGGAGCTGGGAGTCGAGTCTCGGTGAACGAATCAGACGAAGGACGATGAACGAGTCGAACGAGAACGGCGAATCAGGTCGGTTCGTTCATTTTAAAGAGTCGTTCGTTCAAACTGATTAGTTTGCGAACGAGCCACCACTAAAAAACACCCCTAGTAATAATACTTCTTTCATGTATTTTTGGCTCCAGATTTCGGACATGAACCAGTGGCTTAAGATAGAATTGACCCAGGTCAAGAAGATCACAGGCATCATAACGCAGGGAGCCAAATCTATGGGCAAAGAGATGTATGTCATCTCCTATACCCTGGAATACAGTGACGACGGCGAACGCTGGACGCAATACACAGACGACGAGGAATACACATCGAGGGTAGGTTCTAATGGAAATGCCATTTTTTATAACAGTGTTGTTAAGGCACACAAACCAGTGTTTTCTGTGATTAATTGTGATTTCTGATTGAAGGTCTCCTCGTAGAAAACATTTTGATTCTAAACTTTTTCCTTTCTTCATTCTTCTTTTCCTCTGGGTCCAGAGGTTTATTGGGAACACGGATAACAATGGCCCTGTGAGGAACTACATCTACCCACCCATCTTCTCCCGGTTCATCCGGGTCATTCCCACCAGCTGGAAGAGCTCCATCACCATGCGAATAGAGTTGCTCGGCTGTGACTTTGAGTAACAGACTCAAAGTCTGTTACTGTTACTGTTGCACCTAATGTGAAAACATGAATGCCTATAACGTGTGACACATGTTTGTCGATGACATGGGACTTTGGACCAGACGAAGAAACTTTCAGCTGGGAGTCAAACAACATGCCAATAGAGTCATGTATAGGAGCAGGAGAATCTAGCCACTTCATCTCCTCCAGAAATTCACACTTCTGCGTTCAGTTAACTAAACCCAATAAACAACACAACAAGACTTCCTGTTTTAAAGTGGATGTTGTTTAGGTGTTAAATCCTGACAGCATTTCTATGGAATAAAATTTGTCGTATGAAAAGTACTAAGTAGCCAAAAAGTGAATGTATTGATGTCCTGTTACTGATGATATTGAAAGCATCACCAAAGCCATGCATAAATATATATGGTTTATGACCTTAAGATTTATGTAAGTTTATAATGTTGCAACCTACTCACTTAATGCTGTTAATCAACTGCAACACTTGGCATGGAGAGTTGTTTGTATGATGAAAGCATATGAAGGAATATATGGATGAATGTATAAATGTTGGTCTCAACAGTTTTGAATCGTCCTATTATTCTATTTCTCCTTTCAACAATCTTTATAAAAAATAAATTTCGATAGTCATATTGGTAACAACCTATATCTGTATTATGTTACGATCTCTAGAGAAAGACAGCGCTTTGCATGTCAAAAGAGTCCTTTGAGTCTTGAGAGAGAGAGACACATACAAACAAACACACACATACACACATGCAGAGAGGACGTGAGGGGGTAAGGACCCTGCTGTGCTCATTATGGTGTGTGTGTGTGTGTGTGTGTGTGTGTGTGTGAGAGAACTTTGGATCTCTATCTCCCACTATTAGCAAGGTGTCACCTTTAGCGCCTCTGCTGAGACGGGAGCCATCATAAAGTCACACCTTGGGGCTCCAGAGACAACAGTCACTTGCAGCTGCAGACGCGGATCACGTTTGTCCATCTGCCTGCTCCTGCTAAATTGGACACTGGAGGTGTGATCGTCTCAGCATGGAGGCCGAGCTGTGCATTACTGATCCCCCTATAAGTAGCCTGTAGGGATGGGGGGTAGCCCATTCCCAGAAACCTATGCCTGTTCCTGCTGGGAAAATACATGTATTTGGGCGTTGTTTTATTGGTGGGCATGGATCAGCCAAATGGGGTGCAATTATTAGAACAACATAGAAAGACCTCTCTCGTTGTTTACAAAGTGTGGTTTAGCAGTGTATAGTGGCAAAGGTAAGGGGTTAATGGTTCGAACATAAATTACATTATTTTGGGGTCTTGTACACCCAAAAATAATTACATCGTCATTTATACCGCCAGATGTCGCTGTTACCTCGCAAGAGAAGGACACAAGACCGGAATAACATGTCTAGGCTCCAAACGCGCTAAACCCAAAATATTGCCTTTCTTAAAATATACTTATGACATCCAGTGCTTACTTCTCTATGGGCCTTATTACATATAGGTCACGCTTTATTTTATCCATATATCATACACACACCAACAGGTCAATACAATTCTGTAAAAAAGTTGACCATCGCAAAATATTACAATCACAAGCCAATCTGCGTCATTTCACAGCGTACCAAATAACAAGTTGTTGTTTACAAACAATTTTTTGGATGATGATGACGCCAGCGAATGTAACTCTAGCCCCGTAGCTTATAGCTCTCTTTCTCTCTCTCCTGCCTCTCTCCCTCTCTCCCTCCCTCTCCCCTCCCTCCCTCTCCTTGTCACCGCCCCCTAAGTGCTCTGGAGATTGAAAAGGCACTTCTCGGCGCGGGACCCTTCAGAACAGGACAGGAGTAGCGACACTAACCAGGTAGCGCGAGATAGACCAAGTGGATCCTATAAAACCTTCTTCCTTTGGACCGGATAATCCAGCAATTCAAATCCCATCAACAAGAACCATGAAGTCTCCAAAATTGAATACTCAGGTCAAATGTAAGTTTACATATTGTTTTTCTAAGCCTACACTACTTCAAAACTTGTTTATAGGTCAATAATATTATTTATTTATTATTGCTAAAATATAAGGCTTCTGTAGGTGTACTTTATATGGTAGAGCCTAACTGTTTTTGGCAATTTAGAATGAGCTCTTGAAATTCCCCAACACATTATTTTTGTTTTAATTAGCTTCTAACATTCTAACCTTTTTCATAATTTTTGCAGCGACTTTTGTGGACGAGGAAGACCTTAATGACGTGCTGTGTGAGTTCGACGCGGTGATGGAGGACTTCTCGTCGCCCCTGGAGAAACGTCACTTCAGATACGACGAGCACCTGAAGACCATGAAGAGACGCAGCAGCGCCAGCGTCAGTGACAGCGGCTTCAGCGACTCAGAAAGTACGTCCGATCCCTCAATGGGTCTTTGAGATTGATTGTTGTTGTCGACACAGACCCACTCTTAGATAATGTGCTACATGTATTGTTATTTTGTTTTTTTGTGGCTTATTGTGATAGCAGGAGTTAGCTGTGAAGGTGAATGGATAGAAATATCATATTCTATATTAAAATAATATGATTTTGGGCTGTTGTCTCTCACACACGCACACACACACACACACACACACACACACACACACACACACACACACACACACACACACACACACACACACCCACCCACACACACACACACGCACACGCACACACACACGTAAAGAGAGTCACGGAGTGGGGCGGGGTTGAGGGTGGAGAGTTCCTTGACTTGGGTCCAGAGATCTTGGTAGATTAAAGCTACTGTTTAAGCCTGCCGCCTACAGTTGCATTGTTATGACGAGAGACTGAATGCTGCTGCTGTAGGCTCTTCTGGGCTCCTCATTACCATTCACCGCCCGTCCATGGAGCCACATCAGCAGCGGCCACTCCTGCCCTGCTTTGCTCATTTTTTTGCCATCAACGTTACAGAAAAGTGATGTGATTTCGCAGCCACGTGAAGCGTGTGTGCGTCAGGGTTTCCAACCAGCGATGGGAAAGGAGCTGCAGCCAGTCTGGGGAACAGTTTTAAAGAAAAAAAAAGAAAAGAAAAAAAAAAAGGAATGGAGAAAAATATACATATAACTGCTGGCCTCTTCTCGCCCACTGCTGCATACACACATCAAACCACGGAAATGTAAAATGTAGGGTTCTCACACTCATAACACCAGGAATACCGGCGCGATTAGCAAGGTCCCCAGTTTCCCTTAATGCGTAATGACCAGGCTTTGGACTGCTCGGGGGAACGGCTGCGCGTTGGCTGATGTGTGTGTGTGTGTGTGGGGGGGGGGGGGGGGGGGGGGGGGGGGGGGGGGCGGGGGCGTAATGGGGTTGTTGATGGGGTTGTTGATGGGCCAGAGTGCATCAGATTCCTATGGGGCCGGTGTGCTCTCCATGGCAGTCTTTTGAAGTGGGGTGCGGCGCCCCATGCAGAGGGGGGCCCATTGTGTGGAGGCCTGACGGATGGAGCGCCAGAGTCACGGATTAAAAAGGAGGCACACTGTGCAGGGTCTCCGAGGCGCAACCCTAGGCTTCCTGCGTGTGTGTGTGTGTGAGTGTGAGTGTGTGTGTGTGTGTGTGTGTTATTGAGTGTGCGTTTGAAAGAGACAGAAAGGGGGGAAAAAATGGGGAAAGAGACTGAGAGGAAAAAAGAGCAAGATCAAGAGGACAATTAGCTAAATGCGTTGAACTTCAACCTCTGGCGAATCTGGGTGTTGTTCAGGGTGTGTGTGTGTGTGTGTGCGTGTGTGTGTAAGGTCTCTGACATGTGTGACACATGGTCAGGGTCCAGCGGAGCCCCCCCCCCCCCCCCTTTCAAAGGAGGCAGAGCGTGAGGCTAGGGAGCTCCCTAATCCATTTACACACACTCACTTCACCGGACACAGATAGCGGCGCTGGCAAGGAGGTCTGCGGCGTCTCCTTAGCATAATCTGACCAGCTAGCGTGCAGCGGGTGAAAGGGCAGCGCCAGGGGAGACTGAAGTGTGAAGAAACGCAGTCGGACAGACGAGATGTAAAGTCTGACGCGCAGAACGGAATGTAAACCGTGGTCTTGAAAGCACAGCACCTGAAAAATACCATTGCATATAATACTTCTTTTCGTCTTCTGAAGAAAACAGAGAACTTGGGATTACAGAGACCATCGCATCACTTATGTAAGATGTTTTTTAGTGGCTCAGAGGTTTTTGTACTTTTGGGAAAGTATGTGTCGATAAATGTGTCAGAAATCGCTCTGAAGAGGGGATATAGTTTGATTTAAAATAACGTCCCACGGTAGATATTTCATCTACCGCGAAGAGCGTGTGGGGAGACGGAGGCTCTGAGTATGAGGTTTTACCACCACAAAGCCTGCCAAGTTCCCATTCAAATAGGCACTTGTGGGTCAGCTTTTTAAAAGGCCTGTCATCATATGAGAATGCGTTGATTGCATGCTGTTCCACTGACACATGTCAGAAACCAGGGTGTGTGTTTGTGTGTATGCGTGTGTTTGTGTGTGGGAGTGTGTGTTTGTTTTCCTTTTTAAATTGGCCTTGAGGCTTTTTGGGACATATGAACAGTTATTAATAATCTTTCCACCATTTTCTCTCTCTCTCTCTCTCTCTCTCTCTCTCTCTCTCTCTCTTATCATCTCTCAGGTGCGGAGCCACTGAACAGAAACAGCTTCAGCTTCAGCGATGAGAGACTCAACTCCCCCACTGTGATGTCACCTGCCACGAGCTCACCTCCCCTCCTGTCACCCAAAGGTGAGCCGCCCTCAGCTCACACACATACATACACATACACCCCATCTCCCCACCCCCCCCCCCCCCCCCACACACACACACACATTCACAAAAACTCTTTCCACATGAAAATATATCCTCTTTAAATCCCCTGAAGAGAAAAGTTGAATATAACACTACTGCGGTCAAGGAAGCCATTGTCAGCATAGCTTACTGAAAGATTTAGCAGAGAGGACCACCTACATGCCAAAAACGAATTGTCAACACTACCAATGGTCCAATACTAAACTCTTCCCCTCTTCCTCCCTGTCTTTACAGCCAAACTGGGCGACACCAAAGAACTGGAGGATTTCATCGCCGACCTCGACAAGACATTAGCGAGTAAGTGTTAACTCAGTCACGCTGTCAAACCACATGCCAGATCTGTGCCCAGGGTGCTGGCCAGCATCCCTCTCATCCTACCAGGGATCAGTTTAGAAAGAGCCCCGACTGTGTGTGTGTGTGCGTGTATGTGTGTGTGTGTGTGTGTGTGTGTGTGTGTGTGTGTGTGGGTGTGTGCGTGTGCGTGTGCGCGTGTGTCAGCTATGCTAACGACTCACTAATGGAGCCACACAGGAGAGTAACTCCCGCTAGTTTCCTAGAAGGGGGTAGGGTTCCTAGGGGGAGGGGGAGGGGGAGGCGGGGGCTACGGCGTTCCACTGGTGCATATCCTGTTTCAACTGTCACTCATCTCAGAAGCCTCCCCCCCCCCCCCTGTGAGACTCCAAAAATTGTAGCTACTAGCCACACATATATCACTTATCACACGCAGGCACACAGTGTGCACACACACATACACAAACTCATCAACACACACACACACACACACACACACACGCACACACACACACACACAGGGAGGAAAGAGAGAAAGTGCTGTAGAGATATTGCACAATGTAACCGTGGCAAACGCTGTGTCGCCACCTGGCTAACGGACCAGAAGGAGCCTCCTCTATTTGTCTTGGAGTGCGCCTCACTGCCTCACGGCTTTTAGCGGTAGGGATTTTACACTGCGTGTGAGAGATGGAAACGAAATCGTGGTTTAAAGTATCAACGGTGTAGGGCAAGCCGTGCTCTCTCTGGACGCCCTCCCTGGGCCAAGGGTGCGTTTCTTCCCCCTGTTTTCCTCGCCGCGTGTTGCTCAAGTCACACCACGCGGTACATATCCATTGCATCCCGTTAAAACTGGACATTTGATCAGCTGGGCAGGCAGGCAGCCAGGACCCCCCCTCGAGGCGCTGAACGGGGTGTTTATTGGGGTCTCCAGTGTTTACGCGGACTAGCCTATAAAATACGACGCCCAGCGACCCCCAGAATAGGCCCCCCCCCACCCCCCCGAGAATTGGACCCTCAGAGCCCCCCAGAGCTAACCACCAGCCTGTCTGTCTCTCTGTCTCATCAGGCATGTGATGAGGGGACACCGTGGACCCCCCCCCCCCTCCTGGAGTGAAGCCATGGAGGGGCGATGGAGGGAGTCAGAAGACAACACCCAGCGCCCTACCTCCCCCTCCACACTCTCTCTCTCTCTCTTCCCCCGCTCTCTGATCCTCAACCACGGTTGGAGATACAGCCGGACTCCCCAGGCGACTCAACATCAGGACCCTATTCTCTCTCCCACCCCCACCCCCCCCCCCCCCCCCCCCAACCCCCACCTGCCACTGCTTGGCTACAGCAATCCCCAGGGGAGATCCAGGTCCACCGCCAGGCTACCGATGGCTCCGCTATATCGGCCCGGGACAGGATCCAACATGAAACGACGCAGGGGTAAATTAGGAATTTCCATGGAATTTCAGAGCAGCGCAGCCTTTGGCTTAACGGACACACAGCATGGAGGCTAGGAGAGGACGGGCCAAACACTCCCAGCCACAGCCCGTTCCCGCGCAGGAGAGGAATTAGAAACTTTAACTGTTGGAATCTCGGCTTTCCCCGCCAGGAAAGAAGTCAGGCTTCACTCCTTTTTTTTTTCTCCCAAACTGAGTTGTAAGAGTATTTAATAGCGGCTTTTTTTTTTTACAAAAGGAAAGAAATATATTTGTAAATGTATAGAGTTGGATATTGTATATTTATCCGTCAGAATTCTTTTATGTTGGTGAAATATATTTTTGTATTTTATGTACATAATAACTGTTTTAAAGTCTATTTGCCTTGATAAAAAAGTAAAGTGGGCGTCTTGGGTCTGATTGGCATTTGTAACACCAATTGACAGGCGTGAAGCTAATTTTTTCTAACAAATGTCTACTGGAATGTTAAACCGCTCTGGATGATGAAACGCTGGAAAGCAATAGCATGTACTTAAAATAGCTAATATCTGCCAAAGATCATATTAAAGTATGGAGCGTTGTTTTAACACACCCACGCCTTGCCTCGTCTTGTTCTTCCTGACACAACATTCCAGAAGCTCAGACCCATCACTGCAATATTAATAGGTCACACAATGGCTTATTATGTCTTTATTGAAGCTATGCATTGTGAGCTGACACAGGGTGCTGAAAGCTTTCCATTGAATGTCTCAAGGCATCAAGTGAGGCTTGGAAGAGGAGGGGCTTTAATAAAATGTCACTGTTGAAACTGGAATAAAAACACTCATGTATCTAAGGCTCCATCCAAAGTTTAAAGTAGTAGTAAATGGTGATGTAAATGACTGATGTTGCTTACAGTAATGGACTATTATGTAATATTCCAGGACATGGCCCCTGAGCAATACTATGGTTCAGAATCATGAGGCCATTTCCATGGTACGCCGTCGGTATGCACAGTCCACAGGAAGTGGAAAACACCACTGAAATAGAATTGTGCATTATATTGTCATCATGGGGATTGACATTCCAAAAGCGCAAAATACGTATATTCACGCAAAAAAGAACACAAAGACACTGTGATACAACCAGAACAAACTACATAGACCTTCTGTCATCATCCATCACGCACTCCACAAAGCAGAGAGTTATGTAACTCAGTGTAACTCTCACACAGTGACAGGGTCTATTTTCGGAGGTGGAGGGATATGGTGGGAGGGGGGTTGGTGGGGGGGGGAGTGAATCCATTCTGGCACAGCGGCAGCAGGTGGGTCCGGTGGACGTCTCCCTAGTGGCAGTGAGACGGCCTCCCGGTCAGCTGACCGCCGGTGGGTCAAAGGTCAGTGACTCGCCAACACGCAGACGCACTTCCGCGTGAGTCCCACGGAGGCCCCGCGGCAGGTGGGAATAGAGCGGAGGATCCCAGCGTAACCAGGCATTTCTATTCTGATCCCCGCTCTTTAAAACCTGCCTAACAGGCCCTCCTGTCCGGAGTGGTAGAGAAATACCTACAAGGGACGTGGGATAGAGAGGAGGACCCCGTACTGACAAGATTTACCGTATAACCTTCTATTAATCGGACGCCTTTTTCGTACTCGAGAGATGCGTCGTTATCCGGGAGTCTTAGTGGGGGGTAGGACACCTCGTCTTTTGCCCGTAGCCCTAGCCATAAGCATTAGCGTTTGAAACAAAACACCAACAGTCCCCCATGGGCTGCCTGCCCACCTCCCCGGAGCCAGACGGACAGGGTAGGAACACAAATTGTCGGTCCATGTTAACCGGAGGGCAGGGAGCTAGCGTGGACATCCATCTCCAGGGTTGTTCCTTTGAGCCCTGTTGGCACCAGGCTGGGAGCAGAACCGCTGGCACTGGATCCCAAGGCATTTCCCACCTGTCTGCAGAGCTGTGCTCCCCAGTGACAGAGCGCTATTGCTAGATTAGATACGGCGGGCGAGGGAAGGGACACTTGCCAGAGAGGCCTGGGGCCCTGGGCAAGACCCTCTGGGAACATGTTGATACATAACGTGACCCCCACCACCATACCAAGAATGGACGCCACTGCTG
>NC_140284.1:5615911-5625911 GCF_964030765.1 Micromesistius poutassou | reverse complement strand
AATGAAAGAATGTATGTCAAGCTCTGATTCAGCAGTTTATTGAACATGTTCAACAACGTCCAGGTGCTCCACTCGACGTGGCAGAGCCGCTGGCCTTCAGTCAATCATTTCGCTTGAGCTGAAACCGTTCTCCTAACTACCGCCTTGCAGCACGGCAGTGGACTATAGTTACAGTGCAAAACTAACAGAGATGATCTCCAAATCCAGGTCGGGATGGTGCACAATTTATTTGTTTTTAAGACCACATAACTGCCATGTACTGTCCAGTGAAATCCAAAGGCTGAAGCTGGACAGCTTTATCATGTCCTGGTTGCTTTTCTGACCATTTGAACCAAGGCCTGAGAAAAATCATCTTTGTATACAAGAGCCCAAATTGAGGGAACATCCTTCCTTCCTAGTAGTCCATTACTGACAGATGCTCTCCGTGTGTGTGTGTGTGTGTGTGTGTGTGTGTGTGTGTGTGTGTGTGTGTGTGTGTGTGAGAGAGAGAGAGAGAGAGAGAGAGAGAGAGCCTTAAGGATAATGGCATTTGGCCAAGTGCCAGGGCAGAGGGACAGGTAAGAGTTAGCATAAGACAAAAAAGGAAATTAGACAGGAAAACTGTAAGTCGATCCAGACAGTAGCGGCACTTTTGTACAAGTGTGTGTGTGTGTGTGTGTGTGTGTGTGTGTGTGTGTGCGTGCGTGTGTCTGTGCGTGCACGCGAGAATGTGTGTGCATGTGCTGATACATTAACCCAGCAGATTCCAGATGGCCTTGTGCCTGTCTCTGCTGCCCTGGCCTCCCTATTGTCAGACGGCGGTGTCTGGCTCCCATCTGCCGCGCCTGCGACGACAGAGAGGCAGCTCTGCCGTTTCCCCGGTCCTCCCATCCAGAGAACCTTGCCCTGACCCCCCCTGACCTCCGCTCACTTTCTCCTGATTAACGGCCCAGCGACCCACGAGCATACAGAGGTGGGACATTTCAGAAAGTGTCATCCAGCTGATGACCACTTATTTACTTTCGATCTAGATACACTTTGGATTTACTCCACATTAACGGCATGGAATGGAATGTAACCCGAATGCTGGGGCTAATTTGGGATCCAAAATAGACGAGACGGCGTCTACCCTCTGAACCTGGAGGTCCGGCCCTTACAAGTGCAACCGCTGCTGAGGGTTCTGCGTGCGTCAGGACCAGAAGCGTCGGAGCTCAGGACTTCCTCCCTGCTCAGTCTGCCGCGACAACAATGGACTTTGAAGTCTGAGACAGAGCCGGTCGTTAGTGTGGGTTGAACGCTATATGCTGCGCTACTTCAGAGCGGGGAAAAGGGCGGGGAAACAAGCACAGAAATATCATTTGATGCATACACGCGATCAGATAAGAGAAGAGGGGAGGGGGGGAGAAAGAACGAGAGCAGAAGAATCAAGAGAGAGAGGGAGAGAGTAACCTCCTGACTGACTGTGATATGGCAATGAACAGTCCCGTCTCTGTTTAAATAATGCTGATAAGAGCTAAGCGGTTCTTTTCAAGGGTGTAGAAACTCACAGCAACAACAAGCAACCAGACTGTCATTCCGTGTCACTTTGATCATAAATCTCGCCTGCACTTCCTCTACAATAGTCTACTCAGCTAAAAACCATCGACCAACGTCTGGCTCCCATAAATATATACTTTGATTACCCCACAATCTTTGATTAATCACATTCCTTCCCTCATGTGTTTAAACCGACAGGGTGTCTTGCACATGGTCTGTAGCTAAAGAAACGTGCCCGACACATCCGCATCAAAGTCTTGCATTAAAAACTGTAACCAGACCGCTTCCAGTGTGTTCTGCTCTCTGTTTACCAGGAGGGAAATTAGGGAAAGAAAAATCTGCCCTATGCTTAAAACCACCATGAAATGATATTCTGGTTACAGCTCTGATTTTGCACGGGCCAACTCTGCTGGTGGAACATCCCTGATTCAGCAACAGTTTGACTACTAGGACTGTCCACATTTTAAAAGTCTGTATTGCTGAATTTAATTTGATTTTATATTCAATGGAACCGCATTGACAATGAAACCGTGCTCAAACGCCCTCAGTGTGTTTAGTGATAAAGACGCCAGACTACGACCATTGTTAATAATTAAGTGCTGACAGATGTCTGGCCTTCCTCCACCTCCTCCTCCTCCTCCTCCTCCTCCTCCTCCTCCTCCTCATATGCCTCTCACCCTCCCATTGCTTTCACTTTGCCTCCCCTCCTTATGTTTTACCTCTGCCATAACCACCCCTCTCTTTACAATCACAGCTCTCCATCCAGGCTCACTGCCCTCCTCCTCCTCCCCCTCCTCCTCCTCCCCCTCCCTCCTCCTCCCTCCTCCTCCCTCCTCCGCCTCCTCCTCCTCCTACCCCTCCTCTCTCCTCCTACCCCTCCTCCCCCCTCCCCCTCCCTCCTCCTCTCTCCTCCTCCTCCTCCTCCCTCCCCCTCCTTCCTCCTCCTCCACCTTCTTCTCCTCCTCCCCTCCTCCCTCCCCTACCCCCTCCCCTCCTCCTCCCTCCTCCTCGGTCTCCCATTGCTCCAGCACACCTTGAGCACTGTAGTCCATATTCTCAGCACCCCTCCCCCCCCCTCACACACACACACACACACACACCTACCTCCCCTCACGACCTCTGGCACGGGGGCGACTCTACGTCTCACCCTCTCCCAAAGACGTCACGGCTCTCTCTAATCAATGGATCCCCTGTGGCGTCGGATCCGTCTCTGTTCGCCCCCCCCCCCACCGCCCTCCCCACTCAGGCAGCTCCCGGGCCCCCCTGTGGCCTGGCTAGAGGGAGCTGACCTGGGGAGGAGTTGTGGTAAGGGGCCAGTGGCGGCACCCTGTCATTAGGAGCCGACCCACACACCCCCCCCCCCCCCCCCCCCCCCCCCTCATAATTTACTGGGAGCAGGCCCCCACCTGAGGGGCTGAGCAGGTCAGTAAGCTTACAGTTTATTTATGTAGCACCTTTCAATGACACAGAGGGCTTGACAGCAGTAAAGTTAAGTACAATAAAACACAGACGCGTACATTTTTTTTGACAACACACAGCAAACGTTGTGCGACACAAGAAGCCTGTTAACCCTAACCCTAACAGAATAGCAATGGAGATAGAAGAGAGCATGTGAGGCTGGGGAACGAGATGCTGGTGGTGGTGGTGGTCAAGCCCCGTGGCTATGTTAGGTTGATGACTGCGTTGTATTGTTGTACCACTGACTGTGAATGAATCCCAGGTGCATTATGCATGAATACACACACACACACACACACACACACACACACACGCACGCACACACACGCGCGCACGCACACACACACACACACACACACACACACACACACACACAGGCACACACACACACACACGCGTGCGCGCACAGACACACATACACTCACACATGCACAAACACACACAGTCACTCTCACACGCTCACACACACACACACTACCTTTGTGTCCTTTGTGTTGATGCTAAACATGTTTAGCATCAAGATGAGTTGCTAGTGAAAGGGCAGCTGAGATTGAGATCTCCCCCATCAGCGTCTCTGTGTGTCTTGATGCGTCTCTATGCGTCCCTTTATCTAGACGGACCACCCCCCCCCCAGCCCCCCTCACACAGCCCCAGCCCACATCCCCAGTCCCTACGTCTGTCCATCAACCCCAGTATGTTCTATATTGTAAAGTTTGACTCTGGCTGTAATAACTTTGTCTCTCTGAAGACCATCTTCCAGTTCCTAATGCCCCGTTTGGATCACATGGTCACGGAGCCAAGAGATCCGGGCTGTGTTACGGCTGTTTTTTTTCATGTGGATTCATTTGAAACTCCTCTGCTCTCTCACATGCTCTTTTTCGCCCTGTGACTCTCCGCCTTGCGGTGCTGGCTTCACAAAGAGCCACCTATTCCGGAGGACGTCAACACAGGCACGATTTAAGCGAATGAAACAAAAGCCGCGAGGTCTTCAACCTTTTCACCCGCCCACAAATCACAAACATTTTGCCGAAGCTCCACTAAATGAAGTTCTCAATTCACTGCAGGAAGGTGATGTGGGGGGGGGGGATGGGTGGGTGGATGGGGGCACTGTAGTAATGCTCACTCACCGCCTGACAATGAGCCTCTGCTCAGGGAGCTACTGACGTGCGGAGAGATCGTTTCATCCACGGCTGCGGGGCGAGGGGGGAAGACGACCCTGCTTAACGGAGGCCCGGGTCAGGCAGTGAAAACAGGGCCCGCGGTGTCCCGCCTGCACTCAACACAACCACACAGGTGGTTACCACCGCATCCCCAGGCTGGTGTGGACGGGAAAGGGGAAATGAGAGATAGAGACAGAGCCTGTAAAGGTATAGAAACGGGGGGAGAAAGAGAGAGAGGGAGCGAGAGAGAGAGAGAGAGAGGAAGGGGGGTAGACGGACAGAGGGGGGCAGAGATAGAAAGAGAGAGAGTGAGAGACATTGAGAGAGACAACGGAAGAGAGAGAGAAATACAGAGAAAGAGAGAGAGAGAGAGAGAGAGTGAGAGTGAGAGATTGCAAGAGAGATTGCGAGAGAGAGAGTTGAAGAGTATTAAGGGAATCACAAGTAAGAGAATAAACAGGAGGTTCCCAGAAGTGTCCAGCTGATCCAGGAATCCGTGCCTTCCCTCCAGATGCTGTCTGTTCTTATCCAGGGAGGATTAGCCTTTGTTAGCGCTGCTTAGTGAGCAAACAATAAATTCCCGTGGTATGGGCTGGGATGAATGAACATAATATATATCAATAACTCCTGTGTCTTCGACATTCCCTGTCAAGTGTTCATAATTCACGCCTCAGATGGTGCCAAGGAAATAAATAGGTGGATTTGTCCTCTGAGGCCGGGATTACCTGCAGCACTTCCTCAGTGGTGGACTTGTTTCTCCCTCTGTCAGTGAAGCCCTGGGAGGACACGTCATAAATTGCGGTCACATTTAAAAGGATTTCATCATTCTGTCTCTTCAAGCTTTCATCCTCCTCTCCCTCCCTCCCTGCCTCCTCTCCCTCCTCTCCCTCATCTCCCTCCCTCCTCTCCCTCCCTCCCTCCTCTCCCTCATCTCCCTCCCTCCTCCCTCCTCTACCTCCCTCCCTCCCCTTCCCCCTGTCCCTTCCTTCCTCCCTCTCTCCTCTCCCTCCCTCCCTCCCTCCCTCCCTCCCTCCTCTCCTCCCTCCTTTCCCTCCCTCCCTCCCTCCATCCCTCCCTCCCCTCCCTCCCTCCCTCTCACCTCTCTCTCCCTCCCTCCTCTCCCTCCATCCCTCCCTCTCCCCATCTCACCTCTCCCTCCCGTCCCTCCCTCCCTCCCTCCTCTCCCTCTTTCCCCTCCCTCCCTCCCTCCTCTCCCTCTTTCCCCTCCCTCCCTCCCTCCCTCCCTCATTCACCACAGTACAAACAAACAGCCAGGCGGCCAGAGGGGTAGGAAAGTGCAGCAGAAGACCGAACAAGACGATGCGTGTCCCAAAGGCCGCCGCTCAAACCCCCGCTCTTTGTTATGAATAGGGGAATTACGGCTGTCGCATGTGTGTGTGTGTGTGTGTGTGTGTGTGTGTCAGTCAACTTGGAGCCAAAACACTTGAACTGTGGGTCTGTAAGACTAGAATAAGGTTTAACAAGGATGAGAGAACATGTCTAGGCGGTCCACTGCTAAACAGCTCGTCAGGAGCCCGGGCTCCATGCCCACAGTGCCATGATCATAGTTTTTATCGCAGCCAGTCTCCACGTCCAACTTCCTCGGGGTTGACAGCCGTCAACCAGAGAGCTGTGGTGTAATCTGGGGACTTTCGTGTAAACTGCACACTAATGCATAACACTGTGTTCATTCTGCTGAGGTCAGCTGCTAACTTTGTTTCTACTATTGTTGTGATTATTGTATTATTGCACACTATTGTTGCTGCAGATATTGTAGTATTGTATTACAAATTGTTGTACGTTACTTAGAGGGAGAGGGAGAGACCGTTGTCCACCGTTGCTGCTGTAACACCGGAAATCCCTGCAGGGAATAAAGTGTAATCTTATCTTATCTGAATAATATTTCCACCGAGAATATCAGCAATTGCAACAATCTTGAATCCGAACGTTAAATGAGAGTGAATGTTTAGCATAATGCCGCACGGTAAAGATCTGTAATCATGTTTGCTAGGTGTGGTTTTTAATGTGCGGCATTCCAGCGGGTGACAGCTTCACATGGGGAATGTCAAGCCAGTGCACCGAAGGCCTCATCTCCCCCATTGAACCTTGGTGGACGTCAGCATGCAGCCATGCTCCCGGCCGGCTCCCTGCTTCCTGTGTCAACGCGCAACCGTAAGGTGATATTGCACTTTGACTTTTTCGCTAAGGATACGTTAACTTGGCATCTGGTCGCCACCGCGCAGATCAGAGCACAGAAGCCGTGCTGCGCCGGTGTCAGCTGGGCAGGGGAGGGGAGGAGGACGAAAGGGAGCGCTGCTCAGACACACTGGCATTTCCTCTGAGCTAATTAAGGCCCGTCCAGTTGGAGACATACACACGCGTGCACACGCGCATATGCGCAGACATACGCACACACACACACACACGCACACTCACACACACATGAACAACTGCAGATCTAAACGCAGCTATACTAATTAGAGCCATTAACATTCTCTCTCTTTCTCTCTCTTCCTCTCTGTCTCTCTCCCTCCTTCCCTCTCTGCATTTCCTTCCCTCATTTCCCTCGACCGCTCCCTCCTTCATGTTCTTATGAATGCTATGGCACATAGAAATCCTAGCTTAGTCATCGTCTTGCCACAAGAAAGAGATGACGTGTGGGCCTGAATGGATATCCTTATTAATTAAATCGAACCAATTCATGTAATACAAGATAACGCAATAAAAATGACGAAATACTGAGTGAAACGCAGGCAACTTACTCTGAGAATACAAAAGACTGGTTCACAGTTGAACAGTATCACAGTTGACAGCTAAACAATATTTGCTCAACACTGTTAAGCCGGTCGGTATTGTGTGAGAGGAAACGATCTGAGCTGCATTAGGAGGGTTTTCCAGAGAGATGAGCAGATTGAAAGTCTTTCCTTGTTTTTCCAAAACACATCTGACATACTGTTGAACTTCTTAGCTTCTGTCGGACAAAGGTCAAGACGTACACATGCAGGGTCACACGTGAACTTTCCAGACCATGACATACAAACACATTCCTCCTTTCAGTGGCGTCCTTCAGAGAAAAGGTTAGAGTCATAAGAGAGTTCTCTGTGTGGGTTAGCACCTCGACAGCTCAAAGGATTTTTTAATAAGTATAACTATATTGTGTGTGTGTGTGTGTGTGTGTGTGTGTGTGTGTGTGTGTGTGTGTGTGTGCGTGCGTGTGTGTGTGTGTGCGCGTGTGTGCGCGTGTGTGTGCGTGCGTGTGCGTGTGTGTGTGTGCGTGTGAGTGTGTGTGTCAGTGTGTATGTGTGTGTCAAGACGAAACACATCATATCTGCCTATTCTATCTGCTGCCTGCCGTGTTCATCATCATTATGTCATCGCTGGTGTCATTACCGCCTCTGTCCCGCCCGGAGCGGCCAATAAGGATCCAGACCACGGCTCAGACGCTGCTGGCCCAGTGCCTGTCTACTGAGGTCAGTGGCTCAATGGCTGAAGGCTCAAGAAAACCCCACCCTTATTTAGTCACCCTGTAGCAACAGTATGCACTCTTATTAACTCACCCTGTAGCAACAGTATGCACTCTTATTAACTCACCCTGTAACAGTACGCACTCTTATTAACTCACCCTGTAACAGTATGCACTCTTATTAACTCACCCTGTAGCAACAGTATGCACTCTTATTAACTCACCCTGTAGCAACAGTATGCACTCTTATTAACTCACCCTGTAGCAACAGTATGCACTTTTATTAACTCACCCTGTAACAGTACGCACTCTTATTAACTCACCCTGTAGCAACAGTATGCACTCTTATTAACTCACCCTGCAGCAACAGTATGCACTCTTATTAACTCACCCTGTAGCAACAGTATGCACTCTTATTAACTCACCCTGTAGCAACAGTATGCACTCTTATTAACTCACCCTGTAACAGTATGCACTCTTATTAACTCACCCTGTAACAGTATGCACTCTTATTAACTCACCCTGCATAACAGTATACAGCTGGAGACACAAACACACACAAATTAGAAATATATATATATATGTGTATATATACATATATATACACGATTACAGAGGAATGCGAGGACATTCATCTTTATTAGCATGAGCCATAGAGATACCCACACACACTTATACATGCACATGCAAACACATACACACACACACACACACACACACATTGGACCACTGAGAGGGACCATGGGGTTGAAGGGTTGAGAGAGAGAGAGAGAGAGAGAGAGAGAGAGAGAGAGAGAGAGAGAGAAGGGTGACCAGTTAAGAAAAAAAAAACAGAAAAGCAGAAAAAAACAGTTAAGGAGTTAAGGAAAAACAAGAGAGAATCTGCAGAACAGATCAACACACAGTGTCTCCCCTGTTGTTTTCCCCTTCATAGTAACATGTAAGGACAAACACACACACACAGATGCGCGCACACACACACACACACACACACACAACAAACATCATTGGACAGGGAGTGGAACAAGTTACAAACAGGATCAAACTGATTTTCACGTGTTAAATAATACACTCCCAGTCATGGCAACAAGGCACTGGCCAGATGAGTTGCAGTCAGCTAAAAGGATGGACGGACGGACACACACACACACACACACACACACACACACACGTTAGTAGGACTCTTAAACTGCCTAATTTTAGTTCTCTGTTCATCATGGAAAGACTGAAAAAGCAGCAAAAAACGATGTCAGCATTTTGGCAAATGCCTCGCATGACTCTTGTGTGTGTGTGTGTGTGTGTGTGTGTGTGTGTGTGTGTGTGTGTGTATCCGTGTGTGTGTGTGTGTGTGTGTTTGTGTTTGTGTAGGGCGGTCTTGAGGGATGACAGTTTCTCCAC
The DNA here is from genome assembly GCF_964030765.1 of Micromesistius poutassou. Lineage (NCBI taxonomy): Eukaryota > Metazoa > Chordata > Actinopteri > Gadiformes > Gadidae > Micromesistius > Micromesistius poutassou. The sequence continues at coordinate 5,616,917 of NC_140284.1, read as the reverse complement.
AGACTCTTGTGTGCGTCACCCTTCTTGACCCCATAAATCAACACTGCCATGTACGTGCAAACGCACAAAATAAATGCAGACGTCCACAGAATAACACATTTTCACTCATTTGTTAATAATCAAAATACTGCATTAACAAGTATATATTTATTTATATATATATTTCGAATGTTTCTAAACTCATCACGATGATATGATTAATGAAAAAAAAAAAAAAAGATTCTGCTGACGGACGTGATACGGAAAAAAAAAACGCTGACGCTTAGCAACCACGGATGGGTCGCTGCAACAGAAACGTCCGTCAAGTTGACAGAACAGTGTTTAGTGGTCGCCAGGCCCACCGTATTATCCGACATCGGCGGGGGGAAAATGAATCAGAGGGCGAAACCGCATCCTCTGGCTCTGAGATTACGTCATCGGATCGAAGAACCACCGAGCCGCGCCGTGACAGAAACCGAATCACCGAACGGTGGAAACAGCGAGGAGGAATTAGTATTAATAACCCCGATTTTACGACAGAATAGTTTCCTTCCTTGCATGTGCTTACTTCAGTGCAATGATGTTAATGTGCTCGCGTGACTGCTTGAGAAATAGGAACCCCTAAATGATTGCGGCTGAGATCACATGCTCTTTTTTGTTTGTGACGTCTGCTCTTCACTGACTGAGTCCGGGGTGCTGGAACAGAGTCGCTGGAGACCGCAGTCACGGACCGTTACATATCAGACCTGAGGAGGAGGAAAGGGGAGAGGGGAGGGGGGGGGGGGGACAGGGACTGGGGGGGGGGGGGCTCCTATTTAATCTATGGGAAAAGCAAAGCCCTCTCTGGCCCTGTGGTCCATTCCTCCCTGCTATTAGTTCAGCTCCAGTGGGCAGGATGAGGCTACGCTTACCTGGGTTACTCAACAGCCAGGCTAACAGGGCGTCCCGTGACAAGATGTTGTTGTTGTACAACACCCCCCCCCCCCCACACACACACACGCACACACACACACATACACATGCGCAC
>NC_140284.1:5555166-5607666 GCF_964030765.1 Micromesistius poutassou | reverse complement strand
GGAACACGTTTCCTCCCCGCGCTGAAGCCCAACAGAACCTTCCGGCTAACTATTTTTAATGAATTCCCTCTCAAACTACAGTTGTGAAACCTAGAACCCAGCTGCCCTTGCTTGGGAAAATCAAATCATTCATTCATGGATACTCGGAATTCGTGTCGCACAGCGGGAATTGTTGAAGAAAATCAGCTATGTTCAACAACAGCTGTTGTTGAACATAACTTTTTTTGTCTCTATGTAAAGCTGTGAAATTGTATGTCTGGGAATGAGCAACCTTAAAAAAAAAAATCACACATTTTGACTGAAAGTCCCTCCTACCGCTGTTCAAAATGCCATTAAAACCATATGGTATGAATTCATGGCAGTGGAATCAAAGGATCGCAGAAGGTACCTCAATAACAATAACACATCATACTCTTTTCACTGTACTGCTGTCATCAGTATTCAGGCTAAGCTCAGCTTTACAAGGGGCCGGGCGTTTTGCTCTGCTACACCCAGTCTTTGGAAGGCCCTCCCTGCCCATAGGAGGGCACTACAGTCCCTGGACTCAATACGGGGCCTAAAGTTCCTCTTGTATCGGAAGACATTCAGTTCATTTAAGTTAGCGTTTTATAGTTCAAGCTCAAGTCTACAGCACTTTGAGATATCTTAAATGAAAAGTGCTTCATGAATACAATTAACTACAATAATTATTAAACTACAGAAGAAAAAAAAAACGGTATAAGGAATATGTTGCACATAATATCGTATACCGCACTGATTAATAGGTTTGTTCTGTTATAGCCAAATGAAAACCAAAGAACGACTGGGTGCACGGCGGGCGGGCGAGGCGTACCGGAGGTGGCTCCGTGCCCGGCGCTGACGGCGTCCTCGCTGATGGCGTGGAGCTGACACACGCCAGAGTCCTCCGCTCCCATGTGCATGGGCTTGGTCAGGAGGAACTTCCTGTCAAACCACAACCACAATGCTAGCAAACAACTGCGCTTATACATTTAACTAGGCACATACAAATACACACACACACACACACACACACACACACACACCTGCATAAAGACAGACAGGTAATCATAAAATCATATAATCATAAAAATGCAAATGCAAGGAGCAAAAACAGAAAGAACAAAATACTGAAGAAAAATACACAAATATAAACAAAAATATTAAATCTAACACACCATTTAAAAGAGAAGAAGGGGCAGTAGCAATCAAAAGTCTAGAAAAAAGTTTTCAGGAGATACAGTATTTACAAGATAGATAGATAGATAGAAAGAAATATAAATAGAAAGATTGATAGATAGGCAGTAAGATACAATCATAACTCAGTGACAGTGAGTGACAGATAGATAGAACAATAGATAGAACGTCATATCAAAAGATAGATAGAGGGATATACAGACAGATAGATAGAAGGATATTCAGAGAGTCATGCGGGCAACATGTTCTTACTTGTTGCTGTTACTTTCTGTCAGCAGCCAGCGGTCCTCTGCCACCAGGTACACGTCCTTCAGGTTAATGGGCAGGGAGATGGAGTGCACCTGGCCCTCCAGGACGTCCAGCACCTCCAGCTGGTTGCTATGGTCACACACACACACACACACACACATACACGCACATGCACACACACACACACGCGCATGCACACATGCACACACACACATACGCGCACACACACACAAAAAAACATGCAATCCCACAAAAATACACACACACGCGCAGAAGGTAAGACAATGACAATATATTATATTAAACAATATATAACAATATAAAAACATAGACTACGTATACTACTATAATACAAAATAGTACACTATATATGTTTACTTACCCATCCTCCTTGAAGAAGAGGAGCCAGTTTTTGTGAGCAAACTCACGGCACATCTTATAGCTGGCCTGAAAACGACAGACACATAAAACTAAATTAAACACCAAAAAACACAAGGCAGATTTTGTCTTTCACACAAACACAGATAACTTCACATGGAGATGGAAATGGAACCGGCAAAGGGAGGTAAAAATAACTTGTCTGTGAATAATGTTGACAAGGTGTGGACAGGGGACATCATAGTGTGTGTGTGTGACCTCCTACTGTTTACACATCTAATACCGGTTTTCTTTAGACTTTATCCTGGCACTGCTATACTTTTTAAATGATTTATATGTTATTATATCCTTTTTATTGTTCATATTTAATGCTGGCTTGTAGGTTTTATCCCTGCACTGCAGTACGTACTTATTTGCACAACCATCATGACACACATTCTCCAAGAGCACTTTAGCATATCTTTTATCGTCCATATTATCCATATTATTATATTTTATTTGATCATCTTGTTTATGTTGTATGTGTGTATGCTGTGTGTGACGTGTTCAAGCTACTGTGACTTTGAATTTCCCCTGGGGATCAATAAAGTATACATCTAGCTATCCTAATCTGGCCCCCTAATCATCCATAATCATATAATTGGCTAATTCATTGATTCCCTCACTCTCCACCTCAAGCTGGTGTGTGGTGAGCGTCCCGGCACCGATTGGCTGCCGTGCATCACCCAAGTGGGTGCTACACATTGGTGGTGGTTAAAGAGGTCCCCTTGTCACTATAAGCGCTTTGAGTTTCCAGAAAAAAAAAAAACCTGCTATATAAATTCAATCAATTCTTATTAATTCTTATTCATCCTCTGACCTGCTGCTCCTTGCTGCTGCTGCTCCACCAGTTGGAGGCCTTGGTGACGGGCGGCTCCGCGTCCGGAGACAGAACCAGCCTGCGCACCGCCCCGCTGCCCAGGTCCAGGTGCAGCACAGTGTTACTCTGGAGCAACACGCACACACACACACACACACACACACACACACACACACACACACACACACACGCACATGCATGCACACACACACACACACACACACAGGGCAAGGGAGGGAGTCAACACTTGGTTAACCTTGGAATAGTGTTAATTATGATGTTATTATGTTATGGGATTTAGAATCTAAATCCATAACATAATAACCATCTACATTTTAGATGGATAACACCTGTGAGCAAATCAGTCATCCTGTAGGTGTGTGTGTGTGTGTGTGTGTGTGTGTGTGTGTGTGTGTGTGTGTGTGTGTGTGTGTGTGATCGTGTGCGTGCGTGATCGTGTGCGTGTGTGTGTTTTTGTAGTACAGCCACCAGATGGCGCTCATCTTCCACTGTGCTCAGCAAGGAGGGATCGCTCTGACAATCTAAATACAAATGGAAACGAGAGCTTAGGGCCGTAGTCAGTCTTCAACTGTTGCCCCGTGAACATTAGCACATCACTCGTACTCTGTGTACGACCCTCACGCGTGTTTACACAGCGAGTACACACACACACACACACACACACACACACACACACACACACACACACACACACACACACACACACACACACACACACACACACACACACACACACACACACAAAGCTGAAACGGCGACGCGTCTCTCCGTCGTTTACCTTACGACGCGAGCGAAGGGTCAGCCGACGCTGAGCCGAGGCAGAGCACCGCCGCTTTGTCAGCCAACATTACCGCTCAGATTTACGGGGCGCGTCTCGGTAAACACAGCCTAGCCAGCGACGGCCGTTCATCATTATCTATCGTCGTTAGCGTTATTTATAATTGTAACGACTGGCGCTTCGAAGACATAGCAACCGCCTCCGTGGAGATAAACGGCCCCTTTTACCGTTAGTGGGACTATTTCAATCCCACACGGTGCGCCATTTAAAACATTTATTTCAGATATGTGCAGTATAAAGGCTAGATTTGTGTGTGTGTGTGTGTGTGTGTGTGAGTGGGTCGGCAGCTCCGTGCCAAGTCTCCCAGTCATGACGCACTGAGCTTCATCTTCATCTGTCTTTTATGAGAGGAAGCTCTGGAGGAGCTTGTGTTGAACCCCCCCTCCACTCTATCCCTTCCTCCCCCTTGCTTACGGCTCCCGTCTCTGACATGACATACAACACACACACACACACACACACACACACACACACACACACACACACACACACACACACACACACACACACACACACACACACACACACACACACAAACTGACTGAGCTAACTCATACAGAGTAGGCTCCGGAGCTCTGCGATAGATCCTGCCTTCGAGGAAGTGTGCATGTGTGCAGAACAGGCAGTGTGTGTGTGTGTGTGTGTGTGTGTGTGTGTGTGTGTGTGTGTGTGTGTGTGTGTGTGCGCGTGTGCGTGCGTGTGTTTGAGCATGCATCTTATGATTTTTCATTCTGACAGACGTCCTTTGAAGGCAATGAGGCTCTTCTCCCACACACTGTCGGCAGTGTGTGTGTGTGTGTGTGTGTGTGTGGGGGGGGAATGATGTCAATCATCTTTGCGGTTTCGACATGTTCGGCAAATCTGTTTACCGACTAAGCAACACGGTTGTTGTGTTTCATAAAGGAACTACTAGGAGGCAGGTTTGTGGTGAAAGATTTTAAAATGCTCCAACGTCCTAATAAGGTCCTACAAATCTGTGACTTGGCTCATTTGAGGTAAAAGGTTGTATTTAGGTAATCAACCATGATGTGAATCCCCTCACGCTGATCCCAACTTCCCCAATCGTCATTGCAAAGAGAAGATGGATGGCATGAAACTGTCGGTTTTCTCGTAGTCTTACGGGAAAAAGGGTTTTCCCAGCATGAAGAATGTTGTGAAGTGACTGCGGCCAACAGGAAATGAATAGAGACCAAACTCATTTACTGGGAAATCGAATTCATTTTTGGCCACGGCAATGAGAACAGGTGTTTAATTTAAGCCTGCAAAAGGATGTGCGTACTTGCATGTGTGTTTGTGTACGCGGGTAAGTTATCGACCAATCTCGTGTGAGAGTGTGTGTATGCCATCGCATAGTTTGGATATGTGTGTTTGTGAGTGTTTGTGTCTGTGTGCGTGTGCGCGCGTGCGTGCATGCGTATCGCTGTCATTCCCCCTGGGAGAGCGATGACCCATGATTGAACTGTATGATGTCTGGACCTCTTCATATTTAGACACAAGAAACATGATCTTTCGCTAAAGGTATTTTTAGAAGTCCTCTTTTTGCCTAATATGCACCAGCTGTAGAACTGTTCAGGAAAGGGGCGGGGGGGGGGGGGGGGGCTGTTAGAATTCATTGTTCATGTCGTTCCTCTCCCTGTCCTCTCCTAATCTGGCTTTTTATGAGACAACTGAAATGGGGAGCAGAGGGGGCTTTGAACCAAAGCAGACATTCACACTTGTGGGTGCATTCTTATTTGTGTGCGTGAAGAAGTCTGAAGTTAAGACAGCTTTTTATATTATGGATTTCATCTGAGAATGTGAAGCTTGCTTGGCAATGTGTTGTGTGTGTGACTGTGTGTGTGTGTGTGTGTGTATGTGCAAATCCTGTGTTTGTGTGTGTGTCTGTGTGCTGTGTGTACATCTGTGTTGGTTTGTCTGTCTGTGCGGGTGTTTGTCTGTTTACGGGAATTTCTGTGCATGTGTGTCTGTCTTTCTGTACATGTGTGTGTGTGTGTGTGTGTGTGTGCGCATGTGTCCCAGTGCCTGTGTTTGTGTTTGTCAGTCTGTCTGAATGTGTGCATGTATCTGTACACGTGCACGCTTCTGTACGTGTGCACGTATCTGTGCCTCTGTGTGTCGGTACGTGTGCATGTGTTTGTACACGTGCACGTATCTCAGCCTGTGTGTGTGTGTGTGTGTGTGTGTGTGCACGTGTGTGCACGTGTGGTACAAACCTGCTCCTCGTGCAACACCACCTGCCCATCCAGGGGGCTTCCCAGCGGGGCGATGGTGATGAAGGGCTGCCAGACCCCGCTGATGGTCCTGGGGAAGACGTCGTACAGCTCCATGCAGTGGATGGTGTCTCCGCGCTCCTTCATGGAGAACAGCGACACGGGGTTGCACGTGGCCACGTACAGCGCGTCTGGAGCACAGAGGGGGAGACGGAGCGCAAGTGAGGATGAGAACCTGCAGCGTTACCGTTCATCAGTGTAAAGTTAGTGTCGTGCGTTGTGATGAGCCCAAAGCAACACAGGGTGAAAATTAGTAGCGCGACCGCAAACAAAACAATTTAATCATATTGTTTGAGTAGTTTAAAAAGTAATACAAATATTAAAATGGTATCAAATTGGATTTTACATGCAGGGAAATCTCCTGTCACGTTGAGTAATTATAACAGCGTTTTAGTAACGGTTGGATCACCGTAGCCCATTCATTTGCAAGTCCTGCCGTTTTCCACATGAATGGCAGTGAACAGCGCTTAATGACAGCTATTGAATCGTCCACTGTGATGGCCTTTGACCACGGGCTTATTTCACACACTGGGACTCTTCAGTCACAGAGACATATTCTAATTACACCAATGGGGTCCTTGAAGTGAAAGTGCTCCATCTCAAAAGGTTTTTCTTTATTTGGCTATTATCATATCGACCCTGTAAATCAACACGAAAGCGAACACAAACCGATTACACAGTTTGTGTGTGTGTGTGTGTGTGTGTGTGTGTGTGTGTGCTGACCGTCCTTGGTGGCCACGTCACAGATGATGTTGACCTCATTCATGGGTAGGTGCCAGTGGGCCTTCTCCTCACTGAAGCTCAGGGCCCGGCTCTCCTGCCTGTCACAGGGGTAGCCCTGCACCCGCAGATACGCCGGCCCCTGGCAACACACACACACACACACACACACACACACACACAAAGGATTGCACACCTGAGCATGGTACATCGCACAGTGTACTTCCATCTCTTTCCAATGGTCACTCTGAACATAACAAGGTACTTGAAAAGTAACAAATAGATAAGGTTTGGGCCGGGACACACTGGGATGTTAGAGTGTGGACTCACAGTAGGGAGATGCAGAACGATCTGGATTTGGATGAAGTGTCTTCGACAAAGTAAATCATCGGGTCAGAGTTAGTTGTATTGTCTCGGTTGTGCGTTCACCTGTGCGTTTGTATGGTTGGAGATGCTCAGAAAGTGGACAACCATTTGCAAGATGCTTGTCAGTAGTGAAGGGAAGGCGGGAGCAGGTGAGTGGGGACTGGCCTCTCAACTGCTAATTGGTGACAATGATGTGGGACATGCGCAGACAACACATCCTTTGACTTTTCTATACACATGTTTATTTCTAACCGAGCCCTGAGCGGCTTGAGGACACCGGTGTGTTTGAACCAATGCACGAATGAGTGTGCGACCGGCGGCCCGGCTGACACCGATAGCTGCGCTCACGACGGCAGACAGGTGCGCCGGCTTGTCCAGTGAGCACGGGGTCCGCATCGGACTGTAATTACCTTCACGTCAATTCGCCGGGTCTCCGTGGGGCAGAGGAGTTTGCGGCGGGCGTTTCCTCCCTGGTTGATGGTCCAGTGGCCTGACATGGTGACCTCGGGCAAGGGCAACCTGTCACATGTAGACAATCATTCTCATCAGCAGAATAGTTTGTGCCACGGGCGCACGTCGAACGAGGCGATTACACATCTGTGCCGAGTCGCATGTGCGCTTTAGAGTTTTAAGGGTGGACGATGAGCAGATGGTAACTCAAAACGTGTTTGTGTTTTTCTTTAGCGCAGGGACGCGAGTCAAGCGGGTTTAGTTTATTTTCAGCTAATCTTAAAAAATTACTTTCACTCACGGCATTGCAATTCACCAAGGAACCAATTTTTGGACTCAAGCCGCCGCTAAATGTTTTCAGATGGAATCGGCCCTGTTTTTGTATCCTCCACACACAGGAAAAAGTCCCGAAAAAGACTCCCATTGAATCGGCAGACTGAAGAACTGAACAGCTAGCTCACGGGTGTTGGAGATCTGCGAGTGCTTGACTCCCCACCCGGCTTGTTGTGTCTGGCTCCCTGTGCGCCCTGACCCTCCCCGTGAAACACAGCTCAACACCCAGCCCCGGAGGTTTGTTACAGGCGGGTGGGCCAAGGGACAAAGCACAGCCGCAACACTACGATAATAACAAGGAACTCTGGACGGCCCCTTTGAATAAAAATACTCTTTGTACGAATAGATGTAATAACAAATAAGAGGGTTTCTAACTCTCCATCTCTGGATTTGGAAATCAAGACGGCCAAGGGATGGTTGGTGAGTCATCACCTGAGGTGGGTAATGCACTCATCTCATACGTGGAGATCCAGATGGCTGAATTAATTGTCTTAGTCAGATCGTTTTAATATAGATAAATACAGATCATAAGTGGAATCAAGTGTCTATTTCAGGTGGTGCATGGGAGAGTGTCACAAATCATCTTAATCCTAACTGTTCAAGGAAAATAGTTGTTTCTTCCCCTGTTCATGTTCACACAAGGAATACAATCAACGCTACATTTATTAAACAGTCAAAACAAAATTCACAGGAGACGGAAGAAACAAATATTTTCCTTTATTGTCAACAGACAGATCTGTACATAATGAGGGGACTTGAATCAGTCCTTTCCTGCCTAATGCAATGTAATCCTGCATGACGACCGTCCTGTAATCCTACAGACCATGATCAGAACAATCAGGCACAAGTTGAGCAGACTTCATGGAAGCCACATGTTTTGGCAGAGGCCAACCCAATGCCCTTTCAATAATGATACTGATTAAATAATCACTAAAGTGAACATAAAATCAAATAAAAGGAGGTTAAAATGAGGTATTACATGCCATACATTATTTTCAAAATCTTTTAAAATAACTTAATATGTGAACAAACCAGAGGTTCCGATAATTAGTCGAGAGTTGTCTAACATCTCTATGACCCTAACACGGATCAGAACTGATCACTCCCTGGAAGTGGAATAGTACCAGATGCCTTCAGTTCAAAACCTAGCTAGAGATAACCAATGGGTCGTCCAAAGGTAGAATGAGTCTACAGTACACATTAGGGGCTAGTGAACGCACCCATCGCCTTATGGCCTTGAGGCCTTGAGGCCTTGGATCTCCTATTAGGAAAATGTTCTTATGAGGTATGTGGATGGAGCCAGGTGGTCTGGCCAGCAACGATGATCCTCCCCCCTGATCCGCAGCCATAGTTAGTGTTTGTGTGTTTGTGTTGGCTACATAAAATACGTTACACACCTTTCTCATCAACTCCCTTTGGAAAGAGGCTTGACTGAAATGGGATCGCCAAAACAACGTTCTGCGTTCATGATCAACATCAAGCACTGCATGTTCTGTGTCTGTATCAGTGTCTGTGTCTGTGTCTGTGTGTGCCTGTGTGCGTGTGTGCGTGTGCGTGTCGGTGTATGTGTCAGTGTCAGTGTCAGTGTCAGTGTCTGTGTGCGTGTGCGTGTGCGTGTGTGCGTGTGCGTGTGCGTGTGCGTAGCCCTGGCGGTCTCGGTCTTACTCCTTGGCCAGGCTGACGGAGGAGGGCTTGGCCCCGATGGGGATGCCGTGCTTGTGCAGCGCCTCGATCAGGACGTCCCGCGTGTCCTTGTTGTAGGAGTCAAAGTCGAAGACGTTGCGCACCACGTTGGCCAGCCCCTCCTCGGGGAACTTCTGCAGAAGGGAACAGGCCGGAAGAGCGTGAGGGAGGGAAGGGAACAAGAGAGAGGAAGGGGAGAGGCCAACGAACACGGCGGATCCAGAACAAGGGAACAGGGATTGAGGAGAAAGGGGAAGGGAGACGGAGAGGATGGACGAAGCACAGAGAGGGAGGGAGATAGAGAGTGAAGGAGGGGGGCGGCGAGAGAGCTAATAACATTTACAATGCCAACAGCAGTGTGTGTGTGTGTGTGTGTGTGTGCGCACATGTGTGTACGTGTGTGTGTGAATTAGTGTCATGGCATGACAAGTGAGTGATTTTGTGCCCGGTGCTGGGCATCAGAAGGGGAAGCCAGTGTGGAATAAAGGGATGCTTAAAGCAGCCTCATTCATTCTCTAGGGCTCACTTTCCTTGGGCCTGAAGCTCTGTCACAGCCTACCGTTTCCCTCAATCACTCCTCCTGAGAGCCATCTCCCACAAACTATGCCTTCAGCCGCTGGTGTCCTCGCGTGTGTGCTTATGATGATCCATTATCATGACGAAAGGGCCAATTTGGAGGAAAACGTATTATGAGAGAACGAAAGACAGAGAGTGACAGTGGGAATCGAGCCCTATTACTATTGATACGGGTTAACGTTACGCTCATAATTTTCAATATCACGTATCTAACTGTGCTGCGATAAGGAGAAGCCACAGTTAATAATGGCCACCGCTAAACATGATCTATTCGGCGAACAACAGCACATCTGCCGTCTACAAGACGACATAACGTCACGGATAAATCGTGCTCCATTGAAGACCACGGCTACATGGCCAATAGTTACAGCTTGGAATCACATCAGGGGAAGATTGAACTCTATTGATCTGGGAAGGGGGGGCTTGCGGTGACAAACTTGTGCATGTGCCCACTGCCAACATGTGATATGATAGTTACAGGCCCTCTGGCAGCCCGCTAAATCCCCACACACACCCACACCCCCAAACCCTGAAGAAGTGTCGGCTATTTCCACTTATCGATTTAGAGCCCCGCTAAATGAGCCAGTGTGTGTGCTGCTCAGGCGGCCGATTTATAGCACCCCACCCACCCATCCCCCCCCACTCAATCTCCCCCCCCCCTTCATCCCCCATCCACCTGGTGATTGATGACGGGAGGTGGGAGGCCTTTGGGGAAATCTAGCGTACAGGTTGGACGGCATGCTTCATATTATTGATCTATGATCTGCTCTCTCTTTCTCTCCCTGTTCCCTCGCCCACAGTGCTGCCGTCCTGGCTCGCTTGTTCTTCTTAATCCAAAAATAATCCCTTTATGTATATGATTATAACTACATAACAACTACTACACCCAGATCAGGGAGTGATCGAGTCTCACAATAATTTATACTACTTTCGCATAGGGGCAAGAATCTTCTATGATTGCATCTTCTATGATTCCGAACCGATTAGTTTCACACCCCGATTTTCACATGCTGTCAGTTTCATAGCAGTCGCCATCAAAAGGAGAATTCACGCTCTATACATGTGCCTGTAGTCATCTCCTTTTCCTTTACACGCTCCTTTGACGTTGATAATGGTGGACAGACAGACGGGGAAGAATGCAGATTCATAGACAGACATCAAGTCTGGGGGGGGTTGAATGTTGTCCGTGGAGAAGATAGGAGGCGGTCTTCCCTCGGATGAAGCAAGATGGAAATATGGAACCGTCATGCATTAACGCTGTGCCGTGAGTGTGCCTAAAGCTCAAAGCCCACCGACTTTTGGATCATATTTTTAGCGGACCCAGAACAAAGTCCAATCACAGTATTTTAGCCTAGTTCAGCACATAGAGCGTGAATGTAGCATGGCTGTATTTTGCAGCTAAATGGATGCAAACATTCAAAAACATTGCATCTCTCCCAGGAAGGCCGTTTGACTTGGGCTCAATGACCGCCGAGGAACACGGACCACTGTGCCGTCGCGTGCACACCGCACACGCGTCGTGTTTACCTGCGCGTGTGCGCGTCGCGTTTACCTGCAAGTGCTTGACGATGTTGACCACCTCCCTGGTGGAGTAGGGGTAGGTGATGGTGCCCTGGTCGGCCATGGAGCGCAGCTCCCCGAAGGCCGCCACCAGCTTCTGGAGGGTGGCCTCGGGCACCTGGGGGCCGTACTGCCTCAGCATGGCCAGCTCCGCCTGGGGCTTGGGGTTGTCCACGGCGTGGCAGCTGAAGATGTCCCCTGAACATGTGCGGCCAATCCACCAGTAAGTCGTCAGTCCACACACACACACACACACACTGCTTAATGCCTAACCCGCCCGGGCACCGGTTGCCTAGCGACGCAGGCTTCATAGCTTCCCCCCCCCCCCCCTAAAATCCCCTAGATTGACGAGCAGCAGGCGATGCACGATGCATGCTTGCACGATAACTAGCAGCGCCTCAAACAGCTGAGGATGTTGTCCAAGTGGATCCTGTTTGTATGGATTGCTTGTGCCAAAGCCCCAGAAGAAAGGACTACTGGAGGGGGGCGGGTCGACCAACAGGGGACATTGCCCTCTGGAGAAGGGCACCGATATTGGGAGACACAGTGGGTCACCAACAGCGACCCTTCCTTGGGGGGCTGTGGCTACAACTAACTAGTACATTGCTCAGTGTGGAGATGAATAAAGTGGAAGAAGGGCTTTGCTTGTGACCGGCCGCCGACCAGAGTCTCCTGGGCTGACAATTACGATAACCAATACCTCCCGGGGCTAACAAATCCTTTTGTAGACTCTTTTGTGCACAGCTATAAAAAAAAACATTCTTACACGGGATTGGGTGGAGGCTGAAAAGATTTCCCCTGGGCTTGTTCTTGTTGGATTACACTATTCGATTAGCCTCTGTAACATAACATTACGTAACTTTGCTAGTTGGTAGCTTGATTTTTCTTTCTATTCCACATTACAATAACATTCTTTATTCTTTATTCTTTATTTGAAGGATAGCCCCTTGAGATGTATCATCTCATTTTCGAGGGGGTCCTTACAATAAAAACAATACAAAGATAGCAAAAGTAAGTATTAAACATAAATCCAAACACATAAGCACAAGGACAAACACATACACTCACACACCCATGCACACTCCAACACTGCTCCCCAAAGCTACCCCCCCCATCCCCACCCCTCACCAGCCAATATTACAGAGTACAATCAAAAAAAATAATAATAATAATAAAATAAAATACTAATAATAATAATGATAAATAAAAATACATAAATAAAAAAAAAAAAAAAAAAAAAAAAAAATCCTCAATAAAATGAAGGTAGACATTTGTACTGAAAAGCATACTATACACCAATATAAATACATTTTCTTGCATACACAAGTCAAATATACAGTACATATTTGTAGATACACATACAGTATAGTGACAAAATGAAAGCAGGTATGAGTAGAATGAGTCCTAGAGAGAAAAGGTAAGATAGATCAGAAACAAGAGCAGGATGTTTTATAATGCGTAGCTAAAGATGATTTGAAGATATGAAAAGAAATGATAGACCTAAGTGAGGAAGGAAGGTTGTTCCACTCTGATGGAGCTTTGAATTTGAACGCCCGACGACCAATTTCTTTTTTGATTTTAGGTGTGACTAGAAACAGGTGATCCGTGTGCCGTAGACTGTATTGAGAAGTAAAAGGAATTAAGAGTTGTTTCAAATATGAAGGGAAATTAAAATAGATGCATTTGAAAGTAAAAATTGACCAATGGAGTTGCCTTCTGGACTTAGGAGCAGGCCAGTTCAGGGATTCATACATTAGGCAGTGATGGGTTCTAAAAGGACATCTGAGCACAAATCTACAAAGACTATTATATAGCACATTAAGAGGACGGAGATTTGTTTCAGTGGTGTTACCATAAATAACATCAGCATAATCCAATATTGGAAGTAGTAATTGCATTATAAGTCTTTTCCGGACTTCTTGAGAGAAGCAGTCAACAGAACGATAGAGTGATTTCAGACAGCCAAATATTTTCTTGGTGATTGAGTTTATATGAGGTTTAAAGGATAGCTGAGAATCAAGCCAGAGGCCTAAATATTTAAATTCTTCAATTTGATCTATTGTTGTTCCATCAAGAAGATTAATAGACCAGTTACTTAATAACAAAGGATCAGGTCGAGTGCAAAATAACATACTATATGATTTTTTCTTATTCAACAGAAGCTTATTTGAAGAGAACCATATTTGAGCCAGATTGAAATCAGATTGTAGAGAATATTGAATTTGTGAAGTGTCAGAACTGGAAAAGTATAATACAGTGTCATCTGCATATAAATGAATTTCGCAGTCAGAACAGATTTGAGGAAGATCATTAATAAAAATTGAGAACAAAAGAGGACCTAAGGATGAGCCTTGTGGAACACCTTTATCAATGATCTTGAACTCTGAATGACTTCCCTGAAAGGAGACACACTGACTTCTAAAATGAAGAAATGAGTTAAAAAATAAAAGAGAGTTAATGGAAAGACCAATAGCATACAGTTTATCTAGTAGAAGATAATGATCAACCATATCAAATGCTTTTGAAAGATCAATAAATATAGCACCTGTAGGCATATTGCTATCAGCAGCTGACAGTATATCGTTTGTGAATTTTAGAAGAGCAGTGGTGGTTGAGTGATTAGGTCGAAAACCTGATTGGTGTGGCGATAATATGTTATGGTCAGCAAGATATTTAGATAATTGATTAAATATTAGTTTTTCAAATATTTTTGCTATGCTATTGATGATTGAGATTGGTCTATAATTATTGGTGTCTGAGGTGTCACCTCCTTTATGAAGAGGGGTTACTCTAGCGCTTTTCCATGATGACGGTGTTTCACAAGTTGCGAAAGATAAATTAAATAAGTCAGCCAGTGGAAATGACAAAACATAAGAGGCAAGTTTAAAGAACTTAATTTCCAGACCATCTGGACCAGCACTGCATTCAGAGCTTAGGCTATCAATAACCCGCTGAACATCTATTGGAAAGATGGTTTTGAAGCAAAAGGAGCTGCTACACCTAGTCTGATTCGAGGTAAGACCAGAGTAAGTGTAACCAGATGGAGAGCTGTCAATTGAAGAGAAGTGCTGGCTGAATGCCTCTGCAATTAATAAAGGTTCACTCACAGTTTGATTGTTTAGTCTAATATGCGTTGTAGGGCTTTTTGTGGATTTATTGGTTATAGAATTGATTCTCTTCCAAAATTTCTTCGGGTTTTTAAAGTCAGTTGATAAGCAGTCTTTATAGTAGTTTGCTTTAGCATTTCTTGTGTTGGTTTTACATTTATTCCTTAACTCCTTATAAGCATTCCAGTCAGCAGCATCCTTTGTTTTACGGTATTTATTCCAGGCCTTGTCTCTTTGTTTGAATAAGTGTATGAGATCTCCCTTGATCCAAGGTAGATGTCGACCCTTGACCTTAATTGAAATAAAAGGAGCATGCTTGTTAATTATCTCGACAAACTCGGTATAGAAGAAATTCCACGCATCTTCAACAGATGGAATTAATTGAAATCTCTCCCAGTTTATGTTTATTATATCTTGAATGAAATGTTCAGGATTAATTTTGTTAAATTGTCTTACTTTAATCAATTTAGGAGGAAGACGAGGCACTTTGATTTTCCAAATACAAAAAACCATAGAGTGGTCACTAAAAGAGTCAGGTAAGACCCCAGATTGTAAAATTCTGCCAGGATGGGAAACTAAAATCCAGTCAAGCAAAGAGGAAGAGCTGGGACCGACTCTAGTGGGTTCAGTTATGAGTTGAGTTAGATTTATGCTGTTGAAGAGGTTCCGATCTTTTTGAGAGGAGCGATCCAGCCAATTAGAATTGAAGTCACCTAATATGATTTTTTCACTGGTACAATCTAAAGAATTAATGGTAGACAGGATACAATCAGTAGTTTCTGCTGAAGCAGATGGAGGTTTATAAATATTTCCAATGATTAGTCGTTTATTTTCATGAAAAATTATTTTAACGAAGAGGCATTCAAAATGCTGGGGATTCTCATTTGGAAGAACAAGTTCTGCAGTCAAATTTGAGGATACATATGTTAGGAGGCCCCCACCTCTTGAGCCTCTATCGTTCCTAAATTGAACATAATTATCGAGTTTGACTTCATCATCAGGAATATTACTGTTTAACCAAGTTTCAGACAAAGTGATTACATGGGGTTTATTATAGGTAAGCCAGGCTCTCAGTAAATCAATTTTAGGTGGTAAACTCCTAATGTTCAAATGAATGATATGCAGCCCTTTAGCACAATTCATTAATCCAAAATAACTGAGTAAACATGCATATGATGTGGAAGTAGAAATGCACACCAAGCATCATCACATGTTGTGGTTTGTAGCAGGCAGGGACAGGTGGTGAGAGAGGCAGAAGGAGAGCAACAAACACAAACATAAGCACACACACACACACACACACACATACATACACACACACACACACACACACACACACAGGACAGGAGAGCACATACGGCATTGCAGAAAGCACATATGGCACTAACCAAGTAAGTAATTATAATGTATATATATATATATATATATATATATTTTTTTTTTTTTAATTATTTTTAAAGAAAAAGGTTCTGAGCTCAGTCTACATGGCTCAGCATAATGCAGGTATATCAAAATGAAAGGTCCATGTCTACTAAAAGTAATATATTGGGCCTTTATGAGGCCATCAGATGACGACAAACAAAAATAAATTATTATTATTAATAATAATAATAATAATAATAATAATAATAATATGCTTCAACAGCTTCTTAGTTTATTAGCTACAACAACCAAAAGTATTCAGTAATTATTCTAAAATAAATATTTATAGGCGTCTATCATTCCCTGTTTACATAACTTAGAGATCAACCCATATTTTAGTGTTACGCCATTTTACGACACTTGTGATATGCTATACGGCAAACAGTAGTAAAGCAGCTGTCACTAGCATCGCCCGTCAACAATTTAGCAAAAAAGAAAACCAGAGAGAAAAAACAAAACAAAAAAAGGTTGCGACAAGGTTGCACATATGAAACATAAGACTCAATGCCAGTCCGATGAGAAAATAAGTTCACGAGGATGAGTCACAAAAGAATTCAAAAAGTTCATCAGCAGGTAGAGTGTTATGCTGGCACTGACACTATCGACTAGTCACCAGCCATCAGTCTGCGATATCAGAGTCAATGGAGGAGTTAATGGAGGAGAGTGCACCGAAGAATTTCTCCGCTTCACCAGGAGTATGAAAGAGATGTCTCTTACCAGCGTGGGTAACTCTCAACGTGCAGGGAAAGAGCAAGCCATATTCGATGTCCCGATCACGGAGCTTCTTCTTCACTGCATCAAACTCTCGGCGTCTCTGGACTACACCAGCGGAGAAGTCCGGATAAATATGGACTCGAACTACCTTCGAGGAGCCCTCTTGGTTCCCAGCCCTCGCTATGTACTGAAGGGGGTCCTTCTTGTCCCTGGCTAGTTTCATCACCTTCAGCTTGTCTTGAAAGTATTGAAACTTTACCAAGATCGGCCTGGGACCCTTGGCTTTAACGTTGTCCATGACACCAGTGCGATGACAGCGCTCAATCTTAGGAGGAACGGAGAAGTTTGCTTCACCTAGAAGCTGTGGAATCAGATGACTCATGAAGCCATGGATATCTTTGGCCTCAGCCTTCTCAGGTATGCCGACGAATCGTAGATTGGAGCGTCTGCTTCGGTTCTCGGCATCTTCAGTCCACGATTTAAGGTTGGTGTTTTCCTTTTCGAGCACCTTTACACGTTTGACCAGTTCTGTAATGTAATCTTCGTTTGAGCTTACTCTCTGCTGAATCTCATTGACCTGATCTCCGAGCATATGAAGGGAGTCATCGATATTCTTCAGACTGGGTCCAAGTGAGTCTATTTTGGAGTCGATGTGTGAAATCATGTCGAGTTTCATTTGCTGCATCATATCAAAGATACTTTGGAGGGTAACTGGTTCACCCATTGTAAGGGGCATCAGCGTTTCCACTTGCACAAAGAGAAGGGTATCCTTAGTGGACTTAGTAGACAAAATAGTTTAGCCAGTAGACTGGAGCTCATAACCCTCACTCACTCACGGCGGCCATCTTGGCAGGACGAAGAACATCCAACACTCTTCTTTAGCTGTAGCTTCATTAGGGACACACGGTTTATGGGCGATGTGAGTTGTGAAGGTGCATGGGTGGGCGTACTACCTAGGGAGCCAAAGAAGTCGTTCCCCAGGAAGGGGAAGCCCGGCCGGTTGGCCAGGACCAGCATCCTGAAGTCTGGGTGCATGGGGATGACGTTGGGCCTCGTCTGGGCCTCACGTGGGTCTACAACACGGGACGGAAGAATGTGCACACGCACGCACACACACACACACACACACTTAATTTAACTGATTTTGATTCAGTACTGGTACCAAACAACTTAAAAAAGTATCCACAAAATAATCTCTATTGTGGTACGAAGCTTCTTACTCAAATCATCATTAAAGATAAACATAGGTAATGTACAATAAACCCAATAGTGTACTGCGACACAAAACTATTAAGTTGAATGACAATTTGTAATCAGAGTTAAAGATAGACTTTATTTTTAACCATGTATGTCACTTGCCATCAACAATTTGGCAGCAGGTTCAATCTCATCCTCTCTCTCTCGCTCAGTCGGCAGAAATAACCCTCTTGATTACCACCTGGAGCCCTGCTTCCCTACCGCTACAGCTTCCAGGTTGACGGAAAGTTGAACCCCAGCCACTTCACACCTCACCCCCACATCCCACTCGTCCCCCCTCTTCCATGTAGCATCTGCCTCTGGCTTTATTATTATTTTTACTATCCAACCTGAGCACTCTGGCGTGGAAGTGCGCAAACTAACAGTCCTAATCGCTTCCCTGACGTCCAGAGCCTGAGTTTACATTCCTCCGGTAAGAGGCTGCCTGTAACTAGTTGATCAGTGTGTGTGTGTGTGTGCGTGTGCGTGTGTGTGTAGATCCATTGGTTCCTGTCCATAAAGGCTTTTATCCTAATCCTTCAGGAGCCCGGGTTCCCATGCTGCCACTGCATGTGTTTTTCCTGGGGGACATCTAATCTTCTGAGCATCTACCTAATGGCCACACACACCTTTCCCTCCTGTCCAAAAACCCCGTCAGGGGACTCGGTGTCTCTGTCTCCCTGTCTATGTGTGTCTTTGTGTGAATGCATGTGTGCATGTTTGTGCATCTATTTGTGTGTGTGCGTCTGTTTCTATGTGTGTCCGTCGATGTCCGTCCGTCCGTGTGTGTGCCCGTGTGTGCGTGTGCGTGTGCGTGCACGCGTCTGTTTCTATGTGTCTGTGTGCGCACGTGTGCATCTGTGTTTGTTTATGTATGTGTGCGTGTGTGGGCGTCCATGAATGTGCGTCTACGTGTGTGCGTCTATGTGTGCGTGCATGCGTTTGTGTGTGTGTCTGTGCATCCATGTGTGCGTGTGCGTGTGCGTGTGCGTGTGTGTGTGTGTGTGTGTGTGTGTGTGTGTGTGTGTGTGTCTGTGCATCCATGTGTGCGTGTGTGTGTGTGTGCGTGCGTGCGTGCGTGTGTGCGTGTACCTGAGACGATTCTGCGTCCATCGGCCAGGATCATCTCTCCGCTCTCCACCAGGGTCTTCAGGATGCACGTGACGTTGGTCGGCGCCTTGTCCGCCTCGTCAATCACCAGGATGTGGCCCAGCTTCGCCGCTTTCACCTAGGAACGCACGCACAATGACACTCACTCAAGCAGAACCAGCTAACCACATAGGCTATGACTCTGTTTGTTTCCACACTGTTGAACTATGCTATATGTCATAACCTCTCTCTCTCTCCCTCTCTCTCTCTCTAAACCCACTCACTCTCATGTTCACAAAGACATAACCACCATAAAATGTTAAAGTTGTCTCGTATGTCCTTAAAGAAAGCTAACTTTTATTTTTAATCACAACAACCCATCTATCAGTCGTAAGCAGTTGGCCTTACATCGCTATCATCGACACCGATGGACCAATGTGTTTCTAGAGCTATTTTGTGTTACCAAGGGGTCTTATTATAACTGTACGCGGGTCCCACCAGTACCACTGAAGAAGAGACAGTGAACTAGTTTTCTAGGGATCGCAGGGGTATAATGGCTCCGGATAATTTCGATGATAGATGCCCATGGGACACCAGGGTTGATTAGCTAATGAGCCAAAGATGGAAAGAGAGCGAGAGAGAGAAACAGCAGGGAAACGGGAAAACGACCGTAGAGTACGTAGTGACTGAGAGCAGGAGGAGAACGAGGACAGTGGGGAGGCGTAACTCTGTCCTCATTTGACGCGGTGAGGCCTCAGTAAGAATAGCCCGGCGGTGAAGAGAGAGAGGGAGAAGCGTATCCTATTTGCTCTGTGCGAATTGTATCGGTCTTCCGTCCGGGAATACAAGTATGCAAAGCGGCGGGCGGGCGGGGGGGGGGGGGGGGGGGGGAGTTGAGAGAGTGGAGGGTGAGTGAGAGAGTATGCAGAGAAACCGTTCAAACTCTCTGGCTTATGCGGGTCGTATTGCGATGACATCCACAGTAAATGTCAGAGGAGTGACTTGGAATAACTTCAAAAACTAGGTCATATCGCTCCCCTCCATCTCCCCCTCCCTGTTATCCTCCTTCGTGCGCACATTATTTTCCCCATGTTGCCGGCCTCGCACAATATCTACTCTTCCAATGACAGCCGGTTTACTGGCAAAAGGCAAAAAATGGGGCTGACGCAAAGCAAAAGGGTTGTGCGCTGTTACGTCAATGCAGAGCACCCGGGACGACCGCTTTGACAGTCCGCCCTTCAACAAACAGTGTTACGTTGTAATAGTTCAGAGATTGTCCTCTTTATCACAGCAGTGTTTGTGCGCGTGCGTGTGCGTGTGTGCGTGTGTGTTGTTGTTGATGGTGACTGACCAGCGGCGAGTCGTCGTACACGATGATGCCGTCCCGGACGGACGTCTGCATGGTGAGGGTCTGGACCGTGGTGTCTCTGGAATTAGATCACATTTGCGAGGGGTCAGACACTGCCGTCCTCTCCCACCCTAAGAGGGTTGTTTGGATCGACAGCGATAACGCTTACGAGTACGGGAAAAAAACAACATGATTGATTCGGTACAAAAAAGGAACTTAAGAATTATCGGTAACCATATCTGGAACCTGTGCTTGATAAATGCATAGAAGTCGACTATATTGTGTTAGAAAGAAAAATTAGGAATAAAAATAGTATTCAAGGCTCCTTAGTTTCTGTTATCACAAGCGTTTGGTTTAATAGACTTTACCACTTTGTGAACTTGTCCAACTTAAAAGGTGACTGTTCAGTAAAGTCGACTTACTGAACATTTACTGAGCTCCAAATGTATTCACACCATGTCAAATAAGTCACAGGTATTCTGAAAATGGTACGCAGTTATTTTATCTTATTTTGTCCACGATGCTCAATAAACTTGCCTGCTTAACTCCCGAAAGGCTTTGAGAAAATATGAACGCATCAGACTGGGCACCTTGGCAAGCATCATAGCGTCAACCATTTGAACCCATTATATTAAACATTATATGCCCGGCGTGGCTCGACGTGGATCTGAAACCCTCTGACTTCCTCAACAGCACTTACATAAGACCCATTGATTGGTCGCAGAGTTGGTCAAATATCAGCCGACCGATATTTTCTTTGGTTGACCTTAGCCCTATTGATTAGCAATTACAAGCCTTTCACAATTGACCCTCTAGTGGGGCTGTGCACCCAGATGTATGATGTGTAGACCACACACACACACACACGTGATGTCACTACAGGGTAGATTGTGATATGGATCGTAACGGCTAATCCACATCACACCTTGGTGGTAAAATAGGGGACCTTTAATACTCATCGTAAACCAAACTAGCAGAGCAACGCCTTCTTTCTGCCCTCCTCTGTTGCCGTACAAGCTAGCCAGGAGAGCCAGGTAGGGGGGGGGCGGGGGGGAGATGCCCCAGTTAACTCAGACTACTGGCCAAGGTTTCTCTCTCTCTCTCTCTCTCTCTCTCTCGCTCTCGCTCTCTCTCATTCTGAGCCACATCTCTGCAGGCCGCCCGCGATCACGGGACTCCCTGCGGCGACGCTGCGCTGATCCAAATTCTTACTTCACCCGGTGCTAATATTAGCCTCTAAACAGGCCACAGCCCCCCCCCCCCCCACACACCCACACCCTACGTCGCCCTGTCCCGGTCCACTTTTGACTTTCCCAAACACTTTCGAAAAACTAATATACACACACCGCATACACAAATAAACCGAACTAGGCGTCCATGTGTGCATACGTCCAGATGTTTAGGGGCCAACTAAGAAGCAGAATGCGTAACAACTGGGGCCTCACTCCCTCCAGTCCTCTTTCTTGGGGGGGGGGGGGGGGGGGGTGCAGAGGTCATGGCAGACAGGGCAGCGATATCAACAAATCCTTCCCACAACCAGCAGAGATTGAATGCGAGATGGAGGCTCGCTCATCTTATCTGCCTCCGTCATATAATTAAGGGGAGAGGCGGGTGGGGGGGGGGGGGGGGGGGGGGGAATTAGATTGCTGTCCTGTCTGCTTGTTGCCGCCTGGTGAAGACCACCAATCAGGCACCACGGAATGACGGGTGTTAGAGGGTCATTTCATTGCACAGGGGTCAATATTCACAATCAGTGCCTGTGATTTAAAGCCTAGGATGCTAGCGTTCCGTGTGGACAGATTCTATCCTTTATGCTGCACATGCCACACGTCACGTATACACACGACATGTACATGTGTGTGTGTGTGTGTGTGTGTGTGTGTGTGTGTGTGTGTGTGTGTGTGTGTGTGTGTGTGTGTGTGTGTGTGTGTGTGTGTGTGTGTGTGTGTGTATATATATATATATATATATATATATATATATATATATATTTCACATTCTCCCTCTCGAGATAAACAGATAGTTTTTTGTGTTGTTGTAGATTTGGTCATGCATTGGAGATTGCGAGACCAGGTAAACCGTTTTTATTTTATTTTATTGATAATAAAATAAAAAATGCTTTGTTGAAATATGGGGTACAATTCATACCACAGTCCAACGGCCCTATGTCAACTCCTGAACATCATTCAACACTGTGTGTCCGGTAACACTTCATCCTGGCGTGCAAAGTCCTTGTCTCCAATGAAATCATATTTCTCTATTTCTACGTAGCATGTCAACACGCTTTGTTCTTGGTGCACGGCTGAGCAGACGGTTCTTTATACTGAATAGCCCCCTAACACTACAACAACAACAACAACAACAACAAAAACACCACAGCCACATAGCGAGCCAGAGAGCCCTCAAGGAGAGTTCTCTTCATATTGCCTGTAAATGGCCTAGCCCCCATTATAGGTGATGATCTACTTCAGGTGTATGAAAGATGAAAAAATGACAGCAGAGACCATTACCTCAGTCAGGCATGCAATCCACTGACTAGGGTGGATGGGTGTTATTGCTCTGGAAGCCTGTGCTATTTAAAAAAAACCTTATGCATGCGTTTCACAAGCACAAAAAACAAGAAGGGCTCAGTGTGAACACAGCAGCCACAACCTAGCTGATTCAGTTCAAAGTCAAACACTGTGAGATTAAAATGAATTGTGAGGGTTCTAGGAAGGAGGGAGGGGGGGGGGCTGTAATCACCATGGTTACGACCAGTGATGACAACCTATGGCAACTTGTGATAGTATTTGTTTTGCTGGTAAACATCGTTTATTTTTATTTATTTTTTATCTATCACGCATTGCCTAACCCTCATCGACATCAACAGCTGGGCACGCACCATGGTGTGAGTCCTTTCTTTGTGTAGATGTACCTTCAACCACGAAAAGAACAGCACTGAAACACCAGGAACTCTCTCTGAAGAGATTTGCAAACTTTTACTGTTGCACTTTTCCTTGGTTTATATTAGTTTTCCTCACTTTTGGCTGTGGTAAACGTGTGTGCAAGTGTGTCGTGTTAGGGGAGGGGGGGGGGCGGGGGGTTCTGTTGTACCTGTGGAGCTGCAGGTACTCCCTGGGACGGTTCAGGAGATGCAGGAAGCGGTCCACCACTTTATTCTTGCCCACACCCTGCAAACACACACACACACACACACACACACACACACACACACACACACACACACACACACACACACACACACACACACACACACACACACACACACACACACACACACACACACACACTCGGTTCAACGGCGACACTCGAACGCAACTGAAATCGGCACCAAACAGAAACCGCCCTGCTGGTCTTGTTGCCGTGGCACCCGTCGAGCCAGAGGCGCGTGGCGTGCTGACGCCTCTGGCGGGGGCCGTTGACGGACTGGCGTTCTGACAGGAGACGGGCTCCCACGCGCCCCCCTGCGGAGACGGCCACCAGGGAGACAGCTGCTGACCGTCTGTCTTTGCGCCCGTCGCTCTGTTTACCTGCCGGCCAGTCCGTCCGTCTGTCAGCCCTGTTTGTTTGTCCATCGACTGACCGCCGTGCTGTAAACCGCTGTGACAGCTCCTCCTGGCCACTGCACGCCACCCACACATGGACCCCCGCTACAGCACTCACGGGACAGAGATCCACGCGAGTGGGTGTAGCCACAAGCATGCAGGCACGCACACACACACACACACTCGCGCACACACACCTAAAGTCTTTGTACAAGATACCCGGATCTCTCCCCCGCCTCAACAGGCCCTTAATAGCCAGGGCAAGGGCCCGGTGCGCCCCCCCCTCGAATTGGGGACCAGACCTGGCCTCACACCCCCGCCCCCGCCCCCACCCCCACCCCCACCCCCACCACCCAGTCAGCTGCGCTAGAGGCGGAGGGAAGGGGGATGAAATGAGGGCAAGCAGACCTTGTTTCATAACCTTCCTCCTCTCCCCATGCAGGGCTGTCAACGGTGGCCTACTTCCACAAGCCTGCCGCAGACTTTCTAGAGATGGGCAGCCTGCTGTGTCTGCTAACTTCAGCCGACGCCCCCTTACGTGATAAAAAAATAGAACCAGCACAAAAACTAAAATCCGTCCTTCTCATGAGGGGTGTCTAATTGTTACACATGTTCAATCCCATTTGGGGAATTTCAGAATGTGGCTCTTCCTCGAGGCCGAAGGAGATGCATTCTATTCAAATTCTAAATCAGGAAAATAAAGGGTTTTAAATGACAAGGCTCCGCCCACTCACCTGGTTTCCGACCAATAGAAGGTGTTCCCCTAGCAGGAAGTCTTTCAGCATGTCCTCCATCACCATCATGTGCTGCGGAGACAATCCGTCGTTGTTCATGTACCGGCTGACAAACACTTTTAATCAGTTACAGTTTGAGAGGGCCCTGGCGCATTTGTTCCTGGCCTACATGGCCAATGTGCTGAAGTAAAATAAATAAATACAGAAATGGGCCAACTCCCTCTCTGAAGGTAACTTTCAGCGACACAACATCTGGTTCGGGGGCTAAGCAGAAACTAGGAACTGCTTATTCTGCTCATTTCTCGTACTGTTGGCATCCAGGATGTCTCTCTCGTAAACAACTAAAAACAGGTCACCCAGAAATGGGCCAGGCGGTAAAAATAATTCCACCCCCTTTGCCTGTGCCCCATCTCTCCCTCCACCTTGCCCCCTCACAGACTCCAGAGGCCCCGGGTTTTATATATCCATCCGCACACGTTACAATTCCACATTTGGGGTCTGGCCCTCTGCAGCAGCACTGGAGTTGATTGGCACAGCCGGCGGCGGCGTTTCGGCGGCAGACTGAGACTGGCGTCCTGGGGGGGGACGTGTGGTGAGTGTACGAGGACCGCCCAGCAGAGACATCGCCCTTCTACACCCCCCCCGGGGGGGGGGGAAATGTCAGAACCATGTGATTTCTCATTCTACCCGAGCTCCCCTTGTCCGTCAAACGACTCAGGGATAGCATGGTGTATTAATAAATACATCACTAAATACAGTCATTTAGTTATATATATATATAAAAAAAATAAAACTATAATTAACTATTTCAATCAGAGAGGGATTAAAGACCAGAGGGAACAGAGCGTCTCAGACACGGTGCCGGTGCCTATTTTGAGGGAAAAGGTTGACACAGCCCTGGAAAGAAGGAGTTTGGTCATGTGGACTGGTGGAACATTGACACGTCTCGGGCTGCCATGACGACAGTAAGTAACATCGTTCTATGTTGTTGGCGGGGGGGGGGGGGGGGGGGCTGTGGAATGAGGATGTGAACGGACGGAGGCCGCAGTGAGCGCCGACCTGCTCGTTGTCGTAGAAGAGAACGTCGGGGACCTTCATCCTCTCGCCGGGGCTGTAGACGGGAGCGGACACGCTGCCGATGGTCAGCACGCCGTCCTCCACCGCACCTGAGGGGACCAGCACAGAGGCCCTCACTGGCACTGGCACAGACAGCATCGCTGTGTGTGCGTGTGTGTGTGTACACCCTATTGATGACAAGTCATGGGAATTGCCCGACTGGATGAGTGAGAGACGGGTGAGTTGAAGCGGGCGACTCTTACAGCTGAGGTCGGCTGTGGATCCAGCCGGCGCTGGGGTCTTCTGTATGGAGCAGTCGGAGAGATTCTTCTGTAGGGAGGCACGGGCCAGGCTGGGCAGGAACCTGGACGTTACACACACACACACACACACACACACACACACACACACACACACACACACACACACACACACACACACACACACACACACACACACACACACACACACACACACACACACACACACACACATTTTGTACAAGTGCACAGTCGGTAGTAGAACTATCTGCGTTCCAAATCGCTATACTTTTTCTTTTTACTCGTAGTACGTACTGCAGCTATCCTTACAGAGGGTGCGTATACGCGTGCGTGCGTGTGTGCGTGCGTGTGTACCTGGAGAGGCAGGCCTTGTTGACGGCGTGCTCGACGCTCTCCTCCGGGTACTGGGAGAGACGGCGGCAGACCCTCAACAGCTGTCGGGTAGAGAGGGAGGAGGCCAGGGACTTGGCCTGCACGCACACAGACACAGACACACACACACACACACACACACACGCTCTAGTAAACATGCGAGTGTGAATTGCCGGGGTACGTATAGGAATACACAAAGGTATGTGTTTAGATACCGTGGGGTCATTGGCCGCGCGCAGGCTGTGTGCGAGGTGCAGCAGCTGCTCTACGGCCTCTGTAGGGGCGTTGGGCGTCTGGGAGCGAGGGAGAGAGAAGCAGAGATTTGGATGGACGTGCATGCAATACATTCCAGTGTTTACTCACGTCTTCATTCATCCCTCCAAAATAACAAACACCCATTGCATTACCTAAGAGAGGGGTGATGATGATAATCATTATCATATCAGAGTAAAAAGTGTGATATAAAAGGTGGGATTTCCCTTGTGCCGTCGTTCAACCATGAGCCAGGGTGTGTGTGTGTGTGTGTGTGTGTGTGTGTGTGTGTGTGTGTGTGTGTGTGTGTGTGTGTGTGTGTGTGTGTGTGTGTGTGTGTGTGTGTGTGTGTGTGTGTGTGTGTGTGCGCGTGCGTGCGTGCGTTGCCGTTCAGGGTCTGCATTTCTGCTCACCAGTCCCTGGATGAGGCGGGCCTCCTCCGCCCGGCCCAGGGGACTGACTGAGTGGAACATGAACATGGTGAGCAGCTCGGGGCCCAACCACTGCTGGCTGCCCCCGGCCCCGCCGTGGACCCCCACCACGGGGGGCTCGGCCAGGGCCAGGATCCTGAACGACGGGTGGATGGGGAATATAGACCTGGAGGAAGGAGAAGGAGAATCAAACAACAAACCCCAATACAGTTACACATTTGTACCCACAAAAAGTTCAGCTGTGTTGTGCGTACGTGCGTGCGCTGGCTCTAACCATTGCCCGACTCTTGATACAGTGTGTGCCTGTTACTCGGCACCTGTTGATCTTAGAGACAATTGACCCACATTTATTATTCCAGCTCTATCAGGAACTTCCAACATCAGAGGAATAACGAAAGAGGATAAGCCGCACGACAACAAGCTATGCTAGTACGCGCACACGCACACACACACACACACACATTAACACTTTAATATGAACAGAGAGAGACACACACAAACACACACACACATACACACACATGCAGTGTGTGAGCCACAGGAGCAGAGGAAGAGGAAGTGGGCTTGTTTTCTTTCAGACGCCCCAGCCACAAACATCCTTCCTGCCAGCCAGCCAAGGTGGGGTTACAAGACACACGCACACATGCAGACGGGCTGACGTGCATTATAACCTTCAAGCTGTGCCAGTGTGCATACTCACTCACACTTCACAACAAGGGCTTAAAAATAATAATGCATTATCATGGTATTAAGATTGCACAAAATACCATTCAGTCTCGGCGTCTCGTTTGCAATAATCTTTCCAGGTCCAGGGCTTGATGTGGCTTGGCTGGCCTTTCCCACCAACTTTAAACTTAGTTCACCTCAAATACTCTCTGCAAGGCAAGACCTCCCCCTCCCTTTCTCTCTCTCTCTCTCTCTCTCCACTTTGGCCTGTTACCTCTCTCATTCACACTCCATGGCAGTCCCTCTCACATTCTCTTGCTCTTGCCCTCTTCCTGTTATGGTGGTCAAGCTGAAAGCAGCCATTGTTGTCATGTGCAGGGAGCACACATCTGTTCGGACAGATTTAGAGTTGACCTCTCCCACACATATACCACAATCCCCCTCACGGCTGAACTGTGCACACAACGGTTTATACCGTTTCTGAGGAGAGTTGGCGGTGAGGGCCATGTGTGTGTGTGCTTGTATGTGTGTGTGTGTGTGCACGCGCGCGCGCGCTTGTGCGTGTGTGTGTTTGCCCCGCCCTATCGCCTAACAATATTCAACAGACTGCGGGAGCTTGTCTCCATCTCTAGCTATGATAATATCATAGTCTTTTATCCACAGCTGACAAAATAACACATCAACATGTCTTGCCCTTTGTGTGAGGCGGTGTGTGTGTGTGTGTGTCTGTGATGTTGGATACGACCACCGACACATAACTCGTAAGTGCAAGAATTTGGGTTTACAAGACCAAAGGAGAATGACAAAACACAAAGCGTTGCATCTCACATCATCACATCTCACCAGGACGGCTGGCCAGGTTGTTGTTGCTCTGAACAACATGGACCTCGGCAAGTGATCTCTGAAAACAATCTCTGTTTGGTCACGGACATAGACCTGAGCCAGTGTAGCATGGATATTTGGCACGTGTAAATCACAAGGAAACTCCCAAACTGCTAGATGTGTGCTGGATAGATAGAGCAACGTTTGCTCTAGTCCACTGGGTAGGCTGGTAGACTGATCTATCTGGCACACCTCTAGATGGACACGGCCACTTGTGATGTCAGAAGAGGCCGACTTTCAAAACGGCTTGTAACAGCTAATCCCACTCACACCTGGTTGGTTTTGATTCTGTGACAGGGCTGCCGGCTGCCCTGTAAAACAACCCCTTCCATTCACGTTCCGAAAGCTGAGGACAGGTGTGTCTCATCAAGCCTTCTTCAGCAGGTGACCGGGTTATCACACCAGCCAATCAGAAGTTAAGCGTGCAACAGCAAGTGTTTAACCTAGGGAGGGAGTCACCCAGTTCAGACCAAGGTAGACGTGATGTTGGGGTTTACTTCTCCTTTAATATGACCCCCTGACCTCAGTGTGTGTGTGCGTGCGTGTGCATGCGCGTGCATACCGGTCCTGCAGCTCCTGGTCAGTCAGCTCCAGCTGCTCCTTCAGCGTCTGGTAGCGATCCCAGCGGAGGAGCCGAGTGCCGTCGTACAGGGACAGCTCGCGGTCGTGGAGGAGCCTGGAGGGCAGGGTGGTACAGCGCATTTGACTAAGTCTGTTGTACGCGTGTGAGTGTGCATGTGCGTGTGTGTTTTCCTGAGGCTCTGGAGGTTCAGACAGCACAGGGCGTGGAGAATGGTCCATTGTGTGAAGGTCTGCAACTCGTTTTCGGAGCTATAAAATATGTTATGTATTTATAATACATACAATATATATCAAAAGATGACAGGATTTTCAAGACCGCCTGTCCTGGTTGCTCTTCTTCTTTCCATTAGAACCAAGGCCTGATAAACATCGTCTTTGTATACAAGACCCTGAATGTGAGGGACCATCCTTCCTTCCTAGTAGTCCATTACTGACAGATGTTCTGTGTGTGTGTGTGTGTGTGTGTGTGTGTGTGTGTGTGTGTGTGTGTGTGTTTGACCGTGTGTGTGTGTGTGTGTGTGTGTGTGTGTGTGTCAGTGTGTTTGACCGTGTGTGTGTGTGTGTGTGTTTGACGTGTGTGTGTGAGACACTGTGTGTGTGTGTGTGTGTGTCAGTGTGTTTGACTGTGTGTGTGTGTGTGTGTGTGTGTGTGTTTGACCGTGTGTGTGTGAGACACTGTGTGTGTGTGTGTGTGTGTGTGTGTGTCAGTGTGTTTGACCATGTGTGTGTGACACTGTGTGTGTGTGTGTGTGTGTGTGTGTGTGTGACAGTGTGTTTGACCATGTGTCTGTGTCTGTGTGTGTGTGTGTGTGTGTGTGTGTGTGTGTGTGTGTGTGTGTGTGTGTGTGTGTGTGTGTGTGTGTGTGTGTGTGTGAGAGAGACACTGTGCGTGCGTGCGTGCGTGCGTGTGTCTACCTGGAGAGCACGGCCAGCGTGCCCAGGTTGACGCGGTGGATGCCGTCCAGCAGCAGCAGCTTGCCCTCCTGGGCGGCGGTAACCAACGGCGACGGCCGCCACGCCGTGTCGCCGCTGGGCAGCGTGTACCTCTGCTGGAGCAGGTCCCGACCCGTCATGTCCTGCGCGGCGCGCGTGTGTGTGTGCGTGTGCGTGTGTGTGTGTGTGTGTGGATGGCCGAATGGGGGGGGGGGGGAAGGGTATACAAGAGGAAGCAAGGACAGGAAAAAGAAAGGACAAAAAAAAAAAAGAAAACATCAAAAGTTACATTGTAAGCAAAACTAGCATCATGTCTGCTATAGTATTTAGGCATCGGAGCTGCAACCACAAAATGTGGACCCAATAGATAGAAGAAAAAAAATCACAAAATCATGGACATAATCGATGACATACACACACATGCCAATGACAAACACATTAACACTGTTGAGGCCGATTCAGCCTGTACGTAATCCTAACACCAGTGTAGGATTCGACCAAAGTAGTATAAGTTGTAAGTAGTAGTATACTAGTAACGTTGTGTTGTAACCGCTTGGTTACAACAGTCTACAGCTGCTGTGTGTGCAAAACGCAGCATGGTAGACCAGACGAGCAGAGTGAAGAAAGGCCCGCCGACCGCGCCCGGGTACATTCAGCAGCAGCAGAACCATAATTACTGTTATGAGCGACACCTGTTTGTCCTACGATGACACCTCTGCGGGAAAAGGGTCCGTCGTAGAATGGGATTAATTAAGTGAACGAGTAAAGCAGCCATTAGGGAAAGGAGCATGAGTCAAGAGAGCTACTAAAGCAAAAGAACAAGGGCAGATAGAGATAAAGGAGGGAGGCCATGGGGCCTGTATTTTCTCCTGTATTTGCTGACAGATATAATTCAAGAGAAGGTTTAATGGACGTTGAATAGACTGTCCCTGCTGGTTAAACATAAGTCTTACTGTTACTGTTATCGCTCAACCTGAGAAAACACCCTGGCTAATTTGTCCTCAGACGGATGGTGAATGCCTGTTAGGCTGGCTGCTTGATGCAACTGTTACACAAGAACAATTTTCTTCCAGGAGCAATGGAGCCAAAGCAGACACAGTACAACATTTAGGAAATGTTGTCAATACACACATCCTATTTTAAATGATGGCTCCGAGAACAAATACATAAACAAAATCTATGATTTCCGTCAGCGGGCTGAGAATTGCCAACGGCTTTCCCAAAACGGGATTTTCTTTTATAGCTGACATGACGGATTGCTTCATGCAGGAATTCCGCAATTCCCAGAGCCCAAGTAACCCCTGACCTCAGCCGGCTAAAAATAGCTGCGGCATGATGCATAAATACAAAAGCCCACAGCATTAAAACACACACAAGGAAGTCATTTCCTCCACTGTCCTTACCCAGCAGACTGCATTCCTGAGACTGACACACACACACACACACACACACACACACACACACACACACACACACACACACACACACACACACACACACACACACACACACACACACACACACACACACACACCCCTTGATCTCTCTAAGCATCAATGTCATTCAGGCAGAGAGTCCTGCTTCAGTCCAGGTACCTGAGATCAGAACCAGATGTGGGGAGTCATTGACCCCCCTCCTTACACATACATCCCTTCCTCCCCTCCTGTACAACCTCCATAAAACACACTCATCCCCGTGACCAGAGACAAAAGGGAGGGATATAATAGTGTTTTGGGACTCTTATTGGGTTATCTGGGAATCAGTCCCCCAGCGCAGCTTGTAACTAGGCAGAATCTGATTTGGACGTATTTAGATGTAACCACCATTTGGGTTCCTGCTGGCTCAGAGGTATTCCCTAAGCCCTGCTTAGTTTGGAGCCCCCCCCAGCCCCACACACATCACTCTTCCTATCAGGGGAGGGGGGGGGGTTGTCATGGAGGGAAAGGGTGGACCCCTCCCTTTGAGAATTAACAGCTCAAGGAACGCTGGAATGTTAACAATGTGGTCCATGCGTTCCTCCTTTTGCAATAAACTAGAGCTTTATGACAAATGCAGATGTGTGTGTTTGTGTGTGTGAAAATCTTTGTTCTTCACGACACACAATGTGTGTTTCTACTGAAATAATGATCATTTAAGCGCCATTGATTCACATTATTCACCTTTGATTTACTTGGATACGGTTCGATCAGAGTTGAGATTTTTTGAAATTATTTTCGGATTATTACAATTCGGATAATTTCTTTACAATTTAAACACTAGCAAGACTGTTCTGGAGGGAGTGCAGATGGGGGTGGTCTGTACCTGATAGAGCATGAGGGGCTCCATGCTGTATCCCAGTATCTCTGCAAACTCTCTGGCGATCACCGACTTCCCACATCCCTGAAGGAGACAAGGTGAAGCTCTTACCAAAGGTTCCAGCCTTGATTTGGCACATTTGTTTGGTTGTTTTGTTGTGTTTGCTACCTTGGCTCCAATCAGACAAATGTCTTTGACCATGTGCGATGTCATCATTTCAGCCAGCAACTGGGCCTGGCTTGGGGTACTGATGAAGGCGGGGCTACTGTTGGGTGGCCGCGGTTCATTGGTGCCGGCTGGGACCTGCAGCACCAATAGCAAGCAAGAATCAAACAAACAAGAGAGAATGTATTGAAACGGCTGCATCGCATGACAATATACTTTAGTATCTTAGTAGTTGTACCCTGCAAAATCATTGTACAAAAAACAAAGTGCAGGCTATTTTTAACTGCGGGACTGATTTGTTAATGATGGATGTGGATTTGATGAAAGGTCAGCGAAAAACAACCTCAAAACCGCATGACGCACGTTTCAGCTCCCTCCGAGCCAAAAGACTTCCAGCCACACATTAGTGGAAATCCCGGCCTCACAGGGGGCGAGGACTGGGCTGAGATCCACCCGTGTACCGCTAACTCTGGGAATATTCCCTTCTCTCGAAGGGGTGACTCAGCGAATCACCCCCCCGTTAAATGATGTTGAGTGACTGAGGAGCACGGAGACAGATAGGGAGCTAGACTCATGAGGAGGAGACGTGCGGTCCGCTCCAGACTTGAGGTCAGAGATTAGATAACGGGACGGCCAACTGATAGTCCTGGCTCCTGCTCCTGCTCCCTGTGTCCGGCTGACAATGGCCATTTCTGTCAAGATGCACGAACGGATGCGAACGGATGACGCGCCGTTTTTGTGGGGAAGAGCGGGCGGTACGTTGGAAGTTTGAGTAATGAGGTTTTCGTTGATGACCAAGAACGTCCAACATGTACAAAGTACAAACAGTTCTTTTATCTAGCTTAGCAAACGTCCAACTCCCCTGAAAATCTGGACTCTCTCACTGTTCTCATTTTCTCCCCTAAACCTTGTGGAGTGGGGCCTTCTGGGAAATGTAGTCAATAGGGTGATCTTTGACTGTTGTGTTACAGGTTGGATTTTACATGTTGACACATTTGCGGCCACTCTTCCCAGGTGTATACCTGAAAGGTGACCTCCTTGTCTGCGATCCTTAGCGTGACGTCTGCCTGGAATTCAGTGGTGGGAATGACGCTGGCCACATTGCTGGGAGCCGGTTGACCACGGTCATCCAGGAGCTCAAATCTCTGCAAAGCAATGCAACGTTACACACAGATGTGGGTGTCTGGGTGAGTGAAGGTAGGAGGGGCATTTGTCAAACATATCTAATTAATTATAAACCTATAATTAATATTGTACAATAATACATAATGGGGCACGAGTTGCAGTGTGTGTGTGTGTGTGTGCTTGTGTGTGTGTGTGTGTGTGTGTGTGTGTGTGTGTGTGTGTGTGTGTGTGTGTGTGTGTGTGTGTGTGTGTGTGTGTGTGTGTGTGTGTGTGTTTACACTGAGGACACCCTCCACGGCGGTGAGTCCCTCCTTTCCCAGCATGCTGTGGTAGGGATACAGCCTCTGCACCATCTGCTGGGATGCCAGCATGGGAAGGACATTCTGCAAGAAACGCAGAGATTTACTGACACATACACACAAAATTAGACATTTGGTGGACGGTTTTCTCCAACGTGTTTTGCAACACCATGAGGGCACGCATTCTAAAAAAAGACGAGTGGTCCTGGTCCGACTCGAACCCCCCCTTAACCCTGGCAGTGTTAATGTCATGCTCCGCCAGCGGAACTTGACAGGATCATTATTCTTATTCAGGAGTTATTGTTTGTTTTTCTTTTTTTCTCGCTGTGGTTTGCAGGTGCCACTCATAGGTGGCGGCTGTGGTTGTGGTTACTGAGGCTTGGTGTGTTCTGCTATAAGGAGACCGACGGCGGTGGCGCTGGCTTATGTTCACCTGGGAGACAGCGATGAAACATTTTCTTCCCCATGCAGCGTCAAAAGTGCTTTTTGTGTAAAGCTTTTTCTTTTGTTTGAAATGGTTTGAAATGGCAAAGCCATCCATGAGCTATTGCGTGAATGGCCCTGTGAGAATATCTATTTGAGGTTGACTGCATCTGCCTCTGTTTGAGACCATTTAGATTTAGGGACCCCTCCCGGCTCATTTCTGACCATTCAGGTCATCTCTTCCGTGATTGGTTCGGGGACTCGTGAATCTTGCCTGTGAATTACGGTATAATGATACCACACTTCTCAATGACGGAGAAAGGTAGGGAGGGAGGGAGTAGAAAGGGCAGCACTATTTTAGTTTGATTAGTTAAACTAAATCTGGCTCTCTTTCTGCCTTTTTTCTTCACAGCCTTCAAATCTCCCCTACAGCAGCTTTGATGGCTTCTGTGTTTACACACCCTGATGATCATGGTGTGGCAGCAATTGTTTTGTGGTTGACTTTTTTGCTTGTTTTCTCACCAGCACTTGGAGAGCGGAGGGCAGGTTGTCGACGGGGAAGTCTGGTAGGCCGAGCGTGGAAGACTCCTGGGAGCAGAGTGTGGTGGCCATGGACAGCAGCTGGGACACCCTGGAGAAGGAAGAAGCACAACGCACAGCCTTAGAAAATTACCCTTGACTTATACAGGAAAAAGAGAGCACTGAAAATGCTTAGACCCACAACGTAATATTAAGCAAGTAACATTAAAAATCTTTTCAAATTCATTATATATTGCGATAACATCACATCAAGGCAAACAGGAATATTATAGTCCATAATCACTCTCAGATATTGTCACAAAATGTCAGCCGTTTCTCGTGGAGCTTTCTGCTAAATAAACCAGCGGCAGGTGCCGCACGATCTAATTGGAAAGGGGAGAAGGGACGCACCTTTCAGGAGCGATGTGTGGTCCAGCCGCATACAGCAACTCCAACTGGTCCTGTTAGAAAAGATCCCAGAGGAAAGCCGTTACAAAGGATAATTGCAGGCTCTCCTCTTGAAAGTAGACTTTGTTCTTTTGACAGAGCAGCAACAACAGTAGCGGGATGAGTGCTGATCTGAAGAGGGCTGCGCTCTGACCTTGAAGGGCAGGTAGTAGATGTCTCTGGCCTGGAAGCGGGAACGGAGCGGGGGGTCTAGAGGGTTGCCCTTGTACTTGGGCACAGGAAGACCCAGTGCAATGACCCGGAAGTCCTCGCTGACGCGGACAATCTTCCAGGCGTCCATCTCCACTTTGGTGTGCTCCTGGAAATGCCAAACAGTTCTTTGTGTGAAAAACCAAAACGTATTGAACATTTATACTGTGTATTAGCTTGATTATAACCTATTTGTTTCATAATCACAATCCACTGCACATGTATATACTGTTAACAGTTCAAGTACAAATATATATGCAAGTAAGTAACTACGAAAGTACCATTAAATCTGTCACATCCATGACCACCTAAACATCAGTGAATCCCTTCCCCTGACCCATCCAGGTAGTTTTGCTTAAGACCAGATGACCCCTGGGCCTGACCCCTGGACCTCACCCCTGGGCCTCACCCCTGGGCCTCACCCCTGGGCCTCCCACCTGCGCCTCACCCCCCTGCCTCACCTGCAGCAGCTGGTCGTAGCGCTGGGAGGACATGAGGAAGCGTCCGTCCTCCAGCTGCATCTCGCGGTTTTCCAGCAGGTTGTTGAGCACCGGCAGCACGTTCCTCTCGGCCTTCTCCAGGCCCTCCAGCACCAGGATGCGGCCCTCGGTGGCCGCCCGCACGGCACACTGCGAGCGCGGGGCGGCAGGACCACTCAATCAACATTGAACAATCAATGCACAGAAAATCATTTAGGGAAATCGTTTGGCAGAGCAAAGGGCCGGGGGGGATGGTCTCGGAGGGAGGAGGCAACCATAAATGGATTGAGATACTTAAAAAAAGGAGACCTTTTATTTTAAGTACCGATCAATTGTGGGCCCCGGCAAATAATATCCCCCTGTTTAGCACCGGCCAACGGCTAAAAACAGTTACAAAAAAAAAGAAGAGTTTTCGCTGTACATCAAGCGTTACTACCCACGCGTCATTTAACAATGAGAGCTGACCATAAAGCCTTCCTGAGGATGTCCTCTACGTATTGTGTTAGGAAGGGCCTCCCAACCGCAGCGCAAAACAGTCTGTTCTGTTTTAGGAAAGGGCTCCTATTTTCTACCAACAGCACCACTGGATAAGCAACTTCTGTCGGGTTCGCCAAGTTTGTGAATGACCTCGAGTCTCTCTCACTGCTTGTGTGTGTGTGTGTGTGTGTGTGTGTGTGTGTGTGTGTGTGTGTGTGTGTGTGTGTGTGTGTGTGTGTGTGTCCCTGCATGTGCGGGCAACCACTGCGTGTGACCGTGCACATTTCTGCAGAAACCCAAATGGCCCGGTTGTGACGTCAAGAGACAGGAAAGCGTAGCTGTCTGGGGGCACCGCAGAGCCAGTAGCCATATAATTAGGTTAACATGTAAATACGTGGCAGGTTGTGTGGGGTGTGGAGCCATAAAGCTATAGTGGGACCAGATGCTCTATATTTAAACTACGCGTCCACTTTCAGCGCTGTGGGGCTGTAATCACATAATTGTTAGAAATGCGCGTGACGCAGTATGGCGAGAGGCAAAACCACAAGCTGGCCCGTTGTCTCCCTGGAAGAGACCAATGTACACCCGTCCCATGACAGACTCGCATCACCGGCTGACTTTTTCGATCCTTTGTACTCTTTAAGTAAACCTTCTCCCTGGGACAACCGGTAATAACCGAGGGATGATCGTGAGGTTTACCTTGAACAATTTTTTTTTCTGGATACAGAATAATCGTTTCTAAATGTGGGCTGATTATTAGGCTGATCTGCTTGGGCGGAGGTGGGGCGGAGCTGGGGTTGCGTGTTATAATAACTGCAGATCTGTGTCTATTTTGGAGCGTGTGGGTGGCCGAGGTTCGCCGTGAGACATGAAAAGCTGGCTGACGACGGAGCGAGATGAGAAGGAAGCAGACATGTGGGACCTGTGTGCATTCATCTGAATGCCGTTCTCCCTTTCACATGTGGGTTGCTATGTATGGGGGAGGGGGGGAGGGAGAGAGATAGGTGACATGAGGAGGCATGGAGCAGCGTAGAAGGGGAAAAAGAAAAAAGGAAAGAGGATAGAAGGAAGGAAAGAAGGAGTTTTTGGGGCTGACACATAAGGTCTTAATATAGGAGTCCAAATCAGCCCACACCCCTTAGGAATATGAGTCAATGTATGTTCTAGTTAACACACATACCAATATACACACACACATTACAGTGTGTGTGTGTGTGTGTGTGTGTGTGTGTGTGTGTGTGTGTGTGTGTGTGTGTGTGTGTGTGTGTGTGTGTGTGTGTGTGTGTGTGTGTGTGTGTGTGTGTGTGTGTCTGCAAGGGCTGGTGTAAGAGAGTGAGAGAGAGAGAGCAAGGATCTGGAGAATGGCAACCCACACATACTTGCGTGGGCGAGATTAGTGCTAAGTGCGGGGCTACATGGGATGCCATGTTAACAGGCATGTGTATGGCGATGCATGCCCACTTCAAACATTATACTTCTAACAGCCCATGTTCATCCACCCCCCGTCCACGGACACGCACAAACAAAGACACGTGTGCAATTTATATCGCCCGAATTCAAAGATAACCAGAAATAGAGAAACTTCTCACACCAATTATTCCAACCAGTAAATGGTATAGCGCGGCAGTTTCCATGGGAACGATGGACACCTGGTTTTATTTTGATGAGATGGTGGGAGGCGAGAGAACACACCACGTAAGATGGAGGGGTAGGGGCTTTTTTAATTTAGATTTCATTTCTCATTGATTTCCGTTGGAGCATCTGTCACTCCAATGTAACGGCCGGAAAATGAGAGACCAGTGGGAAACAGTTTTAAACTGTGCAGTTAACTGTATCCCATGCTGTGTATCTTTAACTGAATTAACCATTAAGTTTGATTGATGCCGTTAAAGAATAAAAATAAACAATAAAATCTGCACTTGTGACAAGGTATTGCAATGCACTACTGTAGGACATATCAAACCACTTAAAACCTCAGAAACAACAAGTGGCCTAATGAAGGGGCATTCCTCTCCCAACTCATGCAATATTAAACTTTCTAGGGTGTGGTTCGAATACTTAAATATGAGAGGGCAACTTTATTTTAAATTAAGAATTAAAAGTTTGATTCCGTTTCCATAGAGA
Source organism: Micromesistius poutassou (assembly GCF_964030765.1). NCBI lineage: Eukaryota > Metazoa > Chordata > Actinopteri > Gadiformes > Gadidae > Micromesistius > Micromesistius poutassou. The sequence goes on along the minus strand of NC_140284.1, from coordinate 5,568,956 downwards.
TGGGGTATTTTTAAAGAATGAGCCACTGTGCACTGATTAGTTTTGGATGACATGTTAGTGGCTGCAGCTCACAATACATGAACCCCCATCCCAGCAGGGTTTGATGATTATATTCAGGTGGAAGCGCCTGATTGGTCACCATCCCCCTACGGCCTGACACCCAGGAGAGTTGGATGGGCGGGGGGGCAACAAGAAGCTGTTGGTGTCGGGGATTATGTGTTTGCATAAAGACACATAGGAACTTCCCTCTCAACCAGACAAATTATAACCAAACCGTAATGTAGTGCAAACTAACCAAGGATTGCAATTAGACGTTGAAAACATTTGATTCCAACTGATTCCATGAATTTGCAGAGATGATATTGAATATTGAAGATGAGATTAATTAACAGTTAACTAATGGTTGAGTAATCATGTATTATATTCTAATCATGTAATATTTAAGTGTTAACAAGTTAACTAAGGTAATGGTGTTCATGTTAACTAAGGTATTAATGTATACTATTTTAATAGGGGGTTTAGTAGGGGTAGTGTGTTAGGATTAGCCCTACCCACTACTGTAACTTATGATAATGCTATATAATAATGCTTAAAACTGCATTAACTAATTTTATTTGATTGTTAACTAATGTCAACTTATTTTAAAGTGTAACTAAGACTAAAGCATTGAATGATAATTTAAGCATGCTCACACTCGCCACATTCTAATGGGAAGGCTCTTTACTGTGGCTGACCGAGAGGTAGGATCAAGTGTCCAGCCAGCAGCACAAGAGCATCAAGCAACTGGTTTCAGAAGAAAACTGATCGAAGCAGAAACTACTACCTTATCTGGTGTCCTGAATGACCCCATCATGCCCCATGACAAACCAAACCATAAAAGTCTACAAAGTTATGGAAAAGTGCACCCAGTTTAAGTAAATTATTTTCCAAGTTATTCCACCCGGAATTACGGGCAACCAACTCTGCACGGGAAGTTAGGATGTGACGCTCCATGAATCATTGTTGTTACAGTATTACACAACACAGTCATACAACTACAAAACAGAACTTACCATGTCCGCTTTCGATAGGTCTTTGCATCCGTGAAACAAACACACACAAGCCAGAACTAATTGTTGTACTTCTCCAATATCTTCTGAATAAATACATAATAAATACACAGAGAAGGCTCAGTAGAATGACATTCTACTATGAGGCTCTCTTCTTACTAGTAAAAGTTATTAAACCTAGATTTAAAAATTGGCTTCAACCATAGTACATTCTTGCGCTCCAATATTTCGAAGATCGATGCCTTCTATATTGCTTTTCTATGCCACCAGCACCTATCAAACTCATTTTGAAATGTGGCTTCTTCGCCTGGTTGTTTCCATAGATTGGGGTTGTCATTATAATGAAACAGATTGACAAATTTAAGCAAATGTTCATTTTGGTTCACAATATAAACCTATATACACCCAGAGATGCAGTCAGTTGTGCAGGCCTACCTGGTCTATGTAGAAGGCAGTGCCGGAGCGAATCTCCCTCCTTTGTTTCAAGTCGGTTTCCGTTGTATCTCTGGACAGAGACACATATTCCACCTCGCGCTTCGTCAGCTCCTGCTCAGAAAACAATCACACATGAATATGAACCGCTTAACATTGGTACTTAACAAACACTGCCATTTGTAAGCAAGTTTTACACACACTACAGATAATCTTAAATAACCTATTTAAGGCAGCATGTTTATTATACAGTGACATGCATGATACATTTGAAAATAATACAAACTGTATAATGATAGTCACATTTCTTTCTCTAAAATACTGTAAGGACACATGTGTGTATACATTATATATGTACACAATACACAAGTGTATAGTATATTATATACAAAATCCCAAATAGAACAAAATCATTTGATGTGTGTGTGTCTGTATGCTGACCAAGTACTGCATGGCAATGGAGCGCCTCAGTGGTCCTGGGGGTCCAATTAGAAAGACATCCTGGCCCAGCAGGTCTTTCTGCATGATCCACCGTAGATGCTGGGCCACTGTCTGAGGTAATGAGCCTGCAACTAAAATACAACAGCAATGACACGCTCACACTTTAATCACTCAATGTGCACACGTGTCTGTGACTCTGCGTGTGGGCACACACTCACACATACACACACACAACACAATTTAAATAATAATTAATCTAGAATATACATTTGAAAAAAAGCATTGATTACAATAAAGTGGTAGTAATAATCTGTTTTTCCAGTGAGTTGATATTATATTCAATAATGTGTGTGTGTGTGTGTGTGTGTGTGTGTGTGTGTGTGTGTGTGTGTGTGTACTGGCTGTAACCGATGCCCAACTCTCCATACGGTGTGTGGTATAAACATAGAAGCAAAAAGAGGGCCAACCCATTTTCAACAAAATATGACATTTTTTAAATCAAAATTAGGCTACGTACTGTGCATGACAGGAACTAGTTCTGGATTCTGGGGTGTTTTGATCTGATACGAGACCTCTCCAATCTTCACAGTTTCACCTATTAAAAATACAGTTACAAAATCAACAATGGTTAATATTCACACGCAATAACAACAATAGGAAGAACACGTTGAAGAAATTACGGTAACAATCAAAACTGAAAACATACACAGAAATTAGGGTCGATACCTAATGCTCATTAAACACTTAACATAACAAAAATAGATGAAATGTGTGCATGACACCTTGCTTGACCTTTGCCACACATCCAACATAAGATGTTACGTCATGATAAAGGATAAACGGCTAGCATAATGCTAGGTTATTACAAACAAGTCGGAATGAGTACCAGTTAAGGAAAATACGGTCACCCCGTATCAGATACCAGGTAGGGATTACCTGAGGAGGTGTTGACGAATTTGACCTCATGTGTTTTCTGAGTCCATCCGTCCCTGCCCAAGAGAGGTCCCAGAATATTCCTCATTCTCCGAGCAGCGACAGCCGCTGCCGTACCTTTGCACAGCATTTGAGTATGCATTTTTTTAAAAACGCGTGTTTAGCAGCAGTATACAGGATACACATGTGTTTAAAATAACAAAATCCTTCGTTTTATCATGCTGATTTCATATCACCTGTCAGTTACCTAACTACATTGATGGTTACACGTTAGACTAGGCGGAAGATAATAATCGACGGACCGCTCGTTCTACGGCTTATGCTTTCCGTAGTGACATCCTGGTAATATTTTATGTTCCGATGCGTAAATAATATGCTTATTCTCCCGCCTAATGATTTGTCTCGCTTTGTTATTTTTTATAAATAAAAATAGTCATTTGTGGAGTTTATTATGCATCAATAATGAATGCCATATTATTTACATCAAGAAGTAAATTGCTTGGTTTGGTTATTAGTATATTATTTGGCTAGGGGGCTATATGAAAATGTTAGAATATATTGTAATATAATATAATATAATATAGTATAGCAGAGCAAAATATATTATAATAAAGTAGATCATACTCAAATAAAGTAGAGTATACGATTCATAATCCAATATATTAGAATAAAGTAGCACAAAATACCACAGAACAGGTTCGAACAGAATAATAGACTATAACAAAATAGAAAAGAATAGAACGAGTGTTTCACAGGTTTGACTAATAAGGTCATTGCCTGATTGGCCCATGTCAATTCAGTGTAAGCCCGTTTAGCCAATATCATATCCTGCCAAGGAAAGTAAATAAGCCATTAATTCCTTCGGGTTGGGAATTAGATTTTTTCAAAGCGAATACAATGAGATCGATGACGTAATTTACATTAGCGCTCTCTCTCTCTCTCTCGCTCTCTCTCTCTCTCTCTCTCTCTCTCTCTCTCTCTCTCTCTCTCTCTCTCTCTCCCTCTCTCTCTCCCTCTCTCTCCCTCGAGTTATTCTCCGCGATCCCCGCCGTGCCGTACCGTGGCGGGTTTGACATTTATCACGTGGAGCGCTTGTGTCAGCCCTTGAAAGAGTTGCGAGGGAAAACGCTCAAAGTGTGTTCGCGTATATTGAGCAGGACGGGTCGACACAATACCGTCTATTTCAGGAACCTATGAATGATATTAGAGCCATAATTGCCCAGGTTGAAAATTCCATCATTATCTGATTTCGTTTCCCCCTGAAGCGGACTGGGACTATGGAGGAGGTCTACAATTACACCCGAAGCCCCGCTTGGGAGGAACTGGTTAGTAATTTCAACAAAGGAACTATTTACTTTGTTTCACATTTCAATGCGAGCATGATCATTTTACTTTTAGGTGGACCCAACGGCCGAACCAGACCGGCGGTGACACAGAAACTGTTCAATTGCCGTCTATACGTTTAGGCTGTATTTGGACGTGTTTCTGTTACATTTATTTCCAAACGATAAACACTCTCTATTGTAAATGTTAGACTTCTCTGCTCTCCTCCACTCCTCTCATCTTCTCTTGTCTCATCTGCTCTTTATTCTGTTCTATCGTCGCCTTTCTCCTTAATTTGCTTGTGGTTTTTCTATGTGCCGTGTATTGATTTTGCGAAACGGGACTTTTAAGCATGTTTCACGTAGACCACATGTATTTGGTTATTCGACAAAAACAAACCAGTGTTTTCTTTTTATCATACCATGTTTCCCTACGAACCATCACTTTCCCTTAACGTCGTTCCATTTGACTCCCACAGCACTAACAATAAAGATAAGAGTTTGTGTGTGTAGGCTACCGCTGCCAGCCCACTAAATGCCCCTGCTTGTGTAAAACAACCGCTAGGGTCTGCCGAGACGATGTCCACCACGGCTCGCGAGGTGAAGGAGGCAGCCCGCCGAGCCGAGGCGGTCTCGAGCCTTTCAGTCTGATCCAGGCGCCAAAAAAAACCCACATTGTGTTGTGTGTTAGTCCAGCCGCAGTGGTCCCCGCGACATGCTACAACCCCATGCACGCTGTGGGCCCACAAATGTTGTAGAATCAACAGTCGCCAGTCGCTATTAAGGCTTACAGAGCCACCAGAAAGATGACAGCGAGGAAAGGTGTTTTTCAACCGCTGTCCGGCTCTCGCGCCCCGGAGAGCAAAGCAGCGATTGAACGGTTCACGGATAATAACGCCGTGTGGTCTTTCCCCTCTCCGGCTCAGGACCCGGAGAGGGAATCCGCGTTTGCGGCCGGGATCCACGCGAACGTCGTTGGGGTGGCTGTCGCCGGCTCTGGAGCGGCGGACGAGTCCTCAGACAGCGAGGCTGAGCAGGAAGGACCGCAGAAACTCATCCGGAAGGTCTCCACCTCCGGCCAGATCCGAAGCAAGGTAATTCATAGCGTGTCTATCTTTTTGTCATACGGTTTAACACATGGGTAGTACTTGGACGTAGGCCACACATGCTTAGTTGACTTATAACTCTCGATGTGTGCACATCTTGGTAATGACAGGGGGAAAGCCTTTCTATTAGTCGATGGTCAACAGGTAGGCTAGTAGTTCTCAGCGCAACCGCTCCGCGGCTGTAAATGCACGAAGCCATGGCAGAATGTTTCCCTTTCTGAAAGCAAATGTGATTGGAGAAATATCAAAATTTAAGGTTTATTCCACCTGGGTTTTATCGTGCAGTGTCTATTTGTTGTAAGGGAATGACTTCCCACATTAAAAAAAACAACGTTAAATAATATTACAAAAGTAATGTAGGCCTATAGCGCACTTGTTATTAGGGTATTATTCATATATTGTTGTTAATGTATTATTATATGTTTATTTATTATGATGATTAATGTATGGTTATTATGACTATGACTATTATTTGTAGTATTAGTAGTATTATGTATTAATGTGTTTATTAATTGTCTTTATTGGTGATTAAAGTAGTGGGTTTAGCAGCAATCCAGATATGGGATGATGTTTCCCTCCTTCTCCCAGACACCTAAGCTGTCCCGGTTGGGTCACTTTACCTTTTGACAGTGTAAATACTGGCCCCTTCTCCTCGCCCAAAAGATTCACTTAATTATTGACTGCTCCACTTCACCATGCCTAAATTATTTAACATGACGGGGAGCCTATATTTAGAGGCTCTGGCATCAGCCAGGGCAAGGGGTTGTCTGGTTCTCCCTTACTTATGCAAATGACCCAAACTTGAGATTGAGAACGAAGTGTGTGGGGCTACTTGGCTTGTAGGCCTACATTTGGTTCTGGGCAAGTAAAGCCTTTATCTGAAAAACATGAGAAAAGTGGAATATCATGTGTGTTAATTTGTCCTTATATATATATATATATATATATATATATATATATATATATATATATATATATATATATATGCGTGTGAGCCTGTGTGTGTGTGTGTGTGTTTGCGTGTGTGCATTTGCGTATATATGTGATTGTGCATGTATTTGTGTGTGTTTGGGAATAAGTGTGTAAGTGGTTGATTGGGATTCATAAGAGACAAAGGTATACTATGCGCTCTTCACTGACTAACATATACGGTGACGATACTAATAGAATCACATTGACAGAGATCAATTTCATCTCATCTCAAGGACTCCACAGAACGGTAAACACTACTGTCTGCCGGCTGTGTTTGGCTCTAAACAGACAGGGATCCTGATAGTAATACAGTGTGGGTAGTAGAAAGCACTCATAGCCCAGTTGTAGCCCTAGCATTCACTGTATTCACTTGGTTGTCATTATTCTAACAAAGCTGACACAAACATTGGGGCAGAGAGGGTTGTTGCTGTATGCATTTGGGCTGTGTGTGTGTGTGTGTGTGTGTGTGTGTGTGTGTGTGTGTGTGTGTGTGTGTGTGTGTGTATGTGTGTGCGTGTGTGTGTACATATCCTCAGGGATACTAATGGATCATGCACGCACTGACTCACTGAGTGTTCTTCCACCTGGTTGTTTGCTCATCTGTGGAAACGTTTGTCTATCTATCTATGTGTGTGTGTGTGTGTGTGTGTGTGTGTGTGTTTTATTTGTGCATATGAGAGAGAGAGAGAGAGAGATGAGTAAAAAAAAGATAGAAAGTCTGTGTGTGTGTGTGTGTGTGTGTGTGTATGTGTGTATGAGAGAAAGAGTAAAAAGTAAAAAAAGGTGTGCGCATCGTGTGTGTGCTTCTGTTGGTGTGTGTGTTCGCCTACTTAGCCTAAGCTCTTCACAGTGTCTACTTTAGGTTCCTGCCCATCGACGCGCCATCTCTCTAGTTGCAGGAGACAACCACATCGCTCTTCTCACATTGGCTGACACCATAGCAACGCTGCCTCTAAGGATGCTGATTGGGTTTTGTCGTGCTCAGAGTATCTGCTGCCATTTGTAGAATCCTGTAGCAGTACCTCACATCTCCTCTTTAAAACCTATTATACTCCCCATGTGGATTCCCCAGGATTTACCAAGCTCTTGTCCCTGCGTCCTCATTGGTCAAACCAGAGTGTATCGACAACAAAATATAGGCATTCATCGGAGTAAAAATACACACATCATCTGAAGTGATCTTCAGCTCTACCCAAACGCTAACAGCGTCAGTACTCGCTTATAAACTCATGACAAGAAATCAATATATTGACATCCGTAAATAATAGCAACTGTTGCTGCGCTAATGCAATGTTTGGTATAAGCTTTCCCTGTGTCACCGCACTCAGAGCTCTCTGGTGCCTGATTGTCGCTCAACTCTGAGGCAGTAATCGGATTTGACGGCAAACTGCGCGAATGTGATACTGCAACAAATCACGACGCTCCGTCTCATAAATCTCTACCGCTCCCCTCTTTCGCTCTCCCTTCCCGTTTGCGCAACTCGACTCGCTGGAACTGCTGTTTGAGCCACTGATGACAGGGCAGCAAAGTAGTAGGACGGCATTGCCTTGCTCAAAAGCGTGAGGGTGGTATTTTGTCTTTGTGTCTCATTTCCCATTGTTTATCCCGTCCTTGTTTCATCCTCCTGCAACGCAGCCGCTGAGGAGAGCCCATAAACGCGTGACTGATGGGTGCGTGATAGTATGCAGATCCCCCCCCCCCCCGCACCCCAGATGATGTACCCCGCCGTGTGAATGGCCTCCGCTCCGAGAGCCATGCCCTGTGTGTTGCAGATGGCTTTGCATTAGGTCTAGAGCCCTGCAGGCGTTCAAGAAGAATTCAACAAGTGTTTACAGAATTTAATCCAGTATATTAGAAACCATTACTGGGTTGCGTCAAATAAACATTGTAAAGTCAACTGGGAAACCAGTTTGAACGAGATGTAATGCAGATGGTGGCTGGGGTTGGGGGGTGGGGTAGTGGGCTTAGGTTTGGAGAGAGACAGAGAGAGAGAGAGAGAGAGAGAAATCCAGGGGAGAGGAGGGTCTCCCACTGTAACAGTTATTTGGGCTCGTGTTGTGACAAAGACATGATTTCATCCATCATATGACCCACACGTCCGTAACCCAACCCAACCGTCTCTCTCTTTCAGTCTTTTATTGTTGCACAAACACAAGCAGAGACCACACAATCCAGCGAATAGCAAGAACACCCATTCTATGCCAAAAGCCGGGATCTGAATCTAGCTGCAATAATTGCGTTGTTAATTGCCGGCCTCGACCAAACATCTCCCCTATTGATTTGACAGTTGTAAAAATACTCACAATGCCTGTACGCTCGCACGGTGGATCCCACAGTGGACCTAACAGACAGAAGAACTACCTCCTCTCAACTGCTGAATTGTAATTTTCCCATCGTCATGGTGACACCGAGGCGGTGTGTGAGGGGGTGGCCAGGGTACGAGGTTACAATTACCAAACAACACACAACAGCGTACATGACAGTATGCAGGGAGGTCTCAAGCTGGGGGATTGGGGGCTGGGGGCTGTGGGGTGGAGCCCAAACAGAGACCAGATCTCTGTTTGAGACACGGGGACGTGGATCCGGTCTCTAAATAATAATATTCAATGTATGACCTGGACAATTACTCCTCTCTTGCTCAGGAGGAGTGGATAATAGAGGTAAATGGAAGCCTGATTATGCAGATAGATTCCTGACAAAAGGACAAGAAGGCCTCTCTCTCTCTCTCTCTCTCTCTCTCTCTCTCTCTCTCTCTCTCTCTCTCTCTCTCTCTCTCTCTCTCTCTCTCTCTCTCTCTCTCTCTCTGTATCTATCGCTCCCTGTGTATCTCTCTCTCTCTTGCTTAGAAGGCACTTAGCAGGAAACCAGTCAGTGCTAACCCTTGTTATAGAATAGTACTGGACTGTCCTTTTAATAAATTGGTCAATTACGCTTAAACCGCCATTTAGTGCTCTCTGCAAGCCTGGCAACTGGCACAGCAAGACGGCGTCGATTCCGGGGATTCACCAGGCGGACTCTTTGCAATCTTCTGTCCTGCTGTCTATATGTTCGAGTGCAGACAGGTAGTATGCATGCATTTTTAGGAGGATTCACAAGTATGTTTGTGTGTGTGTGTGTATGTGCCTGAGTATGTTTGTGTCGGGTTTAGTTTACCGCAGTTCTATAATGGCTGACCTGACCTCTCTCTGGCTTCCTTAGCTCTGCCAAACGTGTGTTTGCTGAATGCAAGATGCTGCTGCGGTGCTGGTTAGAAAAGGTCAACTATGTTACGGGAAACCTCACCTTCAGAAACTCCCCTTTAAGTAATACTCCCGCATTACGGCAGAGATCGAAGTCTGCAGTTTGTTTATACGCAAGGTAATGCTATTGTTTGCGCGCTATGTGGTTAGCCAGGCAGGCAGCCGTGACCGTGGGTATACCAAGGAGCAGGATGTTAGCAGTTGTTCTCTTCTGGTTCACTTTGCCAGGGATCTCACTCGCCACTTCTTCTCCACTGCCAACAGCTGCTGGATCCATCTGAGCAGCCTTCCCCTTTGTCCATTGTGTGTGCGTGTGTGTGTGTGTGTGTGTGTGTGTGTGTGTGTTTTGCGAGTGTGTGTGTGTGTGTGTGTGTGTGTTTGTGCTTGTGTCTGCGTGTGTGTGTGTGCATGCGTGCATGTGTGTGTGTGTGTGTGTGTGTCTGTGTGTGTGTGTGTGTGCGTCAGTCTGTCACTAGCCAGGCAGGGTGTGGGTGTAAGGTACATGGAGCTCAGGTTACTCCATTCTCGGTGTGGCGTGTGAGGTTCGCTCTCCCCCCTTCCTCGTTCCCTTCATCGGAGAGGAGCGGTGCAGGCAAGAGAGGGAGGAGAAGAGAAGGGCTATTTATAGATCACTTCTGGCCCACTTGGCAACAGGAAGGAGATGAAGACAAGGAGAGGAACTATGGAGGCCAAGGAGGGACAAACTATAAATGAGAACAACTAAGTGGAGCAAACTGGTTTCTGCATCTCCTGCTGGGCAAAAGAAAACAAAAAAGTTCCACTTTTAGATACAGTGGCAGTCCAAATTGGCTGAAAGTCTTTGCCACAACTTTTGTCAAAAAGACCAAAGTGAGTAACTCTATGTTGAAAAGCCCAACAAGCTGCGAAGGCTAAAAGCAAAATGAGGTATTTGGCTTAGTAACAATAGTCCTTCTCTTGATAGTTATTTCTCCATCATTGTGTTACACTAAACCCGAAAACAAGTAAGGGTAAGGGGCGGATGACAATACTCCATTCATTGGTCATGACTATTGGTTCATTCCTCTTGTTATGGTTTCATTGTGTTTAAATGTGTGAGCGTGATTTTTTGTGAGCATGGGACTCGGGGGCATGCATGTGCGTCACTCCATACGTTACTCCTCAAATTCCAGTCATTCCAGTAATGGATTGATGCTGGAGATGTAGGTATATGTACCTCCTTTTTCCTGGGATTGGATGACTATATGCTGCTCATTGTTTGTATAGAATGTGTGATGTTTGCATGTGTATGTTCATGTGTATGTGTGTGTGTGTGTGTGTGTGCGTGCTTGTTGTGTAAAATATACTGTATATGTATGTGCGAATGAGTGAATGTTTCTGTGAGGCACAAAAACTGGTTGGATTTCGGCTCTCTTTCCAAACTCTTTCTAAATATAGCTCAGACCTATAAAGACAGAAGCCTGACTTTTGTCTTTGTTTTTTTGTTTCAACCTGATTCTGTTTATTCCGTCTATAAACGTAAAGACCAACAGACGACAGAACAAGAAAGTCTGTGTTAGAAGATGTGGGTTTGGTTATGGGGCCATGTGTTTGAGTGTCTGTGAGTGTGATTTGGTCCGTCAACAGAAAGTTCTGTACATTTTTGTGCATGTATAAATATATATATATATATATATATTTCTATATATTATATATATATATATATATATATATATGCATGTGTGTGTGAGTTTCCATTTGTGCATGTGTATGTGCACTCGTGTCTTTGTGCGTGCAAGCTTACCACATCCTTGACCCCACCATGTGAGTTGAGGTTCAGAAGTTGCGATGACATTTCTTTCTCGAGTGCAGTTTCAGCAACAGATGAGCTCAGTCCATACACGTACAGATGTCCTTGGGTATTCAGCTCTGCTTTGATTGTGGTCAGAGAAGAAGAAAATGTCTAGTTTCTAGAGCCTTATAGGGGAGCGCGGCTTGGGCCAGTTGCACCTTAATCCACCGCTGGAATTTGGCGTTCGGACCTCGCCTCGTAAAGGGAAGAGGGGGAATTAGCATCTCAGATGTAAACAAGCTGTGTTATAGCCGGCCTGGGTGTCCTTGTGTGTGTGTGTGTGTGTGTGTGTGTGTGTGTGTGTGTGTGTGTGTGTGTGTGTGTGTGTGTGTGTGTGTGTGTGTGTGTGTGTGTGTGTGTGAGATAATTAAATATCAAAACATCCAGCAATCCAGCCAGCCTCCATAACCACAGTTTAATTTAACTGCATAATTTTTCACTTTATTATTGTTATATCATTATTCTTACATCTTCAAAATAACATGATCTGTTGTAAATGTATTTGAAATAAGTAATCTTATCTTATTGTTTTCCTACGTTAGTATTGAATACTACAGCAGATACAATCCTCATTGTACATTCAGTATCACTGTATTATGAATCGGTATTACAATGCAAATACAAACTACAACTTCCCTTATTATCAGTAAAGGACAGTTCGTTTCTGCATTGATTCAGTATTCAAAAAAGTGTTCATTCATTCATTCTTTTTCTCCATGAGTGCTGACTTAACCTTTTATGTTGCTTAATGCCACAGCTATATAGTACCGATCATCAAAGTGTACGTGTGTGTGTGTGTTTCTGTATATAATCTTGGATGTACGTGCGTACCTGTGTGTGTGTGTGTGTGTGTGTGTGTGTGCGTGTGTGTGTGTGTGTGTGCGTGTACCCGTGGACGTGCATGAAAACCGGTGTCCATGTTTGTGTGTGTATGTGTCTGTGTGCATGAAAACCTGCGTGCACGTTTGTGTGTACTTTGGATGAGTGTGCATGCCTGCGTGCACAGGTGTGTGTGTGTGTGTGGTCCGCGGATGTGCGTGCATGCCTGTGTGCACGTGTGTGTGTGTGTGTGTGTGTGTGTGTGTCTGGGTCTTTGTGCTGCTGGAGCCATGTTCACTGTGTGGTTAGGTTGACACAGCTGGTGGCTTCAGGCCTCTGCCTCTGTTTGTAATTCTCTACTCAGAGCAACCCTCTGCTGCTAAAAATAGCCTGTGTGTTTGTGTGTGTGTGTGTGTGTGTGAGTTTCATGCACATATATACGTGTGTGTCTCTGTTAGTGTTTCAAAGTCCTTGATTAAGGTGATGATGGTTTTACTGTTTATTTGCATTTATATGCTTATGTCCGTTTGCGTTCACCTTCCTAGAGTCTTGAAAGATGAGCTATTATATTCCAAGTGAATATAACAGCGCTTCACTGTTAAAAATCCATGTGGAAGGCTCCCGGTGCACGGAACAAAATCTTTTTTAGTCCAAAATGGGAGGAGCTCTTAAAACCTTGTCAACCTCCCAAAGTGGGAGACAGATGTTTCCTAACGTCACGACTCACGAGGGGTTGATCTGAGAAACCAGGTCCTCTCCCCTTCCTCTGGCTCCCCTCCTCTAAGTTCACCCCCCCACCCCTCCCTCTCTCCTTCTTCGTGTGTGTCTGTGTGTGTCTGGGTGCAGTGGTAGGGCCTAAGTGTGAGTAATGTGTGTTTACAGTGCAGCAGAGAAAGAGGCATGCTCTCTGTAATGGCTGTCCTTTCTTCTCCACTGTTTGGCCTATCCTTCGTCTCCCATGCGTAAAATTGCTGCTTAGGCCGTCACCCCCACACCCACATAAACACACATGGTGGCACACACTCACTCACACGCGCACGTGCACACGCACGTACACATGCACTCACACCCACATATGCTCACAAACATGCACTGGCATCCACACGCAAACATGCATGCACACGTGGATGATCACCAAACTCGCACACAAGACACCCTCACACAGGATTGACACACAAACACATATGCACGCACGCACACACACACATACACACACACCCACACATCCACACTTTATCTTGGCAGTATCCTGTAGATAAACACCAAAGGGAGGTCAGTGCCCTAGAGCCAGTTGCTATGTTCATCGTGTATGTGTGTGTGTGTGTGCGTGTGTGTGCGTGTGTGTGTGTGTGTGTTTGTGTGTCCCTACCTCCATGCATGCTAGTGGTCATGTGTGGGTGGGTACCAGCCCTGAGTCACAGAATACGTAATGTGTGCCACATCCCTGTGTCACAGCGAACACAGCTTTTTGTGTTAAGTGACCATCCCTCACTCTTTCCTCTCCAGACCAGTATAAAGGAAGGCCTCTTGCTGAAGCAGACCAGCTCCTTCCAGCGGTGGAAGAAACGCTACTTCAAGCTAAGAGGACGGACCCTTTACTATGCCAAAGATGCCAAGGTAACCCTATCACTTTACACGCGTACAAAACATTAGAAACATGCACACAA
>NC_140284.1:5547666-5550166 GCF_964030765.1 Micromesistius poutassou | reverse complement strand
CGATGAAAGAAAGAGTTTGAGAGATATAGAGATGGAAAATACAGAGATGAAGAGAGATGGGGAGATGATGTGATACAGAGATGGAGAGAGAGATGAGGAGATGGTGTGATAGAGAGATGAGAGGGATGGGGAGATGGTGTGATAGAGAGATGAGAGGGATGGGGAGATGGTGTGATGCAGAGATGGAGAGAGGGATGGGGAGATGGTGTGATAGAGAGATGAAGAGAGATGGGGGGCTGGTGTGATGCAGAGATGGAGAGAGGGATGGGGAGATGGTGGGGAGACGGGTAGGCGAGGGAGATAGGTAGGATAGGGGTTCAAGAAGACAAAGAGGCAAATGAAACGGCGGCTGAGAGACAAAGAGAGAGAGAGAGAGGAAGAGAGAAGAGGACGTGTTGAGATTCATTTAGCCTGACACTGGGCGGCGGGAGCCCAGGTGACAGCAGAGCCTCGAGCCAGGGAACTGCTCAAGAGAACAACAGAGGAACGGAAATCACACCGTGGAGAAAATAGAGAGCCAGAGAAACGGTAGCCTGACAGATCAGGCAGAGCGGCAAAGGAGATCCTAAAGTGATGTCACATGGTGCAGTGAAACACACACGTGCACGCACACACACACACACACACACACACACACACACACACAGAGACAATCATACCTTTGTCTCTCAACTCTGTGTGTGTGTGTGTGTGTGTGTGTGTGTGTGTGCGTGCGCACGTGCGTGTGTGTGTGTGTGTGTGTGTGTGTGGCTGCATGTGTGGGAGCACAGCAAGAAGAGGAGTAGAGGTAGGGTGAGAGAGAAAGTCACGGTGAGTGGGGAGAGAGGGAGAGAGAGGTGGGAGGGGGGGAGCAGGAGGAGCGCGCGGGACAGAGAGGGATAAGGAGAGGGAGGCAGTATGAAAAGGGGAAGGAGAGGAGAGGGACACTGCACTCGGACAGAAGGTAACGTGACGTGACTTCCTATATAATCTGCCACTCTGTGCATGACGGTTCACCTCAGCTGCAGTGAAGACGTGTTCTCCAGCTCGCTCTCTCTCTCTCTCTCTCTCTCTCTCTCTCTCTCTCTCTCTCTCTCTCTCTCTCTCTCTCTCCTTCTCTTTCTCTATTTCTCTCTCTCAAATCTCACCATTTCTCTATCATGCTCGCTCGCTCGCTCTCTCTCTCTCTCTCTCTCTCATTCTCTCTTGTCTCGCTCGCTCTGTTGCGTGTATGCTCGGGCCATCTCTTTCTCTGTCTCTCTCTCTCTCTCTCTGGCTAATTTTCTCACTTTCTCGCTCTAATGATTAACCACACGGCCGTGCACACAGACAAGAGGCGAGACCGGGCTTCAATGGACAGCCTTGCCGAGCTGTGATGGAGAGCGAGCCGCCAGAGAGAGAGAGCGAGAGAGAGCGAGGGAGAGAGAGAGAGAGAGAGAGAGAGAGAGGGGGGGGGACTGCTGCGCAGAAGGCATTGCAGGGCTAAGCTCTGGTCCTAGGGGTAGAAGGGAAACACACAGGTTTGTCCTTGTGTCTGGCTACGGGCACTATGGTCTGTCTGGAGGCTGTTTTTCTGTCTGTCTGTGTGTCTTGTCCATGAAGGATGAGTGATGCTGAATTCCTTCACACAGGTTGGTGGTAGCCGGCGGCGGTGGGCTCGATCAAATGAACACGTTTTCTGCTGGCTGTCGGAAAAATCAATTCCCGAGTGTTGAGCGGCGCTCATCGTGTCTCGTTTGTGCGGTTGTCTGCGTTTTTTGCGCTGTTGTGTTGTTATTATGCGTCCCCTTTGGTGTATAAATGTTATTCCTGTGTGTCCGTGCCTGCATTTGTGTGTGGGTGCATTGCTTGTGTTTGTGTGTTTGGTGACTTTGTGTCTATGTTTGTGTGTGTGTGTGTGTGTATGTGGTGTGTTTAAGAAGAGACAGAAAAGAGCTAAGTCCACACACGAATGCAACCGCTTGCTGTAGCCTGTGTTGATGAAGTCATATGACCGTGTGAATCTGTGTGTATGTTTGATGTACATGCGCATGTGTACGTGCCTGTGTCAGCTAGCCACTCTGCAGTGAGGGAGTCCATAAGCGTGTATCTGTGTGTGTGTGTGTGTGTGTGTGTGTGTGTGTGTGTGTGTGTGTGTGTGTTTGAATATGGGGGATATACACATTAGCGAAGTCCTCACAGGATCCGGCTCATTAAACTCTATCTCACCCACTACAAAATGCACTCTCTCTCTCTCTCTCTCTCTCTCTCTCTCTCTCTCTCTCTCTCTCTCTCTCTCTCTCTCTCTCTCTCTCTCTCTCTCTCTCTCTCTCTCCCTCTCTCTCTATGTTGGTGCCATATTACTTTCTACTACATATCTGCCTGGATTGCTTGAGTCACATCCAGTTGTTGGATTGTTAAACACAATAGGGGCTGGTGTGTGTGTGTAGTCACGTTTGGTTGTGTATCTATGAACACGGACGGATGTCCCTGCCTGTTGTGAACCAAAGCCAGTGTGAGTCAGTTTGCTATGTGAGACACT
>NC_140284.1:5537666-5542666 GCF_964030765.1 Micromesistius poutassou | reverse complement strand
TGTTTTCTTTTTCTGTCGGGACACATACGTCGCCAGCGCGCGTGTGTGCGGAGTCCACCTGTCGAGGAGGACAGGGGTTGGCCACCCGACACAGTCGCAATGCCCCCACACATACCTCACTTCACTGCTCCCATTATAGGGCGCTTCTTCTACCCAGCACCCGCTAACGCACCCGCCCTGGCTGGACAGGGCGCCGTCCTTCTTCACTCTCGCCTTTGGACCGGGGGAGGAACATACCATGACTACCATGAAGCCACAGTGTGGCCTAGAGATTTTAACATGGGCCGCTTGCTTGGTTATCCGTTTCGTATCAAACCTTTTGTCTACCCGGGTTGGTCTCGTTGATCTTAAAGAGTACCGTCGATTCTGCTCCTCGTGAGAGACGGCGGCATACACATTTCGCAGGCCGCTACAGTTGCGTCACGGCCGCTACTTGCCGCCAGCCCGTCAGCGCGGTCAGATAAACACTCACGCTTTGAGTGATTGCTTTACGAGAATAGTTGGTCATTTGTTTTAGAATGAGACCATCTCATGTGCCCTATCATTATACCCGGCTAACAAGATCAGAGCTGACCTACCAGACGCTGTCTTCACTCCAGGTTGAATTCATTAGCCTGGCTATTTTTAATAATTGTGTACAGCGGGCACCCGGTGCTCCGGATAGGCTCTGACTTATTTGTTAGAGACTGATGACCAGGTTTAAATTATTATGGACCGTTTACAATAGCTGACAGATCCCTGTGCCATTTCTAACACATTACACTCAAATCACAGCTGTCAAATCGTACCCATAGCACTTTTTCGACACGCAAATTCAAATGCAATGGCAATGCATCAAGGGACAAGACATGAATACCAAGACATGAGTCGAATACATAGTGCCTGAAGAGGAGGATGATGACGATAATCAGGATAAAGATGTTTCACCGTGTCCTTGAATGCGGCCCTAAATGCTGTCAATCATTTGTTTTCTCTGCCAGACGGCACAGTTCAACGTGGAACATTTCTCAGGGATGCACAACTGGTACGCTTGCTCCCACGCACGGCCCACCTTCTGTAACGTCTGCAGGGACAGCCTGTCCGGGGTCACCTCCCACGGCCTGTCCTGCGAAGGTAACCCCCACACACACACACACACACATGCACGCACCCACCCACACCCACAAACACACACACACACACACACACACACACTTAGCGTGCACACTCGGACGCCCTCCCACCCACAACTACACACACACACACACACACACACACAACCCTACCCATACACACACACGCACGCACACACACACACACAGACACACACACACTCACAGTAATGCAAACCTGTGTGATCAATACCCCTACCTATCCACCCTCACACACACACACACACACACACACACACACACACACTCACACTTCCATCTCCCTGTCACCATCTTCCTCTCGTGTCATCCATCCGTCTCGGGTGTCCGTCTGGTGATTAGTCATGTCTGCACCCCAGCACCTCAGCTGTGAACAGCGTGGTGGGTGGTGGGGGGGTGCTTGTGAAGCGGGTGGGTTGAGTTGGTAGGGTGGGGGGTGGGGGGGGGGGTGAGAGGTGTTGGGTGGTGGGTCTCTGTTGGTTGCTCCCTGCTCCTCGCTGGCGCACGGTGAAGTGTCGGTGACAGCCAGGCAGAACCTAATGAGCACCATCTGCATATACTCCTCTCGTTCTAATTAGGCCAGCGTGCATGCATATATTCACTGTGAGCGTGCGAGCGTGTGTTTGTGACGCTTGTTTGTGTGTGGGTGTGAGCACATGCATATGTCTGTGCGTATGTTTATGTGTGTGTGTGTGTGTGCGCGTGTGCTTGTGTCTTGTCTGGTTGTGTGCATTGTGGGTCTGTGTGTGTGTGTCTGGTTGTGTGCATTGTGTGTGTGTGTGTGTGTGTGTGTGTGTGTGTGTGTGTGTGTGTGTGTGTGCTTATGTGCATGTGTGTGACATGTGTATGTGTGTTTCTTTGTCTTGTTATCTGCATGTTAGTGTGTGTGTGTGTGTGTGTGTGTGTGTGTGTGTGTGTGAGAGTGAGTGAGAGTGTGGCCTGCTCACAGGCTAAAATAGTGCACGTGACGTGCGTGGGCACCAAGAGCCTCTTTTGCCGAGTGCTCATTATCTACTACAATGAGGTCCTTTATTATCCAGAGAGGGCAAGGAAGAGGTGGAGAGAGAGAGTGGCGTAAGGATGGAGAGAGAGAGAGAGTGAAAGAGAGAGAGGAAAGCGAGAGTGGGAGAGAGCGACCCTTGTACGAGCGGTATCCATCGCCCGTGCTCAAAATAAAACCTCAAAACGGCAAAACTAAAAAAATCTCATTCGGAGCCCAGGCTCCCCACCAGGATTAGCAGGGAACAGTAAAACAATGCACGCTCTGTGTCTATGAAACGAGCGAGAAACCAATACCACGGGCTGCAACAATGGGCTGTGGCAGGCTGCCTCGCTGGCGCTCTGTTTTAGCGAGTTAGTTGGTTACATGAGCCGAGTAATATGGTCGCGCCGATCTTAATACGGCGGAAGGGACAAGAGGCAAACAGAAAACCAACCCTCATAGGACGAAGTGCGCGAGCGAGAGATGATGTGTCTCCCGGGGGACGCGTCAGAAGCGCCGCGTGTGGATAATAGCGGGCTGGAGCGGAGGGAGGAGGAGATAGTATTTTTAACGTCGGGCGTGGATCACCAGCTAACAAGTTGGCTGCAATCAAAGTGGCTCGTTATTCCCTTCGATTTCCTGCCTACTGCCATAAACTAGGGTGGACGCCCTGTTCGGCGTGGGTCACGCGCACGCACGCACTCACTCACTCACTCACTCACTCACTCACTCACTCACTCACTCACTCACTCACTCACTCGCTCGCTCGCTCTCGCATGCACACAGATAACAGAACAAGATGACACACAAGCGTAAACAAACACATGGTCACTCCATATGCCCCACACAGCCACACAGCCAAAGTTTGATGATCTCTTTCCTGAGTGGCCCCCGTCCGGGGCGGCCCCTAGCTCGGTCCTGGCAGCCTCCTCTTCCTCGCGAGTGTGCTCCTCTCTGGGCCCGGGCCAGAGCAGCATGACCATTAGCAGCCCCCCCCGCCCCCCCCCCCGTGGTTTCCCCCCCGTCCTCCTCCGCTACACGGAGACATGGATGGATGCTGCCGGATGTGTGACCGCTCACATGGGTTAGGACCAGGAATCAGACTCCTCGCGGTCTCCCCTTGGTCGCCGGCTTTACGGGAAATTATTAAGCGGATGTCTGAGGGAAACAAAGTGCTTTTGTGTGTGTGTGTGTGTGTGTGTGTGTGCGTGTGTGTGTGTGTGTGTGTGTATCAAGGCTAAGGGTGGGGCCTGGATGATTGGGTTTCATGTTGTCTATTGAACGGAAGACTTTCTTTATTTTCAACCCATTCAACCCGCACTTAGTATTCGGAGCATGTAGAGCATTGTATTCAATTTCTATATTTTTCACCTCACTACTACTTTTTATGCCCCAAGCCTGAGTAATCGAGTAGGCTGGCTAGTTGGCCAGATACTTCTTATGAGCTACCGGGGTAAACCCTTAACAAGGTCAGATGCAACCTCATTAAACACTGTTAACATCAGCATGTCAATGTCAATATCATTTTTTTTAAACAAGCACATTTGAAACGGTAATCCATCTGGGTTTCTATTCATTGCCTTGAGTGAACTTCTCAGGTATCCACTCTGAGTCCAAAACAACCGTCATCGCGGAGCCAGCGGCAGGAGCTAACAGGCTCCCTGTAACCCGCCCTCCATGCCCTCTTATGTGAACCATTTGCATCACATTTCCATCCCTTGGGGTCGAACAATAGCTCCCGCTCAAGGGGAAGGCTGGTGGTGAGGAGGGAGGGAGCCATTCGTGTAAAGTGCTCCATAGCAGCTCCACGTGTTAAGTGTGGATCTGGCCTCCCAACAGAGCCCACGTGTGATGCACGCCAATGAGGACCTTCCTCCGATCGTTTCTTGCACCATGTGCAAGAAAGATGTTTCCCTAAAAAAACGATTATGGGGAATTTTAATAAATATCCCAATATGCTCATCAGAATACCTCAGAATACCATTGAAAAAGTCTAACTGAGGATCATTACATTGAAGCACGTGGAAATGTTAAGTATGGAATCGGATTTAAACTAGTTTTCCTCATTCACTAAAACCTCCTATTTATCCTTTTACTGGTGTATTATAATTCATTGTATTCATTGTATTCATTGTAATTCATGGGCGTCAGAATATGTCGATGTCTTCATTTCATGATGATACAACACCATCCAAAGAACATTAACAATCATATTGAGTCATTGCCCATCCCTACCCTTTACACATCCATAGTATACAACCTACCAGAAGCAAGAGAATTGGTTTTGGCCCTGAGCAGACTCTCCCATTATACGACGTGGACCAGACATGGCTCACACACACACACACACATACGCACACACTCTCTGGGCGCTTTGATGTGACCATTAGTGCTAATGAGTGTGAGGCTGTATTGAATCAAGAACAGAGGGTGCTTCAAGGAAGCTGATGGAGGGCGACAGGGTACATTTATTTACATCAATTTGCCCTCCATTTAGACGGAAAGGTGACTAACGCGGAGACCGGTGGATCTGTCAGTGTCGCTGTCGGGAACGTCTGGTTCCCCCCCCCTGAAAAAAACGCCACGCTCTCCCCCACACACACTCCCCTTCCCCCACGTTAGGTGTTCAGACTAAGGCTGATCGTCTGAGTGGGATTGAACACTCCTCAAACCAGGTCACCCGGGGAACCAGGGCTTTCTGATAAGCGTGTGTGTGTGTGTCTGTTGTTATCTTGTCTCTGTGTTTCTGTCTGTCTTCTCTGTCAGGTGTGGTGTGTGTGTGTACAATGTGGTCTGTCCTTTGCTCATGTCTGTCTGTGTGTGTGTGTGTGTGTGTGTGTGTGTGTGTGTGTGTGTGTGTGTGTGTGTGTTTGGGTGTGCCGGGGGGT
>NC_140284.1:5527666-5535166 GCF_964030765.1 Micromesistius poutassou | reverse complement strand
TTTTTAGCTGATCCAAGTTACAGAGCGAGGATGGCTCTGTAACTTGACTTGGCTAAAAATAGACTGCTTGTGTAGGTTGTAGGTGTGGTGAGGATTGTGTTTCAAGCTGTCGAAACAGACTGCATGCATTTGTGCAGGCACTGGTGTACGCTCCTGTGAATGTTCATGTGAATGCTCACGTGAATTAACATGTGAATGCTCACGTGAATGAACATGTGAATCCTCATGTGAATGCTCATATAAATGCTCATGTGAATGCTCATTTGTGCGTGTGTGTGTGTGTGTGTATGTCTGTCTCTTTATCACGTTGCCTCTTTGCATCTTTGTCTGGCCAAATAATACTATCTCTGCACCTTTGTGTGTGTGTTTCCATTTGATTGTGAATGCACACGTGCATGTGTGCTCTGTCGCCAGAGCTCATGTTAAAGCCATTGGAGATGCAGATCCTTGCCTGCAAGGCAGATTCTGATAAGCATTGGTGATTGGATTACTGTTTTCCTTACCCAACTTATCCTCTCTCCCTCTCCCTCTCCCTCTCCCTCTCCCTCTCCCTCTCTCTCTCTCCATCTCCGTCTTCGTCTCTGTCTCTCTCACTGTCTCTCTCTCTCTCTCTCTCTCTCTCTCCCTCACACACTCACTCACACACATACAAACACAATTAGAGGGCGCTCAGTCAGTATATAGCTTAGGGCGTCAGCTCATTGGGAAATAAAAGAGACAGAAAGACAGAAAGAGAGTTAAGAGGATGGGGAAGCCAGAGAACAGCAGATTAGATGAAACCAAAAAAAAACAGGGATAAGCCAATATAGCAGAGATATAGCAATATAGAGAGGACCATTGCTCTCCCTCATTTATTTTTCTTTCTCTCCTTACTTTCTCTCTCTCTCTATCTCTCTCTCTCTCTGTTTTTCTCTCCATCTTTCGGATTTCTGTTTTCCTCCTCACATGCCAGAATCCCCCTCTGCCCCTGGTGCATGCTGGGAGACGGGGGGCGAGGTGGCTTGTAATTGGCTGAGGGGGCTGGCTCTTGCACGTGCCGTCACGTCGTGACAAGCCCACCCTCTCTCTTCCTCCCTTCCCCCATCCCCTTCCTCCTACCCTCCCCCTCCTCCAACATGACCCTCTTCTCTGCTTACTGTTCTGACTGCAGAGAATAGCAGACAATAGTGTGTGTGTGTGTGTGTGTGTGTGTGTGTGTGTGTGTGTGTGTGTGTGTGTGTGTGTGTGTGTGCGTGCCAGTGTGTGTGTGTGTGTGTGTTTGTTGATTGGTAAAGGGAGGGTTAGATGGTAAGGTGAGGGAGGAAATGCAAAAGTTAAAGTGGAAGGAAGGAGTGAGAATAAAGGTAGAAGCGGTTGGATACGAATGCACACGCAGATACAGATGCATGCACACACAGACACACACACACACACACACACACACACACATACACATACAGGCATAGTAATGTATTATTAAAGTGCTGTATTATCAATGTGCCTCTGGGATCTGGTTTGTGAATTCATTTATGAATGAGTGAATTTACTGCTGCTTCTGAGCTAAAAATAGCATCAGTCGCTAAATCAGGACCAACCAACCTCCATCCACTGAATGCTTAAATACTGCTGAAATTGTTTATTTTGACTTTTAAATCTCTCTCTGCAGCAGTCTCCAACTAAAAAAAGTGATGACAGCTTTATCCAAAACGATAGTCCAACACTTTCTAATTCCGTGTGTCTGTGTATGTGTGTGTGTGTGTGTGTTTTGTATTTCCCTCAGGCTTCTGGAAGGCCACCTGTCCCCCGTCCTGTGCTAGCCCCCTGCTGGTGTTTGTCAACTCCAAGAGCGGAGACAACCAGGGGGTGAAGTTCCTGCGGCGCTTCAAGCAGCTCCTCAACCCAGCCCAAGTCTTCGACCTGGTCAACGGTGGGCCGCACCTGGGGTGAGGCCACGCGCACACGCGCACACACACGCACACACACACACACACACACACACACACACATGCAAGCATGCATTCACACACATGCACATGCACTCAGACACACGCAAGCATGCACACACACATGCAACAAAGCACGCACACACATAAACTCAGGCATCTTTTCAGTCACACTCACGCACACAGGCACACACACACACGCGCGCGCGCGCGCGCAAGCCCATACACAAAAACACAAAAACAACGATAGATGGACAGTATTTTCACATTGCTACACCAACAAAATCATCCCAGCAAACAGTTGACATGTTTGTGTGACCTTGTCTGTGTGTTTGTCTGCAGTCTGCGTCTGTTCCAGAAGTTTGATAACTTCAGGATACTGGTGTGTGGCGGGGACGGCAGTGTGGGATGGGTGCTCTCTGAGATTGACAAGCTGAACCTCCACAAACAGGTAGGGACCCATGTCCACACACACACACACACACACACACACACACACACACACACACACACATACACACACCGACACACACACACCGACACACACACACACTGACACACACACTCACACACACACACACACACACACCGACACCAACACACACACACACACACACACACACACACACATGAACACTCTCTCTCTCTCTCTCGCTCTCTCTGTCTCTCTCTCTCTCTCTCTCTCTGATCACTCACTCTATCTCAGTCACTCACTCACTCACATACATCACTCAACAACACCAACAAAAACACACACACACGCATACTCCCAAAAAGGCATCGAGGCGTCTCAAGCACATCTGCTCCTGTTCCCCCCTCCCCCGGTGTCTCCAGTGCCAGCTGGGCGTGCTCCCCCTGGGCACGGGGAACGACCTGGCGCGGGTGCTGGGCTGGGGCCCGTCCTGCGACGACGACACCCAGCTGCCCCAGATCCTGGAGAAGCTGGAGCGCGCCAGCACCAAGATGCTGGACCGCTGGAGCATCATGACCTACGAGATCAAGATCCCGCCCAAACACAGCTGCCCCACCACACCGGAGGGGGTGGATGACTGCCAGGTGCGCGGAGCCACACCCCCAGCCCCCCCCCCCCCCCAGGATACACACACCGCACACACCCTGTCTCTCCCTGTCTCTGAACCCTCTCCCTCCTCTCTCTCTCTCTCACTCTCTCACACTCTCTCCCACTCTCTTCCCCATCTTCTCTCTCTCGCTCTCTCTCTCTCTCTCTCTCTCTCTCTCTCTCTCTCTCTCTCTCACTCTTCCCCATCGTCTCTCTCTCTCTCACTCTTCCCCATCGTCTCTCTCTCTCACTCTCTCTCTCTCTCTGTCTATCTTACCTCCCCGTCGTTGTCTCACGTTCTCCCCCTGTCTCATCCCCTCTCACACACAGACACACTCACCAATAAAGTCCTTTATTTGTATGCTGTATCCCTCTGTTATATCATCAGCTTCACATATCAGCCTACGAGGACTCAGTTGCTGCCCATCTCACCAAGATCCTCAACTCAGACCAGCACTCTGTGGTCATCTCCTCTGCCAAGTGAGTTCCCCTTCAGTTGTGTACACACGGATGGGATATAAATGATGAATGGACTTTATTCATAGAGTGCTTTTCTCACCTGTGGCCCCTCAAAGCACTTGCCAAGCAGTGCCTCACATTCACCCATTCATGCACACGTCGATGTGTGTGATGCCGGTGTCAACCATGCCAAGGGAACAGCCAGCTCTTAAGGAGCGGCTATGGTGAGGAGGAGTGTCTGTCCCAAGGACACCTCTACACTAGGAGGAGCCAGGAATCACACCAGAAAACTTCCAGCCGCCCCTCCCTGCTCCAGCTCCTGAGCCACTGTCACCCATAAATGGGGGTTTAGAAAAGGGTGCATATTTTTAGTCCATCAAGGGTTTTTTCGGTGCATAGCTATAATAATAACGGCCATTGAAAATTGAACATTAAAAACATGTCAGAATAAAAAAATGTAATCTTCCATATGCCTTAAAGAAACTGCTTTTGTCAATCATCTCTTCCCAGGATCCTGTGTGAGACGGTGAAGGACTTTGTTGCCAAAGTGGGCAAAGCCTATGAGAAAACTGTGGACAACACAGATGAGTGTGACAGCATGTCCCTCAAAGTAAGCCCACACCTCACTTTGACCTGTCGCTGGTGATACACTTACACAGCTTGGAAACTCACAGACAAAATATATTTGGCGTTGTCATATTTGCAGTGACATCTACCTCTCCCTCTCTTTTGGTTCCCAAATTTTGTGTTCAGTTGTATTATTATTTAGTGTATCTACCATCGTTTCTTACTGTAACTAAGGTGTTTGATCGATCCCTTGGTATCATATGTTTGCTCTGGTGTTGATCTCCGATAGCACCCCTGGCCCAAAACAAGCCTAGCTATCGTCGTCAACCAGCAATGTCCAAGCATCGAACGACCCTAATGATCGCTTTAGTCTATCATCAATTCCAAACGCTGTCAACTCAAAACACTGCAAGACATCGATCCAAAACAGTCTTCTCTGCATCAGAGCAGTGACCTTTGACCTCTCCCGCTCCCCTCCAGTGTTCCATCCTGAACGAGAAGCTGGACTCCCTGCTGCAGACCCTGAACGGCGAGAGCCAGTCCCGGCTGCCCCCGCTGCCCCACTCCACCCCGCCCATCGTGGAGGAGGAGCGGGAGGACGACGAGGACGACGACGACGAGGACGACGACGGGGGAGGAGTGGAGGAGGAGAGCGAGGAGAGCCTGACGGAGCTCAAGGGGAAGCTGGAGGAGGAGGAGACGGAGAAGGGCGGCCGGGGGGGTGGAGGGCGAGGAGGGCGAGGACGAGGAGGCGGGGGAGCGGGCCTCTTCAAGAGCAAGGAGCAGCTGATGCTGAGGGCCAACAGCCTGAAGAAGGCCATCCGGCAGATCATCCTGCAGGCGGAGAAAGGTGCGATCCGCACGGCCACACAACACTCTAGTCCCGCCATAGTGCGCTGTAGTGAGAATACATTAGATTGAAGTAGATGCTGGACATGAGAATCATTAAACGGATATAAACGGACACAACCACTGCACACACACACACACACACACACACACACTTATTTGCTACTTATAGCGACTATATTTAGCGCCTGCTTTTATCCAAAGCAACTTGCGATGAATTAAGATGCATGCCACGTTTAGCATCTCGCTCAAGGATGTTTATGGGCCAGACTGTGGGACTCTGGGGATCGAACGCACTCCCTCTTGGCTGGGAGCGGAACAAACCCTTCCAACCACACTGTGCTATTTCATTACTTATTTATCACTTCTTAGCGTTCCTCTCCTCTGCCTTGTTCCTTACAATCCATCCTTTCCATCCACCTTCTTCACTCTCTCTTACCCCCCACCCCCCCCCCCCCTCCGACGCTTTCCAATTCTCTCTCTCTCTCTCTCTCCCCCTCTCCCACCCCTTCCAATTACTGTTTTCTTTACCCAACTTATCCTCTCTCCCTCTCCCTCTCCCTCGCTCTCTCTCCATCTCCGTCTTCGTCTCTGTCTCTCTCTCTCTCTCTCTCTCTCCTCCCCCTCTCCCCACCCCTTCCAATGCTCTCTCTCTCTCTCCCCCCTCGCGCAGTGGTGGACGAGCAGAACGCCCACACGGACGACACGGAGCTGTCCTCGCCCCTCGACCTCCGCAAGGACAGCGAGGAGGAGAACCGCGACTGCGAGAAGGACGAGGACACCAAGGAGCTGGAGATGCTGTCTTGTGAGTAGAGGAGGGACCGCACTGGGTGTCGTCTCTCGAAACCGGTATGACAGGCCGACCGGAGATCCCACCGTCGCCACCGGTGCCCTCTTTAGAAATTTGACCCTATGAAAGCCACTCCCCCAAAACACAGGAGCTCGCTAGGTTTAGCAGTTGGGTTTGCCTCGCCTTGTGGAAAACTCCTGTCATGCACAGTGAGTGCACGGGCCGGGTAGGTAGGCAGACAGACAGGTAAGCCATCCAATCATTGCACGAGGGAAATGATTGAACAGGCTCATTACAGCCCGCGATAGACACTGATACCGGATCTTTTTCATTATTTGGTCAAAGCCTTTGATCTATTAATTGCTGATGGCATCTAAAAGAGAATTTCAACAAATATGGAGAAAAACGCTTCTCAAATGAATTGCCCGCCCTAGCTTCAGTAAACGTGCGGTCCTATTGAAGATGATGTACACCAACACGTATCAGCGTCCGTTCTGTGAGGATATGTTGATATGCTTTTCAATCCATTTGAAGGACAGGAGCCATTTAAAACCGTCGTTCAAATAGGGACGTTTCACACTTGCGAAATGCGAAATGCACACGCAGCTTCACGTCCCAGCGCACTGTTAAAGCCCTATCTCCAGCATCTCCTGGCTTCTCCGCCATAAAGACTCAGCCGGCCATCGCTCCGCCTGACTGAGCCCGTCGCCCCTGAAGTCATTGGCGCGAACAAGACACCTTAAGCCCTTCTGGCTCCACGTCGCTTTAGAAAACCTTTCTGGACTCATAATGACCTGGGTCATTAGCCTCTCTCCTAGCTCCTCATCAGACGCTACTCTCTGGTCCGTTGTAATTTGGCGAGCCCGAAGCTACCAGCCCCCCTATGTGTGGAGAGAGTGTCCCGTACACACAGCTCTTCATCAGTCAGTGTGCAGTGGACGGGGGCATCTGTCTCATTAGGGATGGGGTTGCATTGCTCCAGATCTGTGGCAGATGGTAGGACACAACACTGACATGTTGACAGTCAGGCTCTCTCTCATAGCAGCGCAACACAAACGTGCCAGCGAGGAAATAAACAGAGGGAATTGTTTTTCTGTCCAGACAGTTGTAAAATCGCACGGAGATGCCCCCTAGTGGTGTGTGGGGGGCCACTGCAACACGTTGGCTTTGACGAAGACACCGAGCTAATGGAAAAAATTTGTGCTGACGCACATCATGTTTCCTGTCATAAATAAACTCACGGATTAGTGGTAAAAGTGCAGGCAGAAACTCTGGTCTCTGTGATATTCCACCTCCGGTAGCAGCCACAGATGTCTGAGGTTATCTGTCTATCTCCACCGAACCGCCGCTGTTTAATAATACATAATGGTTTTAACCATGGAAACTGTGTGTGTGTGTGTGTGTGTGTGTGTGCGTCTGTTCATGTTTGTGTTAATGAATGGGTGCTTGTGCATGTGTGACGGAGGTCCTCTCTGTGTGTCTCTGAATGTACACTTTAGTGTGTGTACTTCTGTAATGGAGAATGTGTGTGCTTGCACGTGCAGGTTTGTGTATGTCGGTGTGTGTCTGTGTGTGTGTGTGTGTGTTTGCGCGCCTGCAGCTACCATAGGATGTGTTATTTTTCCTTGGGACAGAAGCTCTTCCTGTTTGTCACTGGTCGGCTTCCTTCCTCCAACACATTTCTCCCGTGGAGGCTGGGGTGGGGGGTATCGCGACGCCTCTCTATCACATCCTCTCGCCGGCTCTGACCTGGGCACAGAAACACACACACACACACACACACACAATAGACCCCCGAGACACCAGAGGACCAGAGAACAGGGGGACGCTGAGAGAAAACGCTATCCCCGAAA
>NC_140284.1:5520166-5522666 GCF_964030765.1 Micromesistius poutassou | reverse complement strand
GGCGGGGTGCCGGGGCGGGGTGCTGGGGGGTCTGATAAGCAGGGGGGGGTTTAGTGGATCGCAGGGTCCTTAAATGAACAGCGGATTGAGTCGACCACAGGGCAGGTACAATTGCATGGCAGGTGTGTTTCCAATCTCAAACAATATAAAAGTGAATTCTGGACCCTGGTTGGATGTAGGAAGAATAGTCTTTAGTCAAGTCAAACGTGAGTGTGACGATGGTATGATGTGGTGGTGGTGTTGATGGTGAATAACGACGACGATGATGATGATGATGGGGAATAATACGATAAAGATGATAAACATCTGCACGTAGGACATCCATATTCCCATCAGTCCTCTTCATCTTAATCCCTCCTCCTGTGCTCCTCCCATCTCTTCCTCCTCCCCCCCTGCCGTCCTGCCGTCTCCTCCCGCCGCGTGGCCGCCGACCAGGCGTTCGAGAACACGCTCAAGTCCTGGGAGGACAAGCTGAAGTACGACAAGGGCCCGCTGCGGCCCCACCTCTACCCGCAGCAGTCGGTGGACCTGGCCACGGAGGAGGAGGTGGCCATGGTGCAGATGTGCGCCCGCGCGGCCGAAGAGCTCATCACCAGGTACATCCGCACACACACACGCACACGCATGCATACACACACACACACACACACACACACACACACACACACACACACACACACACAGACATATGCATGCATGCACACACACACACACACTCTCACACACGCATGAATACAAACACACAGACACACGCACACATGATCAATGTATAATTGTTCCAGTCTGTGAGATGTCTGAGATGACCTTTGACCCCTTTTGCGAAACCAAACAGGATTTGTGAGGCGGCCAAGACCAACGGGATGCTGGAGCAGGAGCTGGCGCACGCCGTCAACGCCTCCTCGCACGCCATCAACAAGACCCACCCCAAGTTCCCAGAGGTCCGTCACACCACCCCACCCCCACCTACCCCACCCCCCCACCCACAGAACCCCCACCAGCCTCCCCTTCTGTCTCGCCCTCGTATGGGGAAACACTACCCCAACCCAGGGGACATGTCCTCCAAAATCCACGGCTGGAGACAAACAACAACACACAAGTTACGACCACTTTAACGTCAACACAACCGCGTTGGGTGGTCATGGCGTTCGGTACAAGCGCGGTTCAGCTCGAGCCGCGAACGCACCGCAACCCCACCCCGAGCACACATGTAAATATACAGACGGTCGGAACCTTCAACTGGCCGTCACACAGGTATACACAGTACACAAACTGTAAAACACGAGCAACAGCACGGTGGTGAGTTAGTGGTGGGAGCGTGTTTGTTTTTTAGGGTTGTGTTGTGTTCATGGACTGGAGAGGGGGAGGGGGGGGTGGTGGGGGTGTGGTGCTATCTTGCTGCCTCGTGTGGCTGTGTCCACGTCAGGGGAAAAAGGGGGGAAAAAAGATCCCCTGTTGTGTTGTTCTAATGTCGTGCTGGTCCTCCCCCTCCCTGCAGAGCCTGACCAGGAACACGGCCATCGAGGTGGCCAGCACCGTCAAGGCCCTGCACAACGAGACCGAGTCCCTCCTAGTGGGGAGGGTCTCCCTGGTGAGACACACACACACACACACACACCATCGCAGGCCCACACACACGCACACGCACACACACACACACACCATGGCAGGCCCACGCACATGCACGCACACACACACACACACACACACACACGCACCATGTCAGGCCCACTCACCCTCACACACACACACACACACACACACAAAAACACACACACACCATGTCAGGCACACACAGAAACACACACACACACACACACACACACACACACACCATGTCAGGCCCATATACTTCATATACAGTATATATAAACACTTCAATTTCTATTTCACGCGCCTCGCGTTGAGTAAAAGAAAAAACAACAACGGCGGCAAACCCCAACGGCGCGCGCGCGACCACACGAGCGTGGGAAGCGTTTCCCGGAGCAACAGACCTGTTGACGGCGTGGTCGCGCCGGCCCCCGTGTCGCGCTTTGTGTGTCTGCGCTGCAGCAACTGGACCCGCCGGAGGAGGAGCTGCTCTCCGGAGCCCTGCAGAGCGTAGAGCTGGAGCTGGGCAAGCTGGGCGAGATCCCCTGGCTCTACCACATCCTGCAGCCCAACGACGAAGAGGTGAGCGGAACCCGGCGCGCACACACACACCATACACATACCCCCGTAGACACGCACGATATACAGACACAGGAGTAGGGAGCGTACTGCGGAGAACGGCCCCCCGTCGCAACACTGCCGTACCACGGGCAAAATATGTAAACTGGGCACAGACACGGATGCTGATTAACACGCATACACGACGTGCACACATGGATGTAGAAAATAGCATGTTTTATGTGTATATGTATCTATGTATCTAATATATATATAATAACTGTCGTTACATTATTGCGAATTAAACCCATACAGGGTGACGCTGTTCATGATCCTGCTTATTAAAGGCTTCTTA
>NC_140284.1:5485166-5515166 GCF_964030765.1 Micromesistius poutassou | reverse complement strand
TTTCCACTCATGGCACACACACCACATCGCGGCCCTCAGGTGGCTGAGCAGGGGGGGGGCCGGAGTAGCAAAACCAAGGACTTCCAGGAGCGATCCCTCACGGGACGCAGTGCAGAGCTGGTTTCACTTCCCAACGTCAGCACCTTGTCGGCCGTCGGAACCATCGCAAATAGACTGAAAGTAGCACGCTGGAAATGGGTTCATGGGTGGGAGCGTATAACATGTCTAGAATTCAAAACCCGCAGCGACGGCTCTCTCTCTGTTCTAGCACAGGTCATTGCATAAGCGTGTTTTAAATCGGTGGGCGTTAGAGCGTGTTTTTACATTGCAGGTATGGTTGGCTTATTTCAGCCAATCAGAACAGGCCATCGCAATGACCGGGGATGACGCCGTCTCTAGGATTTGAGCTCAGTGTTTGGTTACCGTGGTTGAGATGTTGTTGCATGACATGCTTACTCAACTATAGATATGTTTATTTGCATGATTAGTGTTTTATTTTTTTTTATCATGTGTGTGTGTGCGTGCGTGCGTGCGTGCGCGTGTGTGTGTGTACAATAATAACACTTGAACAAGTTTTTTATGACTTAAGTATTACGATGCCATTTGTTACTACTGAAAGCATCTTTTTTTTGGTCTAAAAGAAATCAAGCTTTTGTTTCGTTTTTTTTTTTTTTCTAGTTTTCATTATTTATTTTATTTGCATGATAAGTTGGTGTCAAAGTGACTTGTCCAAGTGCCATATTTTCCAATTCTAGTGTAAAAAAACGTGCTTTATCCGTAGAAATCATAAGAACGCATCGATGAGGTATGAATATTAGGACTTTTAGCTGTAGATTGAACACACTCTCCGTTGACGTGAAAGCCTGTACCCAAGTGAATGTCATGGAAGGCAAGCGGTATAGGAACGCAAGGCGCCACCATGGGGGCTCTTGTCAGGCTCACGGTGCCCATGGGCGACCGTGACGAGAAGGACGGGAGTGGACGTTCACAATTATTTGGATGGCTATCATCAATCTGAAAGCCAGCCATTATATAGCATAGGGAGGGACTTCATTGTGTTAATACTGTAAAGGCACTTTTTTCAAATTGCCTCGCATATTGTGCAAGTGCAAAACCCTCATATCAGTTATAACAGTTCCACGTTTGACTTTTTCCTATTTTGTTTTGTACTTTTACCGTAGGAATTTCAACTCCAGTATTTGGAACACTATTTGGAAGGAGGAAGGGCGTCAAGTGTTGGTTTTGAATATATAATATAGCAGTTGACTTGCAGCTTAACTCAGCTTTCTTTTGTTCTGTTTTTGTTCTTTGAATTACTAAGCAAGATGTTAATAGAAGTTTTCTTGATATGTCTGTAAGATTGAAAGCATTACAGGGTATATTTGTATATGTGATAAAAAAAAGTATGTATATATATCTGTGTATATATATATATATATATACATAGATATATATGCACTGTACGGACAGTTTACTGGTGTATGCAAACACTGTTTGTAAGTGTTGTAGTTGAATGCCTTTGTAGAGGGCGGACAATGAATGCATGGTCAGCAGCATTCATGTTGGATCGTGTACCTAGCACCATGGCATCATTTTGTGGATTATTAATTCAGTTTTAATCTTTTGTACATGACAATGCTGTTGTATTCTAATGGCGGTGCAATATTATATAGCTCTTGTTGGTTTTTTTGATACAGTCTCTGCAGCTTTCTAACATGGCAGCCCTCCATGGTCTCATGGTTTAGAATGAACCCCCGTAGACAGACACTCCGAGATTCTTCCAGAAGTTCATTAGATTGTAGTCTCGTTCCTCTGTGCTTCCAAGGTGATTCTCCTTCGTAGGACCATGTCCATGAATGACTAGAACAGGCAGACATGACTGTTGTGCTATCATTTCACCATGTATCACAATGCATTTGCTTGCACATGTGTGTGTGCGTGTGTGGGCGTGTGTGCGTGTGTGTGTGTGTGTGTGTGTGTGCGGGAGTGTGTGTGTGTGCGGGCGTGTGTGTGTGTGTGGACACGTGCATACATGTAACTATGCATGCTTCTTCATTACCAGTGGCATCCCCCATATCTATCAGCAATTGTAAAGCGTATCATTGCCATCAGTTGGAATCTCCTCTTTTTTTTCATTTATTTTGCAATGATTGATTCACATTACATTTTTCTCAACCGGTCCTCCCCAGAGCAATATCATTCCCACTGGCGTTTTAATATCAAATACTCGTTTTGCCCTACAGTGCTTCCTGCATAATGATATCACGTTAGAGTAAACTAGAAGAGGATTTAGATAAGGTGTTCCTTTCCATAAGGATTCCTGAAATGTAGCAAAAGGCAGCTAAACCATACAATATATAATCAAGTCAGACTTTGATTTGGCAGATTAAGCTGCAGCATTGTGCTAGATCTTCCACTAGAGGGAGCCATATCACTCTGATGCGTTCCCAAGTAGCTCCCGCTCTCTTTCTCTTTTACTGCATCATAAGTAATGTTCTTTTACTTAGCTGTTGCAGACAATCACGTGCATCAGGGCTAATCTATACAGATAGTAGATGTGTGTGTTGCAGACTCAAGTCAAACTTTAACACTCCAATCACTACACGCCTGACTCTAATGCCTTTCATTTACTAGTTCAGCAAGTGTCTTTTCTTTTTTTTTTGCATCATTCAAACCCTAAACGTATGGACATATGAACTATGCCTTGGACTCACATTCAGAAGATGCAAATGATATATGTATCAGTAATTAGAGGATAGGAATAGGTTCATGCCTCTCCTAATCATATTCCAGAAGTCTGGATTAAAGTGCACTTTAGTCCAGTTGTAGGGTCTAGAGTGTAGGGTCTAAAAGTCACTGAGGCCTTGTTTTGTCAGTGCTTTAAACAGAGGTAGTAGTAGTATGAATCTAACTGCCTTGTTTCTTCAATACTCATAAGGTTTACCATCTGTTATGCATCTTATTCTTCATCTCTATCACAGTCACTCATTTGGGTATGAATGTGGATTTCATCTTGATTTATGGGTCGGAGTCCCCTTGCTCTGTTGTGTATGCTTGTGATGTTTGAAATGTCCAGCCGGATTATATTAACCCTACGTGTTCTGACTCAGACTACAGGCAGGAGGGAGTTGGGTTGTTCTATACATAGTGGAGATGCCCACCTTCTCCCTTGCTGAGTTTTCCAGTGGTCTGTAAATAAATGCTGCAAACTGCCTGGTTTTCATAATCCAAAAAAACTAAACAAGAAAAATGTCGGGTGGGGGGGGCGGGGGGGGAATGTGTGTTTCATTTGTTTACATTAGTTTACTATGGCACAGTTTTAATTTCTTAAAATTTATATAGGTATAAACAATATTTGAATATTTGCATATTTATTGCCTAAGGTTATATGATATGATGTGTATTGTGTTTTCACATTTGGAATATAATGTTACAGTTGTCACCTATATTAATATCTGGATGACTTTGGTAAAGTAAGTAAGTAGTTGGTAATTTTTATGACTACTAAGTGACTGTTTTCTGTGCCTTTTTATGGTTAGAATGCATGGTTAACTATTTATTACAATTTGAAGTCACTGAGATGTGTATTTTTGTATTCTGAATAAATAAATGGTCCAGCTTTGTTGTACATTTTTTGTGGTGCCTTAAAAAAGGCCACCTGTTCATATATTCCTTCTTCAATAAAACTGAATGAATACACAACAGGGTTTGCTCACTTGCATTGCATCATTTTGTTCTCTATGTTTATAATTATTTGTTTGTTTCGTTTTGCCTGTTTTGCATTTAAAAGCAATTTTGCCTGTATTGCATTTAAAGCAATTTTATTTCACCTTTTAAAATATATGTAAGTATTTATGATAACTAAACATTGTAATAGTAATATTGATTATTTTAATATTCACCTATACATGCAACTCATCAATGCTAAGTGGTCAAGAGGTAAGTGTCCTTTAGCTGAAAAAAAAAATACAAAACAATGTCTTTAATTAACAGAATTGACCAGACTTTAGTTACTAGTGGTATATTATTTTGATAATTAATCCACTGATTGTTATTTTTAAAATTACAGCCTACATTAATTATGGTATACAAACCTATAGCCTATAGTGACTGAACTGCACACCGTACGTGATGCCTCCATGTCTTTTGAAATACCCACATCCTCTCTTTCGCTCTGTTCAACAAAATACTTATGTTTGCCCCTCCCCTATACCCTCTTACTTCAGTCAAGGTCCCTTTTCTTGAAATAATTGTTTGCCGTTGCTTTACAGATCTTCTCCGTATTTTCCATAATAAAACTATATAGCCTAATAAAACTTAATTATGTCATTGATAAATAAGCAAGGTAAGTAAGTGGTTACAAGAAACCTTACAACCAAAACATCCCCTATAAAGATTTAGCTTTATGATATAGGTATCCTAGCTTTCCATTAAATGTATAATTAACCATAAGTTAACCAACTGTAGATTTAAAAACAAATAGGTTTTTCGATGCAGTGTTGAGCAAAATCAGGAATCAGGAAGTGGGCACTTACGATTGTTAGGTTAGGAATGAATTATAAAGCCAGTATCTTTGCCGTGAGCAATAATGATAGTTGCCCAAAATAAATTCTACTTGTATTGAATAGGTCTGTGATTAGGTAAAAGCGTTAAATAGTGAATTATTTTCTTTTTTTGCAAATGTAAAAAAAAGCTGTAATAAGGTTGAGTAAAGTTGACATTCAATAGAGTGTGAACTCGTAAATATGTTTATTAATTGAGTGGATTACTTATTATATACAATATAATATAATATGTCATTTACAATTACATTGCATTATATCATATTATTGCAGTTCGACTGCTCTGTGCTCTACAGTCTTCTGAGAGTGATTAGCCGTGCCTGAAATCGGATTGTTTTCATGCATGGGAAGGATGGGAAAGAGGAAACGGTCAGTGATGGGAAATCGGATCCTCCTTTGGGAGTCGAACGAATCTGCACATCCTCAATATAACGGTATAAACAAATATATATAGCTAATGTATTAATTTGTGATGGCTCGTACAAAATCGAGACTTAGTTGTCATTAAAGTTTAAACAAAGCATAACTCTTTTCTAGATCATGCAAATATTTCACATTTTCTTTTCTTTTCTTGTTTTTTCTTTTTGCGAACTAAACACAAATACGGCGATAAGTTACACAGCTATCTTGGCGTTGGATAATTTAGATGTAAACAAACCACATTGTAAATACACTTTTAATCCTCAACCGCGGGTGAGAGTCGTTCAGAACGAACAGATCACACACGGACCGCCCATCAGCAGGCTGCCTATCGCCATCCTGCTGGAGCCCAACAGTGAACGGTGAGTTAAAACCATTCTCCATACATCCCATATCAAATGTCCAACAGATGTAAACGAGTGGTTTGTCGGTTTGATACAATGTGTATTTCAACGCCAAGGTTCGCTAGCTTATTGATAGCTGTCCGGGTGACATCACAGGCCGAACCAAACGGGGCCTGGCTGCTGCTGCTGCTGCTGCCAAACAAATGATTGACAGCTTATCAACAACCACTGCATTATAAATTTCACCTCAATTATTGATTGGAATCCCATCTTTTTTTCCCTTTTCGCTACCATGGTCATTGTGCGTAGTTAAAACAGGAAGTGGGTATTGTCGTTTTACAGCAGCTAGCTTGCCAGCCACTAATCGGTGGGGCTACATTGTAACGGTGAGAGGTTTTGAATCATCTGGAGAGAACCTACGTCAGGATCCACGGCTAGCATACTGTCCTAGACGCCTTCAGTGGTACCTTCCCATCGGCGTAGCCTTTGTTGTTCATGACCAGTACGATCAGACAACATTGACATCGATATCAAGTCTGACCAAAACATGGCGTTAACAAACACGTCTCGCTGTTGTCAGGATTCGTGATAAACCTCTTCCCTGCAGAGAGCTCTAACGTTACCATGTTATGTTACTGTGTGGATGTGCTAAATGTTGTTCACGCTTCAAGGCTTCATAACACTGCAGTTGTTTCAGCAGTGTGTCGCTGCTGAGAACGATGTCGTTGTTTTAGTGTTGATGAACACAATATTTGCTGTTTCTCTCTCAATAGGCCTATGTGTTGGATACATATTGCTGGCTAATGTTTTGGGGCCAATGTATCTTGTGATTGATACTGCTGGCTCTGTTCTGCGAGTTCTCACAGAGGCAAACCGACATGGGATTCCTGCAGAGCAGTTTTGAAATCAACCTTCGCCACAACCTGAACTTCTTACAGTAAAGCTTGCTATTCCTTCAAATGTATTTGGCTTCATAGACACCCTATGTTGGCATTTTATCTCCATAGCTAACCGCTCCAATGGCAAATCCTTACTTAGAAGAAATGTTCTATTGTTGAGAAGCTTTCATGTATTTCACTTTTCACATTTTTTTGTGTAAGTTATTTGCTAAGCCTGTTCATAGAATACTCAACATAGTGAAAAGTAGCTGTGTCGTTCAGTAACAAGAATTAAAAAAAATGTATGTGTTCTTGCAAGTATTTTAGAAAAGTGAGGCTACATTGAGGAAAAACAAGAGATTGCTAAAGCTTCAGGGGTAAACATAAAACACCACAGGCTGCAAAAAGTACATTTTCAGAGAATTGTTGTTATTCCCCATGGTCTTGGTCACAGCAATAATAGACGTCATTGTGACTGCCTTCCCTATGACCGAGCCGGGATGCACTGCATATTTGAGGTTAGCAGCAGTGGTCCTGTTGTTTTTGAACAGACTACCGAAGCACCCGTGAGAAGTCAAGGGGTCCTGGATCAGCCAGTTGCATATACTTTATTTATATTTTCCTCCATAATCGTGTTTCTCAGGGTGTAGGGTGGGCTGATCAATTGGAGCGCATGCCTGTTTCTAGTCTCAATTTGGCCAATACCTCAAAGGAAGAAGCTTGGATGTCTTGGGGAGGGGTGGGATGAAAAAGAGCAACTCCCTCCAAGCAAGGACAGAGTCAATATTTTTCCATCCCTGTCATGCTTACTAAGTGTGTTTTCCCCCGAGCTCTGGTCCAGAGCATACACCTCTGTTATCTCACCATGCTTTTTGATCATGGATGCACTTTGCCTTGTTGAAGGGATTTCAAAGGGAGAAGGTCTGCGTAGTGTTGACCACACCAGCAAGTCCAGGCATACTGTAGCTGTTTTGATGTTGTTATCTCCCAGGCCTGCAGAACCCTTTATTTGTGTAGGAGGGTTTATGAAGGCACTATATAATTTAGCATATGTCTGAGCATTAACAACAAATTGCATTTACTGCTCTTCGCTGAAAATATCTGTTGGTAACATTCGTCACATGAGTCTGCATGACTGTCTGTTTGTTTGATAGTTTTGCCTGCAGTAATACATTCTATTGCGTTAGTCATCTCATACTAGAGTCACACACAGTCACACACACTCAGCCCATAGTCACAGGGCAATCACACTCTCTAATCCGTTCTCTCTCTCTCTCTCTCTCTCCCTTTCTTCTCCCCGCCAACCCCTCCCTCCTTCTGCACTCTCCTCTGTGCAGGTGAGTGGCCCAGCCAGGTAGCCACGACCAGCTCTCCGTTGCCATGGACGCCTGTGCCCGCATTCGAGGGGTGCCGCTGAGGACCAGAGCGTCCATTCGAAAAGAGGTCTGTCTACTAAAGTTATCTGGAGGCGTCCTTCTACATATAGCATTGTAATGTGTAGGTCATATGACGGCATTATAATAACCTTTTATTTGAAATGTAGAAAGCAAGCATTTAAGAAACTATGTGTGTCACTTATTTTTCTGTATGTAATAGAAAAACATACTATTGTTGCTTTTTTTTTAAGCATGCGTTATTATTGGCGATCAAGTGTTGATTGAGGTTATGCTGGTCTATTCAGATAAGAATTGTATTAATTCAACCTTTATTCTTCACTAGCCAGCAGTGAGGGGGGTTTCTGCGATTTATCATGTGCATGTGTTCTCAGATGTCATGCAATTTATTGATGATGATTATGGGAAATTTGTCATTTAGATTTAGCCTTTATACCAATCAAAAATTCTCATAAATATTACCAAAATGAATTAGGTTTTTCCTGCTCTGATCCTAGAGCATGTTGTTCACCCACTGACAACACACGCTGTAGATTTAGCACTTAGGAGGCATTTCTTTTATTATATAGTGTGGCAGTCTGGGTTTAGACAAATAAAGTGGCATTGATAAGGATAAAGGGTTACACTTCAAGGTCTCCAGTCATGCTGAGATTGGAGACCTTGGTTGGGGTTGACACTCCACCGGCTGGGGTTTGAAAACAATAGTTTCAAATGAATCTATTGTGATCTGTGGTGCAGACGGTGCGCGACAGCGGGGCGCAGTGCGTCAAGAGCCTTCTGAGGACCAAGAAGGAGCTGTGTCGCGTGAGCGTGGAGCTGCAGAGAGGAGACGCACTCAGGTTAACCGAGGTTCGTGTCCAACACACTGGTATACCAAGGGGAAAAAAAGAAGAAGCGTTTTTCTGATCCGAGTGAGGAATCCCAGACGCCTAGCACTAATGTAATTTGACACTTCTTTTCAGATCAATTTTGTGTGTCTTCCTGGTCTCTCTGAAGGGAAGGATGTCTCTCCACAGGTGAGTTTGTGTCGCTGGATAATAACCACCAAGGCAGATTTACCATTCCACTGGAGAGAGACAATCCCAAACTCACACGCTACACTACAGTATTCATGTGGTAAACACACTAAATATAAACAGACAACAATTTATTCACCTTTTATATATTTAAACAAGAAGCAATTTGGCATGATTTTCATTTCATATTAATAATGAGAATAAATGAATTGGTTACTGAAAAGAGATTATGTTCCATTATAACTGTAGACCAGAAATAACTGGAGAGCAAATGGCAATAGGAGGAAATCCACTGAGAGGGAAATGCACACTTCATTAATGTATCCACGTGGCATCTTTCATTTAATACAACATTAGGGGATACCGAACACACATATTCGGGCATATTTTGCGCCGTTTAAAATGGTCAGAAAGGCCGTGTTATATTGCATACGTATTGTGCCGCCTGATGCCTGATTTGGACGACGCTGATTCAGACGATGAACAGCGCTGAGCAGCCATCAGAGAGGCAGTCCACTTCATGTTCCACCACGTCCTCTCTGGCCTCCAGGCTCTGTCCTCTCTGCCCGCGGAGCTGTGTGACCTGCTCCGCTCCCTCCACGTCCACAGCCTCCGCAACGACGAGGTGCTGCTGCTCAAGGACTCGCGCCGCCCGGCCCTGGGAAGGGACCCCGCAACCCAGGTAGAATGCAGGAGGTCGCTCCGGGCCTCACCGAGTGCAGCGGGGGGGGTTTCAGTCATTGGATCTGAAGCTCCGTGAGATGAGCGTGCTTTAACACTGTGCGGGTGCTTCCTTCCACCAAACATTTGAGAATAACCTTGGGTTGTTATTTTTGTTTTAATGGTGGAAAAGCGGTGGATGGCGGCTCAGAATGTGAGCATTTTTTTTATGGGACCTAATCCTATTTTAAGCAAAAGGCTGAAACGAGCGGGGTTAATTTGAGGCAACATTTGGAGAAAGAAATGAAAAGCAAAAAAAAAAAAAAAAAGTCAGTTCCAGGTTGCACTCATTTTTCTGATTATAGAAAAACCGCCTAGGTTGAGGCCGTGTGCATCACCGCCCACGTAAATCAGTGCAAGACATTTCCCTCTGTTCGCCCCGCATGCTCCCGGACAAACACAGGTGGGAACACAGGCCGAGGTGGTTTCCTTTACCCGCAATCACAGCTGTGTCCTTCCAGCTTGTTTTCCCACATTAGGCCTGTGCCCAATCTGTGGTTTTTTTTTTTTTTGTGCAGCGCGCCCCCTTCCCCCCCCCCCCACCATCCACTCCCACACACACGCCAGAGTATTCTGCATAAGAATCGCGCTACCAGCAGCGTAGACACAACAACAAACCCCCACACTGCCTGATTCCTTCCATCCCCCGGCCCGGGGAGGAGAGGGAGGTAAGGGGTCCCCCCATGGGAACCTCTCTCTCTGTTTGTGTGCGTCTGTCTGTCTTTGAAACCCAATCAGACGGCACTCCAGACGACTGCTTCGTAGGGTACCGCGCTGCCTGGGGAGGGGGAGTCCTTGACAATCTG
This sequence comes from Micromesistius poutassou, assembly GCF_964030765.1. Lineage (NCBI taxonomy): Eukaryota > Metazoa > Chordata > Actinopteri > Gadiformes > Gadidae > Micromesistius > Micromesistius poutassou. Next base: position 5,505,026 of record NC_140284.1, on the reverse strand, counting down.
TCTGGCGGTTAGATCCAAATACTTGTCTTGTTTTCTCTTTGTGCTCGGCAGGCATTAGCCGGTTGTCCTCTGGCGGAACGAATAAACCCGCTCACATTTGGTTTCCTCCCTGTCTCTCTCTCTCTCTCCCACTTATTCCCTCTACCTCTTATTCCCTCTCCCCCCCCTCTTATTTTCTCCCCCCCCCCCCCTCTCCTCAGTGCTGGCTGCGAGTGGTGTGCGTGCTGAGGCACAGTCCCAGCCCCGGGCCCTGTCCTCAGGCCGCCATGGCCTCCCTCCTGGGCCTGCTGGCGCGCTACGCGGCCGGGATCCGCTACGCCCTGGAGCTGCAGGTCCTCCACAGGGGCCCGTCGGAGTCCCACCAGGCGGAGGAGGACGACACCAACCAGTCGGTCTCGTCCATCGAGGACGACTTTGTGACGGCGCTGGAGCATCTGGAGGAGGAGGACGCCAGGGAGGCCCCCTGTAGGTTTCAACATAGCAGGGGCGTTTGAGCGGCAGTTTGAGCGTTTATGTTCCTCTCAAGCGGGTTTCTTGCTAGGAAGTGTTAAAGGGTTGAATCAGTATGTTGTCATTACTGTTTTGTATGACATTTCAGTCAAAGAAAGGAACATTTGATCGTAATGTAATATTCATTAAAAATAAGTGTCTGTCAACAGTGTCTTTTTCACTTTTCATTAAACGAGTGTGTTAGTTGTGTCTGCCTTTAACTTTCTTCACGTTGCGTCTGTTCCTACAGCCGCAGCTGCAGCGCCGTATCACCACGGCACGAAGCGTGACGTCGCGTCCCAGACCATCCCGGCCCACAAGCGGAAGAAAGACCTGGCGGGGTCGCGCGTCATCATCAGCTCCTCCGCCAAGCGGCCCGCCTCCAAGCTCAAGTGCGGGCCGGAGGTGTCCATCACGGTGCAGCGGCCGTCGGCGCCCGAGGCCCAGTGGACCCACTGCAACCCCGGCGCCCGCCTCCCGGAGCCCGCCGCCGCCGCCGCCGGCCGCTACAGCGAGTCGGACGACTCGGACGGCTCCAGCCCCAGCCCCATCATCTTCCTGGACGAGGTGGGCTACCAGAAGAGCCTGCTGGCCAAGCTGGACATCCCCCAGGTGCCGGGCGGCCCCAGGGAGCCCGTGGAGGACTCTGACTCGGAGGTCAGCGAGTTCTTCGACAGCTTCGACCAGTTCGACGACCTCGACGAGCTGAGCTCCGACAGCTGCACGCTCACCCTGCCGCTGGACCTGGTGAGCCCTCCCGACCCGGGCCCGAAAAAGAAGAAGCCGCCGGAGATCAGCGTCGGCGGCTCCAAATACGTGTCTCGCGGCTGCTCCACCAAGGGCAGGAACCTGCAGCGCTTTGACCGGCCCCCCCTTCCCGCCAATCTGAAAAAGCCCACGCCTCTGAAGCCCGGGTCCCCCTACTCGCCGAACTCGGAAGTGCCCGACTCCCCCCGTCCCGTGCGGACGTCCGGCGAGGAGGGTCCGCTTTTCAGCCCCGTCAGCTCCTCGGCCTTCAGCCCGCTGGGCGACTCCGGCGGCCCGCTGGAGTACTTTTGGAAGTCGGAGGGCGACGTCTCAGAGCTGCGCAAGCCCCAGGACCTCTGCTCGCTCTACAAGACCTACTCCGACTTTGCCAGCAGCCTGTCGCGGGAGATCCTGGGCTCGGTGTGCGGCTACCAGTCGCCGGCGGACATGTCGGACAACAAGAACCTGAGCTGCGTCTGCCACAAGGAGTTCCAGAACCCCGCCGGCCACCTGATGAAGCTCTCCGAGATCCAGGAGGCCGTGACGGTGGACGGGCTGCAGCAGCGGCCGCAGTCCCTGAAGGACGGCATCCAGCGCTTCGCCGCCGACCTGGTGGAGATGAGCCTGGGCAGCGCCCTGCGGGACCTCCAGAAGGGCGTGTCCCAGTGCACCACCACGCTCTGCCACCTGGCCGCCCGGCTCACCTCCTCCGTGTTCCAGATGGCCTTCCACGAGATCGGCATGCGGCGCGCCATCGTGCTGAAGGAGCGGGCCGTCAGCGGCCTGGCCGGCTTCCTGGCGGGCGAGGCGGTGTCCGGCGCGCTCAGGGAGTTCCTGACGGTCAAGAAGCAGATCTTCAACCGCACGGTGTCCCAGTTTGCGGCGGACCTGGCCGAGGAACTGGTGTTTGAGGGCATCATGGAGGTGTGTCAGTTCTCCCACCCGTCGACCCCTCTCACCCCTAGCGACTGGTCCTTCGGCCAAGGGAGAGGGGGCGCAGGGGAGGTGGAGGACGACGACGACGACGACGAAGAAGAAGAGGAGGTGGTGTGCTCCTATGCGTCGGACCTGTCGGAGTCGGTCATACAGGAGGCCTTCATACAGCTCTCCCAGGCCGACGTGGCCTTCACGAGCCAGGCCGCCATCAGCGTTTCCCTGGACAACGTGTGCTACGTCAGCGCCAACGACGACACCAGCACGCGCACCTGCAGCGTCGTCGCCGGCGCGCAGGTGTGCCCCGCCGGCCCGGCCGCCGACGGGCCCCCCAGCCCGGCGGGGGAGAACGGGGTCTGCACGGTGAAGAAAGCGCTGTTCGCCGCATCGGGCGTGGCCAGCTGCGTTTCGGTGCCCCAGGCGGGCCAGGCCCTGTCCCTTCCGCCGCCGCCGCCGCCGGACGAGACCTGTCGGTGTAAGTCGGCCCTGGCGCCCACGTCGCAGACCAGCCCCAAGAGGACGGCGGTGACGACGGCCTGCTCGGACGCCACCGCCGCCGCCACGCAGACCGAGCGCTACCCCCAAGGACCCGACGGGAAGTCCCCCTTCCACCACTTCTCCGGCAACATGGTGGACATGATAGTCAGCGAGGCGTGCGAGCTCATGACGGCTACCAAGATGAAAAAGAGTTTTGGCGACTGCGCAGAGTTTTTCACCAAGAGCATGGGGAGCAGGAGGGGCTCCTCCTCCAGGCCTGGTTCGGTCAGCGACGACCTTCCCGACTCGCCGTTGGTGCAGCGAGCCGGCCAGGAGAGCTTCGCATACGACGGCAAGGGCTGTGGGGGCGTGAGTCAAAGCGGTCCCGCCGAACAGACGTCGGGAACACACATTGAGCCGTTTCAGACACAATGTCCAAGCAGAGGTGGCGGGGAGTGCGTCCCTGGTGGTAGTAGCAGCGGTGGGACAGGGGAGACGCTTCCTGTGACCATGGACTCTTTAGATTTGCCCGGAGCCAGGACGGCAGTCCAGAGGAAGATCTCCATCCCCAGGGACGAGTCCGCCCCCGGCTGCGGTCAGAAGACCACCAGGACGCCTGGAACCCCTCCCTCCAGCCCGCAGCAGCCCAGCGAGGTGTCGACGGAGAAGCAGATCCGGCAGTTCTCCAAGAAATTAAAAGGCAAGCTGGCCAAGGAGTTCTCCCCGGCGACCCCGCCACCCACCCCCCGCTGCCAGCCGGAGCCCGGTCCCGGGCCGACGGACCCCAGCCCCGAGGCCGACAAGGCCGCCTTTATGGTCAATCTGATGCGGTCGCTTTCGGAGGAGGCTGAGGGCCATGGGCAGGAGGAGGAGGAGGAGGAGGAGGAGGAAGAGCAAGAGGATCACGGAGAGGGCGGGCCCGGCGCCGTCCACAGAGGCGTGGCGATCGGAGGCACCGTGAGGGCGACTGCGCGCAGGATGTCAAACAAGGAGGCCTTCCGCTATGCCGAACGGCTGGCCTGTCACATTGTGTCCATGGCGACGGAGATGGACACCCTGATGGGGGCCGAGAAGCTGGAGAAAGAGAAAGAGAAGGAGAAGGAGGAGGAGGAGGAGGAGCAGAAGGAGGAGGATGGGCCAGGCAACCCAGAAGGAGTTGCAGGGAGGCGGGACAGCGTGGCTCAGTTCTCGGAGGAGACCCTCAACGCGCTGTGGGTGTACGCCGGCGAGGTGGCGGGGGAAGTCATCAGCGACGTGAAGCGGTTGGTCAACTCGGGGCCGCAGTGTCCCCATCACAGCGCCCTGCGCAGAAGTAGCCTGGACAGGCCGGTCCCAGAGTGTCACCACCACCACCACCATCACCATCATCCAATGGCCCCCGGCCCCCAGCGTCCCATCTCCGCCGCGACCTCCAGCCCGGGCCTGTCCTCCCAGTACCCCAGCTGCGAGAGCGTGACGGACGAGTACGCCGGCTACCTCATCCGGGTGCTGAAGAAGGAGGGAGGCAGCCGGGAGCTGGTGCTGGACCAGTACGCCAGCCGCCTGGCGTACCGCTCCATCAAGCAAGGCCTGACCCACGCCGCCCGCAAGATGAAGAAGAAGTCTTCCGCCGCCAACCGACTCCACTCGTCCAGGTCCCTGCCGGAGGACTGGAAGGCGGCCGGGGACGAAGAGAGCGTCGGCGTGTGCACCTGCCCCAAGGACTCTGAGGAGCAGCGGCAGCGGGAGTACGCCGACCTGGTCCACTTTTCCGAGTCCTTGGCGTACAGCATCACCTGCGACGTGACGCGGAAGCTGTGCCTGCCGCCGGCGCTCCTGCCCAAGTCCCTCACCGACTCCTGCATCTACAGGAGCGCCGACCTGGAGGACACGGCCGAGGACCTGATCCGAGGCGCCTTCTCCTGCCCCCTGCTGGCCGAGGACGGTAAGGGCGGGCAGTACCTCAGCACCGGCAGCCTGAGCGAGGGGGGCTACGGCGCCGGGGTCATGCAGGTCATCGAGCACTACGCCCGGAAGATAGTGGAGGACACCCTGGAGATGGGCCTGTCTGCGGCCGGCCACGCCGGCCGGGGGAACCCCAGGCCCCCGGCCCACGACAGACACGCCCACGCGGACAGGCCGTCGGAGGGAGCCTGCCCCCACTGCACCAAGCCCAGGGTGCACCACCACCACCACCACCACCACTGTCGGCAGGCGGGCCCCAGGGTGCGGCCCAAGCGGGGGCAGGAGTGCGAGGGCGGAGCGGCGCACCTCCTCTCCTCAGCCCTGGAGATCCCCAAGATCCAGATCGAGCTGGACCTGCGCGTGGCCTTCGCCGAGGAGATGGTCTCCGTCGCCATGGAGACGGCCAAGCGGGAGCTGAGCAACACCAGCCTCAACGCCGACAGCGGCATCGGCCACGACGGGGCCAGCTACGCCGAGAGCCTGACCGCCGAGATCATGACGTCGGCGCTGTCCAACCTCTGCCAGGCGGCCAACCCCAGGTACGTACGCACGCACTGACTCGCCCCCGACGCACTCGCACACACGCCCGACGCACTCACGCTGAGTCACATCCTCGGGCACCGGGAGAATGCGGTCAGGGAGGAATCACCCGGCCGTGAGAGGAACCTCCCCACGCCGTCTCCCCATTGAGTAATCTGTAGTCTGAACCACAACAGATGGCGCTCCCCCCAGTCTTAGAAACGTCCTACTAATACGCCTAATACTGTATTTTCCCCTGATGACTGGTTCTCTACCCCGTTTTTTTTTGTTTTTTTTTGGTAAAGTAGGTTGCGCAACGTGTTTTTAGTGGATGCTTTCATTGTTCTCGGCCTAATTTCTAACTCTAATCGAATATATGTACGTTTCGTAACGTTAAGTTTTTTATTTAGTCTATAATTGTGTGTGTGTGTGTGTGTGTGTTTACATACGTACGTGTGCGCGTGTGTGTGTGTGTGTGTGTGTGTGTGTGTGTGTGTGTGTGTGTGTGTGTGTGTGTGTGTTTACATGTGTGTGTGTGTGTGTGTGTGTGTGTGTGTGTGTGTTTTTACGTGTGTGTGTGTGTGTGTGTGTGTGTGTGTGTGTGCAGCTCCCCAGGAAGGGATGCCACTGAGTCGACGATGCCCCAGCAGCTCAGCGTGGGCGACGACAGCCTGGGCAGCTGGTCCAACCTGAGCTTTGAGGACGAGCACCCGGACGAGAACAGCAGCTTCCTCCACCTCAGCGACAGGTAAGGGGCGCTGCAGCCAACCTCACGGCCCCCCGTCACTGAAGCCCTTCACCGTGTCCCCTCACGAGACGTCCGGAGAACAACATGTGCTTCATGTGCCTTCCTGGTGGGAAATTTGGGACTAAACCATAGCTAGTGATCCTTAACCAAAACAGCCCCTGAATTGTGATTTACGAACATATATACAGGAAACCATCAGAACAATCCATACTTTTCTTTTATATATATATATATTAATTTGATGTCGACAATTTGTCCCTTCTGTTAATTAGATGATCACATGGCAAATCCATTACAAATATGCATTTGCCTTGATGCTGTAAACTGCTGCTTTGAGTTAAAATCTTAGAGAATGGATTATGTTTTGTCCATCTGAAATGCTCATAGTTTGTTCTGAGGTGTAATAATGTCTCTTTCTGAGCCATACAGTAGGACATAAAAACACAGGCATACGTAAAAATAATAAAAGGAAGCAATATTTCCTTAGTTCGGCCTCAGCATGTTTTTCATGAGTCCCACTTCTTCCTCTAGGAACCACAAAATCCATTTCAGCCAATTTGTGCAAATTGCGAATTGCATACATGGGTTTGGCACTGCATGTTAAATATATCATATTCTCCTAAATTGCAGGGGTGAGTAGAATTTGAAAGTTACGGGACAGAAAGAGGGAGAGAGAGCGAGACAGAGTTAAAATGGGAAATCTGAGGAGACATGGTCTTATCGGTCTCTGTGACAATTGCATTGTCATCTTTAATCTTTAATCTTTAACTTAATAAAAAGGAGCTGTTGAGGCTTGTCTCTAGAGAGGCGAAGCCGGTCAACATTGTTGCTCTGTTCCCGACACTGACTGCGCAGGGACATACTTGTTTTGGCCACCACAGCCAAATGAAGGGTAAAAAAATATTGTCTAAAGGTGTGTCCGTGAGCATTATCCTTCGCCCCTGGCGCCGTTTCCCAGAGAACAAAGTCCACCACATGTAATTCATTAGCTCCTCTTCGAAAACCTCGACTGTGCGACTCACATCCACCCCAGCAGATAAACAGAGCAGGGGGGGAAAGATCCTGGCTCAAGGGCTTTACGTAGGCAATAAAGCCCCTGATTGAGTTATGACGAGCTGTCATACCCAATCGCTTCAAACAAAGCTGTGTCTGAGGCCAAATGATGGAGGTGTTTTTTTTTTACTTCTCCCTGTATCCTCCCTTACACAATGGGCCGCTCTTCTGCCAACAAGCGACGTCACCGACTAATTATAGAAACGGTGTGTGGTTGTGCTCTCGTTGCCGGCACAGGCCGTCCGGCTGGAAGCGCCCAAGATTATCAGGATTATTGTCGTGAAGTCAACAATGTAATGTTCTCATAATACTTTTGCTTGGAGATCGTATCACTGTTAGGCATCCCTGCAATCAGCGATGGGAACAAAACACGTCACCTTACTTTGACACTGTTATTTTAAAAGGACACCGACATGTATACACAAGACCTCAAGTGCCCTTGAGGACGACCGTCTGCGTGGTTAGGTGTTGATTCATGTGAGTGTGGGCACTGTATGCAGCTTTGTTGAGGAATGCCCTGCTTCCCTTGTCTCCCCAGCAGCAATGGGAACAGCAGTAGCTGGAGCAGCCTGGGCCTGGAGGGGGAGGTCTGTGAGGACCGCCTGTCCTTCTCCCCCTCGGACAGGTCGGTCACCGCAGCTAGCCAACGCACCTGTGCCACGCTATGCTTATGTATGCCCATCTGCGCTGTGCTCACCTGAGATAGCGAAACATTCGAAAACACACGAGGCTTGCACACCTAGAGAGGGACAAATTGTGCAAACAAATCTGGACCAATCTGACCAATGTTCTATTATTACCTTAAAGTGCCTAGTTTGTCCCTCACTAGAGGCTCCGAGGTATCTGCATGACCACACCCAAGCACTGAATCCAAAAAAAAAAAGTTTTCACAATTGCATGGGAATGTTTTGTGTGTGTGGGCTGTGTGTATCTGTGGGAATGCATGTGGGAGCCTACGTGTTTGTGCATGTTGCCTGGTACAAAGTCAATTGATTTGCTTCCTTGCATGGCTGATTTGACATATTTTTTCACAGTTGCTGCTTGGCTGTGTAGTGGATTCCTCCCCTGACAGTAGCAGTACATCCGAAACCTGCTCCATGGTTTGCTGTGCAGTGCATTTGGTTGAATTTGAGATTGTCCAAATTCAAACTGTACACCGTATGAGCAACATAGTGCCGCTGATTAAATAGCTTATTTTCTATGTGAAGACTCAAGTGACGTCAAAACAGTTATATGTTGATTATTCATGTCATGCGACATCTGACAATGATTAGGATTTGCAAGTGTCCAAATTTTAATTCGGTCCGCACCCTATAGAGTTCCGGGATGATGAAAATAGCAATTGACTGTTTTCCGATGCCCGTCTCCTCTTCAGTTACTCACACTCAAAACCAGACATACCAAGACATAAAAAATGTAATGATTGAAACTTCCATCTGGAAAGGAAATGCGGGTGAGACTGGATATCTATAGCCATGGGCTATGTATGGAAGAGAAGAAACTGTACCTGTTGGCCTAATCCTTACCCACCAATTAATAAATCACAATCATAAAACCAAATGACTCATTGACATTAAAACCTATTTTTCAAGCACAACCTGGCAAAGAAAGCAGCATTAAACAATGAAATGCAATACAGCAACTAATCAGTTCTAAGTCCTTCGGAATTTAAACGCAAATAAAAAACTTTGGTTTTGAACTCCTGCTGGGAGTTCAATGTGGAAGGAGCAACATGCTGTAAAACACTTTTTTTCTCCCAAGTATTTCCCAACATATTAAACAGTACGTCGGCGAACAATAAACCTCAACTTGAATTAATTGTCGACTTGTCTGTTGCGAGTCACGTGCAACGTTATCGCCAACCGGAACCCACTTTCTCTCCCACTTTCTCTCTTATCTCTTCTAAAGGCATCTTATCACGAATGCTTTGAACTGCGCCGGGGACCATGTGATCTTGCTGACTACGGCATGCGGTCGTCTTTATGGCCGCATGCCGTCGGCGGTAGCCTCCCTGCACCGCGTGCCGTCGGCGGTAGCCCCCCCCCCCCTGCACCACCTTGCCGTGTCCCCCGTAGCTTGCAGCCTCCGCCCCGCCGCCCCCCTCCAGCCCTCCCTCCGCTGTCTCCGTCTAACCCCTGTGGTATTTGTCACCCCGCAGTGACTATCCCGAGGAGCAGGAGACCGACGTCAAGGAGGAATCTAGTGGTAAGGACGCAAACGGCCGCATGTCTGCAAACGCACCACACACCTCGCTTTACAGTGTATATAATCAGACGCTACTGCACCGTCCGTACAAGATGGAAGTATTGAGACGGATCAATTTCCCTAATTTGAGTAGTTTCTTTTTTTTTTTTTGCTGTAGCAGAGTTTGAACTTTTCTGCTGCGGCCTCGTCTGCCCGTCCATCTATCGCTGTCGGTGACGGCCGGGGATTTTTACCACCCCCGCGTTAAGCCACACTGCGGCTCATTCATCCACTCCCTCTCTCGTGTGTGTGTGTGTGTGTGTGTGTGTGTGTGTGTGTGTGTGTGTGTGTGTGTGTGTGTGTGTGTGTGTGTGTGTGTGTGTGTGTGTGTGTGTGTGTGTGTGTGTGTGTGTGTGTTGCCCCCAGTGAGGTGCAGCCATGGTTTAAGGCGTGGGAACTCACAGCAGGACTAAGGAGCATTATACTCCATTATGTACTGCGTGTTCCCCAAGGGGGGGGGCTGTCCATCAACCGTGTGTGTGTGGTTTGAAGAAAAATAAGTAACAGTTCAACTACAACAAAGTTTAGCGCAAAAAAAAACAACATTTGCGAAGATATTGTTGTATTCACTCGTATAATGCCTTTATTATGGGGTTGTGAGTCCCTATCACATCACTTCATTGCAGACAAACTGTGTTGTTGTTTTTTTGTCATGTAACGTGACTCGATGATCTATTACTAGTGGCGGTTGACTACAAAATATGTTTGAAAGAAAAATATCAAATGATTTATTCTATTGGAATTGCAGTCTGGCAGCCCGGTATTGCCTTGGGGCCTCTGCTTGTGTGTCTCATTGTTCCTTCAATGAGTCAGTCCCTGTTCACACTTTAGCTACGCTCTATGAAAACTTTCACCCTATGCATGAACTTGTTTATCGGTTTGTCTGCTACAAACTACAGTGTTGCATAAAAGGAGAATAAACTCCGGATTGCAGGGTGGTTGTCCCCACTGAATCCCTGCTTATGGGAAGTTTGTACTTCCTCAATGCGTGAAACGCATTCAGTAGACCCTGGCGCTGTCATTTGGGTTGCCTGGCTTGGCCACGTAAGAAAAGAGGGATTGGGCACCTGCTTGCTTACATAAACACGTTTGAAAACAGTCCCAACCTTTTCGATCTGCATGCAAGGAACAGGATATAAACAGACTGTAAATATTTGAGATTGCAATGGATTTCACGGTCCACCATTTTCTGATGCTGAATCACAAGTAGAAAACCCTTTCTAACATAATGAATGATAAATTACAGACCTGTTTTATCCATCACTTTTAAACTATGTTTGAAAACACGTTGATCACAAGTCGTCAAGCTCGTAAATTGTGTGTGTGTTTGTGCGTTTGTGTGTATTCACAGGGACAGTGTGCATGGACAGGCCTCAGCCGCAGGCTCCCAAGGCCCTGCTGGTGATGGTGAACTCTGAGGTCATGGAGCTGGGACATGACCCCCAGGGGGCCGTGATCCTGGACCCCCAGGTGAGGTGCATGCTCCAGTGGGCCGCAGCCTCCATGGCCGAGCTGCCCCAGGTGCAGCTGGGCACCGACAGAGAGATCCAGCAGGTGAGTGGGCCGTCTGTAGAAGGCATGTGTGACAGCGAATGTCAAAAATCAGACTTTAGATTACTCATCTTTTGCTTTATGTTTGTTTCGACTAATCATGTTGGAACCGCGTAATTGGCTATTTATAATCAAACACAAACTCGGCCAGCACTGGTAAACAGTAGAAAAGTGTCTGTCAAAGTTTCAAATCAACACCCTGTATACTGCCACTGTAGAGATACTCATATCTAAATTACCTTAAATATGTGTAGTACAAGTCCTTACATTTCAGCAGAAATATATAAAGGCAGGAAACAAGATGTCACTCCAGTTTTTCAGTTCTTGGCTACCGGGCACTGTGCCTGCTGCCTCTGCTTTTAGGAGGACTGGTAGGACTGGTGGATCTGAGCTTAGTGTGTAATCCAACAATATCTCTGGGAATCCATCTCATGGCATGTGCATGGCATCCGGAAAAGTCTTACTGCCAAGTAAGAATTCACATACAATTCATTCCCTGTGGTGTATTGGTGCAGAAATGCACAAACATATGAAAAAAATGAAATGAAATTAAAGTTATTTTTAAAATCCAAAAATATATGAAACATATGAATTGGTAGAGTCAGTGGCTTTTCAGACCCTTTGTGTTTAAACTATAAACTATTTAAACCTTGTTTGTTTTTCATTTTGAACATTTTTTGGTGAATACGTGCCTAGGCCAAGATGTCCTCTGTAGACAAATCCTGAGGACGACTCCTGACCGACCCTCTGGTTGTGCCCCCCCCCACAGCTCCAGGCGGTGGTCCAGCGCCTCCGGGAGCGGGAGTGCAGGGTGGGGGACCTGCTGCAGGCCCTGCTGCGCTACTGTGAAGAGGTCCAGGCCCGGAGCCAGTGGCCCTCCCACCCCAGAGAGACGACCTCCCTGCCCCACCACGCCACGCCGCTCTTCCAGTGGCTCCTGGAGCACTTTTAGCCTCGCCCTCTTCCTTCTCTCCCCCGCCTTCCCTTCCCTTTCCCTTATCTTTACTCCTCACCCCGGTGACACCTGCTCTGTGTATACGAAACCGCGCTGCTGCCTATCGGCCTCCACTGCTGTATTACTCCCGAACCCAACACCTGTCCACCCAACACCTGTCCATGTAAACTGAGACCCCCCCCCCCCTCTCTCTCTAGCGTCTCCTATAGGGCCTCATACCAGGCAGCCGTCACTAGATGGCGCCAGGCAGATGACACGAAGAGATCAGCTCCTAGCTATGTGGGTGTGTGTTGTGAGAGAGAGAGGGCAATTTGCACTGTACCCAGCGGTAATTCCTTTTCCTTTTCTCCCAATTAAGTCGTTAGAGCTCTGTTTATGCTTGGTATTAGCCTCCGTCGTTCCGAGGTTGGGTGACAGACGTCGGAAACGCCGAAAACCCCGGGTGAAACCTTTTTCCTGTGTTCTTGCTAATCTGGTTTTATTGCTACAGAAAGAAAGCGGAAGGGAGAAGCCCAGCCCGAGTTGAGACAATGTGTTTTGTGTTAGGGAATCCCCACAGCTGGGGTGGATGATGTCAAAGCCACAGTTCACCTCTGTGGTGGTGTTTCCACATGCTAAAGACACCGACCTCACACACGCATGTGCGCGCACACTCACACACACACACACACACACACACACACACACACACACACACACACACACCGCACCACCACACCCTTGTCGTTTTTACTGCCAGAAGTTCCTTGAAATCTCTACCTTTTTTCACCTCAAACTGCAAATTGTATTCAAGACTCTTACCGTGATTGCTTGTCAGTCATGGTGTATTCCGTTTCTGGCCCTGTTGCACTGAGGCTCAGTAAATATGTGGTATCGAAACACTTTGATTAGATTAGGTTAGATTATATTAGTGTTAACCCTCATATCACAGATAACCCTAACCCTTTTTCCCATCAGTATTAGTGTACAACATATCCAAAACACAATCAATAGTGAACATCAGGACGTTTTCAAGGGTTTCAAGGCATTGTATTTTCCGAGCCTGGAAAACCTTCCAAACCTTCCATCCACCCTTCCGCCTTTTCGTTTTCGGCACATATAAACGTAAGGATATAATGTGTATTTCATTACTTGACGTATGGCCAGTTAAAGTCCAACTGCTGCTCGGTGTTATGAAGGAAGCCATGGGTTCTAGCGGCGGGAGCCCCTTGCCAAATGAAGTCTGGACAGTGACTGTCATCTTGTGTGTGTGTGTGTGTGTGTGTGAGTAAGGCCACCGTGTACGGTGTTGAGGAAGGCGGGGCAGAGAGATCTACTGACGTCGATGAAATTAACCACAGGTTTCCAGAGAAAGGCCAAATCTTGTTCGTCTTCCCCTCCCAGACCACCGGTAGCACCACACATACCCAAACATGACAGTCGCCGTCGCCCCCCCCCTGCCCACATGTGCACGTCACTGTGAGTGATATTCAATATTCCTGGCTATCAACACTTCTATTGAATGTGCACGCCCATGTTACTCATCAGAGGAACATGGGCACACAGGCGCTGACAGCGCTGATTTGCTGATGTTTTTATGGTTGGTATTTCCCATCTAATCAGCAGTTATAACTGAACTACATTGCAATAATATTAAGATGGGTTTGATGAACAATTTAGTGATACACTCGGATCGCTATGCTTATTATGGAAAAAGGTATTGCCAGTAGCATGTGGTTGAACATAAAATCCATAATTGCCGCATGGACACCATATATACTGATAGTCATTACATTCATTACATTACATCATTCATTTCAGCTCAGAGGAATGTCTAACTTACTAAAGTTGTAAAAACCCTGTCAACATGCTGAAAAACTGCCAATAGACTTTTTGTTTTCATAGTGTATACATGCGCGCACACTCACGCATACACACACATACTCACAGGCTTTACACACAAACAATACAAAAAAATATATATATATTTAGCAGCACTTAATAAAAAATACATTCAAAAGTGCTTTACAAAGAACAAAAAATTAAAGATCATAAACAGAATACAGGAAACAAATAAAAAATACACTATTAAAGCAAACCAAGATTCAAAGGCAGAACATGGCAGCATCAATACAGGCCCATACATTTGACACAGCTCAATACAACAGAGCAGTGCACATCGGTGTCGGGAGTAAGGCCACCGTGTACGGTGTTGAGGAAGGCAGGGCAGAGAGATCTACTGACGTCGATGAAATTAACCACAGGTTTCCAGAGAACGGCCAAATCTTGTTCGTCAGAGGAACATGGGCACACAGGCACTGACAGTGCTGATTTGCTGACGTTTTCAGCCCTCTGTCTCCTCAATTATTAACAAACAAAAGGGGAAGGAGCCTCTGCTCCAGGCTCTCCCCGCCTCTCCACCTCCCTCTCTCTCCCCCCTCCGTCCCCTCCCTCACCCTATTCCACCTCCTTCTTATGCCATCTCCCACTGCCATTTCCCTTTCTCTCCCTCCCTCCCTCCATCTCCCTCTCCAGAGATGAAGGCTGATCGCGGTGGTCGTCTTCTCCTTGAGCATCCTCCTCCTCCTTGTTTTGGATCGCGTCCTAATCTGCATGGCTGAGTCTCTGAAATCGGACTCCTTCTTTGGGCTGAATATCGTTCTGTAAATGTACCTGGCTATCGTGTTGACCCGTGGCTCGCCAAAAACGTGCAATTGTTCGCAGCAGTTATTCCTGTATCATGAATTAAAATGCTATATATATACAGTATATATCGGCTATAGATATCGATATAGATATATATTACACACAGAGCACAGGTGGGCTTCTAACGACCATCCAGTTTATACCTGAAGACAGTGTTGCCAAGGAAGAAAATTGGAGGGGGTTTTGAGAAATGCAGAAATTGAAAAATGCACACACCCGTGTTTCTTGGTTTACATTCTAATCATTTCAAACAAAGTATACAAAAAAACTACGAATGTATTGAGAGCAAGAGCCTGCTATGGTCTAAAGGGCCTTTCCTTTAGACCAGGGGGGGTGATGTGACTTCTCCTTGACGTACCTGCTGCACCCTCCCCCCCCCCCCCCCCGCTCCTTGTTATATTTCTTTCTTAAATGTAGTACTTAACCGTTCTTCTCTTTCCAGGTGACCTATAAACGCTATCTTGTGTTGGTTAAACAAACGTAATAACATCAATGCCTGTTCCTGCAGAGAAAAACCATAGTTGGTTGTAGTAGAAACTTAGTCTTGTATCTAATATTTCGTTCTGTTCTGCGTTCATTTGGTTCCTATCTCTAGAACTGCACACAGGCAGCCCTCACTTCCTTTTGTTTCCTGCTTCCTTGTAACATTTTGCCAAATAAGATATTTAATAATTTATGTAAGTTGTATAATGTTGAGTACACTACTTGTTCCTCTAGTGGCAATGCTGAATAATTGACACATGCTTAGCTTGATATCAAAGCACTAAATATGTCATTGTTAAAGCGATGTGGAACAATAAAGCTTTTACATGTGGTCTGAAGAAATTTCTGTTGCCTTTTGAATCATTTATTTTTTACATTTACATTTGGGGCATTAAGCAGACACTCACACACTTATCCAAAGCGACTTACAATAAGTGCATTGGTTAGAATGACTGACTTTCTGGTGTGACCGCACAATTCATACAGTAACAGTACATTCATTTTTTCATTCCCATTTATTTAAAATGTAGACTTCCTGAAGGCTTAAGGTTGAAATATGTAGAATTTAGTGGCATTTAATGGTCATGTCCAATTCCATAGGAGTATGGCCCATACTGGCCTGTAAGGTGACTAGGTAGGCCTACCACAAAAAATATGTAATATAAGTGATGAGGTTCCTTAATAGCGTCATACATTTATTAGTCTAAACTTCAGCTTACAAGTAAAATATCGCTTGTTAAAATATCAGAAATGCGTCCTCGACTCGTGGGCTACTATAAAAACACGGCAGTGAGATAAGGTGGCTCCATGGAAGAGGACCCACTCACTATATAGGTCGATTACTGGGATAAGATTGCAGGGACCGTTAGTGATTCTACACAAAATTCTACACACTGCATCTCTTAAGCAATAGTAGTTGAACCGAAACTAAATCCAAGAAGCACCCTTTATAGAGGACGCATTGAAATGTAAAGCCTGGCACTGGGTGGCACAGGGGTTAGGACTGCTGCCTCACAGCAAGAAGGTCCTGGCTTTGGCGGGGCACTTTCTGTGTGGGATTCGCATGATTCCTCCCACACCACAAAAAGCATGCATGTTTACACTCCTGCCTGGCCTATAACCAAGGCAAGGGCACTACATCTGGAGTTCGTTCCCGGGCGCCAACCTGTGGCAGCCCACCCCTCCTAGCTCCTAGCTACGATGGGTTAAATTCATAGAATGCATTTCCCCATGGGATCTATAAATACATACACCAAAATAATAATAATAATAGCGTGTAACGGTGAGCTGACCTTTTGCCATGGTTTTGTAGAATCGGAGCAGTTATTCTTTGAAAACTATATTTCAACATGACTTCACCGCAATGATGATTAAAATGTTAGACTTCTGTTATTTTTGTATTAGTATCTCTCCCTGCAAAGGAGCCCCTTTAACCAGTCCCTGGCATCGCTGCCATCTGCAAAAATTCCTCCAACTCCAAACCCATTAAACAATCTGTCATCCCATCGTGGCTCACGGGGTGAGCGCCTGCTACACGTGCCAAAGGAAACCAAAGAGATTTGTCTTTTGTATCAAATCCAAAGCTCTTTGCCTTCGCAGCACTGACTGTCACCGTTATTAGTTTTTCCCTTTGATACTTCGGCAACAAAACAACCATTGTTGCCATAAGACACGATTATATGTTGCCTTACCGGCAAACGTGTGTAATTAGGCAACGCTTGGTGACGGCCTGTCAGCATTATGCTCTGGGAGCACCGAATGAATGGAGCCGTCTGTCTCACGCATGGAGGGAAAAGAGCGGAGGAGAAAGGAGGGTCGAGAGGGAGGGGAGACGGGTAATTTCAGACTATTACAGTGATACAGGAGCTGGATAATGTGTCGCAATAGCAGATCTCCAGAAGATCGGCCCAGACGGGTTGAAGCATTTTGGCAGACAACGGAAACATGAGGCCCCTCTCAAAGGAGGAAGAGGCGACCTGTGTGACTGACGTCATGACCCGCGTCCCGAAAGCCTTTCTCTTGAACGAGGACAAGCGGTTAGGGGAGGAATGAGAGACGTCTGAGTACAATAGTGGTGGTTCCCGGGGCGACAAGCGTTTCCTTCCTTTTCCAAACCCGTTACACCTATGAACCTCTCACATCCAAGTGAGTTGGACGGACCTCCCAGCTGCAGACCGCTGGGCCTCCTCACCATGATGAGCAGATAGTTGAGTTACAGCTTTAAACACTTGGAGAAGATCTGTTATCTGTAATAGAATATGTATTTTCCAGTGTCTGGGATAATTCAAATACAATGCCAATGTAGACATTGGCATTGTGGCAGAAAAATATGCAGCAGCCCTATTATGGTTGGTATTTCCCATCTAATCAGCAGTTATAACTGAACTACATTGCTACAATAATATTAAGATGGGTTTGATGAACAATTTAGTGATACACTCGGATCGCTATGCTTATTATGGAAAAAGGTATTGCCAGTAGCATGTGGTTGAACATAAAATCCATAATTGCTGCATGGACACCATATATACTGATAGTCATTACATTCATTACATTACATCATTCATTTCAGCTCAGAGGAATGTCTAACTTACTAAAGTTGTAAAAACCCTGTCAACATGCTGAAAAACGGACAATAGACTTTTTGTTTTCATAGTGTATACATACGCGCACACTCACGCATACACAAACATACTCACAGGCTTTACACACAAACAATACAAAAATATATATATATTTAGCAGCACTTAATAAAAAATACATAAAAATGTGCTTTACAAAGAACACAAAATTAAAGATCATAAACAGAAAACAGGAAACAAATTAAAAATACACCATTAAAGCAAACCAAGATTCAAAGGCAGAACATGGCAGCATCAATACAGGCCCATACATTAGACACAGCTCAATGCAACAGAGAAGTGAACAGCCTAACATCAAATGTATAATCCCACAAATCATCAGCCCGGGTGCGCTAGGGAATGGAACACACTAACACACACCACCTGACCAATTACCACCCCCGGTCTGGTCTGCCCTGCACTGTGAGTGGGCACAGACTACAATCGCTTTACCCTCCCCCCCTCTCTCTCTCTCTCTCTCTCTCTAGAGCAAGACCCCTCCCGTCTCAGAATCCCCGCACCGCAACTTTGTGATTCAAAGGAGAATGACATCACTTCCCCGCTCACCCGGCAACAGACGACCGGGTTGTTGGGAGAGTCCAAGGCAGCGCAAGAAGAGTTGTTAGGGGAGGCGGACATACAAGCCTTTGTGTTGTAAAGCTAAGGGGGAAAACCAGCTACATCACCGTCACCATCACCATCTCCATCATCATCATCTCAGCCAGGCTTTTGTTGTGTGTGTAAATGTGTGTGTGTGTGTGTGTGTGTGTGTGTGTGTGTGTGTGTGTGTGTGTGTGTGTGGGGCGGGGAGGACAATCCCTGTGTGTTTCAAACGTTGTCTTAAAGGCTCCGGACGTCGTCCCACCCAGAGAGGCTCTGAGGTGCAAGCGCTCTCACAGACCAAAGGGGTCAGAGGTCCAGAGGAAGCGGCTGGCTGCACTTGGGGGGGGCGCGCTGTGTCAGAAGTGTTACGCGAGAGGGATTACGTCAAATCAATGAGGGAACATGTCTATATGAGGGCTGGGAGGTCTGACACCAGAGATACGATGTTTGGTGGTTAAGTTACATTTAAATAGCCAGATGTTGAGGCTAAGCTTAATTCAATACATGTGATCAAATAGTAACATACAGTCACTGGAATGGTTTGATCGTCTTTGTTGTTTTATACAAAAAAAAAAAAAAAACGGAACTTGAAAATGCACCTACGCCTTGTGTTTTGTTTTTCTTAGAACAATAAGATATCACTTATCCTTCACATATTCAAAACATGTTCTAGTGTGTCTATGTTCGTGATGCTATCAGACACCCTTTTCAAAATGTTGTTGCTAATGCCATGGCAACGGGGCGCTAATTGTGGCAAACTCCCTTCGTTCTGTTGACTTTATGAGCAATGTGGTGCGCAGCGCGTGACGGATGGCAAATCCCACACTTCCACCACTGCGGAGCCGACACACTCCTTCGCACACATCTCATCAGAACGTGAGAGGATGCCCTGCCCCCCGGCTAGAGCTTCTATTAGCTCGGTCTGTTTCACAGGGAAACCACACTGAGTGCTGTCACAACCACACAGTTGGCCAGCGGTTGCCAACCACTGATATTTCCATCTGGCTCATCTGAGGTGTGGTGGGCACACTGTTGTTCTTTCTGTGTGTGTGTGTGTGTGTGTGTGTGGGTGTGAGTGTTAGTGTGTGTGTGTGTGTGTGTGTTTGAGTGCGTGTGCGAGTGTGCACCTGTCAACCTGTGTTTAAACAAGGTGTGTGTGTGTGAGGGGAGGGCGGGAGGGCTGGGGAGAGGGGGGGAGGGCGGGGCGAGGGGGGGGAGGGCGGGGCAGGGGGGGGGAGGATGGGGCTGGGGGGGAGGATGGGGAGAGGGGGGGGGGAGGGGGGGGGCGAGGGGTGCTGCAGAAGCCAAAGGCCAGAGGGGGATGCTGGGAGCGGGAGCAGCTGGATCACGTCTCTCTGACACTCCCGGGTGTTTATCTGGACACCAGGGGCCTGGGATGAGGATCCCCCGGGACGAAGAGTGAACGAAGAGTCAAGAGGGTCGGCTGTGTACCGTTGCTCAACTCAAGAGCTCTGTCTTGAACCGCGCTGGGGTCTGAAAAACAGAGGATGAGGCCCGGCGCGGGACGGACCTGGAGAGGCACGCTAAATAACCCGAGATGCTCCGCATTTGATAGTGACTAAGTTGTTTTCCTTTTGACTCACAGAGTCAACAGCGCATCCCGCCGACGTTCAGGGCCGAGACGGTGTCGGAGCAACGAAAACACGGGCGCGTTTCGCCGACGACTCTGAGGGAATATGATGATATTCACAACAAACAGTGTGAAATCAGGGCCATGTTATGTCTCATCCCTGGGCTTGGCACTTCCCGCCGTGAGGGCCCCATGAGTACAGAGTGCGAAAGTGCAG
>NC_140284.1:5470166-5482666 GCF_964030765.1 Micromesistius poutassou | reverse complement strand
ACACACACACACGCACGCACGCAGACACACACACACACACACACAAACACACTTGCACACATAAAAGTTACACATTAACGTGAATACCACCCAAGCCTTGCCTCGGTGGCCCTGCTGACCACCGCAGGCCCCGCGCCGCTTGAGCTCCAGGGAAAATAGCCGAGGGCCGCAGGGGGAATCCTCGACCGAACACAGCTTCTCACGGTGTATTGACAGCCCCTGACTGAGACAGTAGCTCCCAATGGTACCATGCAGACCCACTGAGCTAACAACACCAACTCCATGACCTGTCTGTCCATCCATTCCTCTACTAGCTCTTCCTCCCCCCCCTCCTTCCTTTCTCACTTTCTCTCTGTTTCTCCTTCTTTCTCCCTCTCCCCCCCCTCCTACCCTCTTCTATCTCTCTCTCTCTCTATGTATCTGCCGCTCACTCTCTCCCTCTCTCTTCCACTCTCTGTCTCTCTCTCTCTCTCCCCCACTCTCCCTCTCCCTCTCTCTGTCTCTCTCTCTTCCACTCTCCCTCTCTCTCTCTCCCTCTCTGTCTCTCTCTCTCTCCCCCACTCTCCCTCTCCCTCTCTCTCTCTCTCTCTCTCTCTCTCTATCCAGGCTGTGGCCAGCTAAGCCCCAAAGGTCACGGCCCGGAGCCATGACACAACTCAACGCGGTTCAAAGGGACAGCAGTGTGTTTGTGTGTGTGTGTGTGTGTGTGTGTGTGTGTGTGTGTGTGTGTGTGTAGTGTGTGTGTGTGTGTGGGGTGTTTGCGTGTAACTCAAGCCCTCTGCTTGTGTAAACATGATCCTTGTTGTAGTCAATGTGTGTGTGAAGAAGCACTGGGGCCACACACACACTTGATTGAGGTGCCCGTGCCAGCTGTGGGGCACTGGTAAACACAGCATAAACAACAGGAGTGTTTTTTTTTGTTTTTTTTCGGGGGGGGGGGGGGGGGGGGGTGGAAAAAAGAAACCCCAAAACAAAACAAAAGGAAAACAAGCCAGTGGCTGGAGGGTGGAACTGGATCAGAATCCTGCGAGGACATAACTCAAATCATGTGTGGGTTTTATGGAGTCACAGAGCCAGTAATGATGGCGTATTAAATGGTTTGAGAGCGAACGTTTGAGGAGGAAAGGGGGGGAGACTGAGACACAGAGAGGGGGATTGGATTCTGTTGCAATGTCACAATGTTACACAGCTCTGTTTACACATTTCCTTATTCTGGTGTCTTGGATTGTACGTCATTTTATTTTCTTTGCATTTCAAACTTGCTTCGGCAACGTAGATGTATGTTTCCCCTGCCAAAAAGCCGAACTTGAATTTCAGAGAGAGACAGAGCAGAGAGAGAGAGAGAGAGAGAGAGAGAGAGAGAGAGAGAGAGAGAGAGAGAGAGAGAGAGAGAGAGAGAGCGAATCAGAGACATAAGAAATGGGGGGAAAATAACTGCTCCCATGGACCATTGCAGCAACCAGCCCTTTGCGTGGATTGTGCAAGGAACAGGACCAACATACTACCAACCCCACACCCCCCCCCATCTCTCTTTTCATTGTCACAGTTCCTGCCTAAAATAAACCCCTCGCTCGTTTTACTCCATTCTTTTAAATCTGTGTTTTGAAGAGCACAGCCCATTGCTGGCATCGAACAGAGAAGCAAAACAAACATTAAAAAAAAAAGGAGTGTGGCAGTATTTCTGCAGCCTTTTCTGTTGTCTCTGTGTGAGTGGTAACTGAGATGTCTCGGAGACATGATCTTTATGATTTGAACCAATGCCAACACGGGCACAGTTCACTGTGTGTGTGTGTGTGTGTGTGCATGTGTGTTCATCACTTGTGTATGTGTCAGTTAATGTGTGTATGTGTGTACGTGGGTTTGTGTGTTAGTCATTGTGTAAGAGAAGTGAATGTGTGGGCATGTGTGCACGTAATAGTATCACTGTTTTTGTGAATGTGCTTGTGTATGTGTGCACATACATGCGTGTGTATGTCTGTGTGTGTGTGTGTGTGTGTGTGTGTGTGTGTGTGTGTGTATGTGTTGTCTGTGTGCGTATGTGTTGTCTGTGTGCGCATGTGTGTGCTTCAAACTGTAGAACAGGTTTTTTGTTTATTGCTTGCTAATAGGAAACTGGGTTGGACCCACAGCTACAGAACAGTTAGGACCATACGTATGGAGAAACGTGCAAGCCTTCTGATATGGTAAAGATCGTTTTTATAAGAGTGTTGCTAGCCTTGACATAATGGCTTAGTAATTATATATACAGAGATGTCTCAGAGAACTAGGAACCACAAAGGTAGAAGAAGACATGTTTAGTGTTGAGGTAATTATGTAGGCTATTAGAAAACATGTAGTTTTTGTGCAAGGATAATAGGCTTGAATTAAAACAGTATTTTTGCCTATAGCGCTTTTCCATATGCGACCTTGTTCTGCTTACAGCCTTACTGATTGAATTATAGGGATAGGCCTGCACGTTTTGACTGGTAACGTGCTCTGATATAAATAAATCTGGGTGCGACCTAATTATTCTGTAATTACCAGTGTACTATCCTCCATGTGTCAGTCAAAACACGATTCTCACATACGTCATCGTCATCAGCTTCGTCTAATATTCACCAAGAAACAGAATTGGCTCGTGGTGAGATTTGCCAACTAGCAAATAATACTAACTGATCATTAAGCCGAGGCGGTGAGCGAAAGCTGTATAACGCAGGGAAACGTCACGTGACTGATGGTTTCGCTTCCAAAAGCCCGCGCCAAAAAAGGGGCCAGTCTCGTTTTACCTGTCGTACGAACTTGGCTGTCTATGGGTCTGTCTGACTTGAGTTCCGATGCACGAGAAAGAACATGAGATCCCTCTGCCTGTCTGATTGGCTGCCTCTGTCCTGAAGAGCCGTACCCTCTGAGCCCACCCACTGCTTAAAGGACTTTCCAGTCATCACAAATCTCTGCCTTACACTAAGTACAGGACCTGGTCTGGGCTGAACGAGAGAGCGCTCACCATGGCAGCTAACCATAACGATTATCGTGTCGGCTACGACGTCGAGTCAGGACAGCACCGCTTCCCGGTGCAAAGCTCGGAAACAACGTACCGACCCATTCTTTTCGGGACGCTCGCGGTTATGGGATTGCTTCAAGTGGCATCGAGTGTCGCGATCTTGTTACACTTGACGGGCTATCTTCAAGAGGTAGGCTCCTTTCATTTCACAGGCCTACCAATGCTGCACCACGCTGTTTTACAATAGTTGAAGGCGGCGTGTTTTGCACATCTCGTTGACTTGGATGTGTTGTATGCTTATTGTGCCTCATGGTTGCGTCCAAGCTGAGTTACATTATAGCAACCACGAATGGTCTTAATGTGGTCGTACAATATTCCATCCCCAATGTTTAGCATTCTTTAAAAACAACAACAACAACAACAACAACAACAACAACAACAACAACAACAACTAACCCATAGCCAAGCTAACAACAATAAACCTTCATTAAAAAAAATCGACACCCCAAAAAAAACTAACTTTCAAGTCGGGTTTAGTTTACAGGCAGTTCCACGAAACTCTGCAGCGCTGCACGCTCTCTCGCTTTGAAGACGCGCGCGCGCTGCCGACGCGTTGCAGCGGAGACAGATAGCATCTCGTCCCGCAGTGGAGACTTTCCACCCGGCCTTCTGTTTTCAACAGCTATTTCAGCGAGTTACTATCTCGTATCTGGAGCCAACAGAGGCTCTCGTGTAAATAACAGCCTCTGTTTGTATAAAACAGATGTTTTCTTTGACGTCTCCTCGGGCTGAAGAACCTCTGCATTTTGGACTAGGCTACGTGTTTACATGCCGTTTGGGGGTATTTGTAATTAATGTGTCACGAGTTAAACCCCTTTGAGCGTACACAGAATGTTATCCTAAATATCAGCCAACGTTTCCTCTTCTTTTTTCTTGAAATGGGACGTAAAATAGTTTAAAAGAATGAAGACTTAGCGAAATACTTTTGCCCGTCTTCCGAGTCCTGCAGTAGAGTAGCCCCCAGCGCCGGGGAAAGGAAAGTGTTTCCAGTGTCAATAAATCTATGCGATCTGGTTCATTTCATGTCAGGTAGTTAGCTTGTCATCTTTATCGTCCAATATCATTCTCATAACATCGTTGAAGTTCAATGTGTCTATATGTGACCTTGTAAAATCAACATTTACATTCTTCCATGCCTGCTTTGGATACTTTATGACAGTTTGAATAATAGCCGTGTTTTGACAAGCCAAGACACCAGACCACATCTCCGTTTTGTTAAGACTGCCTCGGAGTGCGTCTCTCTCTACGTCAAACTCTGTGTCAGTCGCTATCTCACAGTGTCTCTCTGTCTCTGTCTCACAGTCTCTGTCTCACAGTCTCGCTCTCTCTGTCTCTCTGTCTCTCTCTCTCTGTGTCTCTCTCTCTCTCTCTCTCTCTCTCTCTCTCTCTCTCTCTCTCTCTCTCTCTCTCTCTCTCTCTCTCTCTCTCTCATCCCTATCCCTCTTACTGTGTTTTACGTTTCTTGTTGCTGGCATAACAATATGCAGTGTGGTGGTCACCAGCTATGCTTTGGTCGCAGCACTGAGTCGAGATAGTATATAGAGAATGGGGTGGGTTTTAAAAAAAGGGTTGATTTGGATTTCATGTATTAATTTGACTGATGAAAACTCCCATCGATACTCGACATGCAACAAAACTACCCCTTTGCGTGCAAACACTGCAATGGGGGCAGTATCAGATTAACACAAGCAGCAGCTGCACCGATTTTCCCTCATGTTTGCTCTTTTTTTTTTTTGATAACCAGTGATTCACCATGTGGTGTTGACTGTCGTTTATAGGGCTGTGCATGCTTCTACTTAAGACACCTGCAA
Source organism: Micromesistius poutassou (assembly GCF_964030765.1). Classification (NCBI taxonomy): domain Eukaryota; kingdom Metazoa; phylum Chordata; class Actinopteri; order Gadiformes; family Gadidae; genus Micromesistius; species Micromesistius poutassou. The sequence continues at coordinate 5,477,815 of NC_140284.1, read as the reverse complement.
GACTTACTGGAGATGGAGCGGGAAAGAGAGCTCCAGCTGGGATGAGGGCCTACATAGGAATGTGGTAGTGTAGGGGTTTGCAAAAAACACGGTGTGTGTGTGTGTGTGTGTGTGTGTGTGTGTGTGTGTGTGTGTGTGTGTGTGTGTGTGTGTGTGTGTGTGTGTGTGTGTGTGTGTGTGTGTGTGTGTGTGTGTGTGTGTGTGTGTGTGTGTGTGTGTGAGTGATAGAGAGAGATGGGAGGGTTGCGTGCATGTAAGCAATGGCTCACAGAGCCACGCAGTTTAAGAACAGGCAAGTGAGTGAGTCCGAAAAAAAGTAGTGTTATAATTTGTCACCGCTGTGAAGACTAGCTGGGGTAGAAGACCCTACAAAGTGCCACCAACTCTTACCACCATACTCTCTTCTCTCATCTCTCTTCTCTCTCACCGGTTTCCAGGAAATGTGAGGGAACATTCCTCCTATGCATATGTGTCAGGATGACATTCTGTGAAAGGCATGTTTTGAAATGACAGGTTATTGGAACGCCGAAGTGTTGAAGTGTTTCAATGTTGACCCTTCTCACCCCAAGGCCTTCTGTTTCTGTCTCCAGGTTGACCTGAGGTCCTCCCAACACCGGTCTATAGAGGTAAGGGTCCCCTTCTTTATCAGGCTAAGCAAGCAGCAAGTTGTTGCCCAGGCTGGAGGACTTTCAATCGTACACTTTCCTAGCCTATTTATATAATACAGTTTGCTCTGTATTATAACATCAAGCTGAATCTGATTGCTCTGGGTTATCTTCATCCTTTTATAGTTATTTGAACATTTTACACACAGTAAAAAGATCAGTGGGTACAAACAGGTGTCAATTCCTCAAGCAAATATGTGCCTGAGGCAAAAGAGTGGCGGTGATTTGTTTCCCCATATGGTGGCTACTTCCTTGTGCCTCTGTAAAGCAAGAATGTGCCCTAGTTTGAATTACATGCCGAAACAAATTAAAAGGTATGTCCTAAAAGCCTACAAAACCACATTGTTAACCAATCCCAATTTTTTTGCTTGGTCATGCGGTTCCCAGGCCTTTGTTTTCTAAGAGGAAAGGTAGCACCATCATTCAGACCATATCGTCAGTCTGGGCTAACCTAAGTCCCAGGTGGCCTTATAAGTCTAGGGACTTTGCAGAGGTCAGACCACAAGAGGGAAAACACAATTTTCTGTGGGACATAGGCTTAAATAGCTTGCTGTGTCCATTAAATGTTTCTTTATCGGGAGAATCACTATCACTGCTGCTACACTCACATATCTTTGAGAGCAGGCAGTGTTTATACTGACATTTCTGGAATACAATGCTGTGTGTTGGCTTATAAAACACATATCACGTTGCCGTGACATTACGTTGACTTGTACTATGTACTCTGACTTATGTGAACCTGACAAGTCAACTGTCAACCGTCTATCTTTCAGGAGGGTTTCTTTAATTAAGGGTTCTCAAGGCACTGTCATTCTTTTGGCAAGGCTTTTGCCCCGCAAAAGACAACAACTTTCCGTGAGGTAAAACAACAGAGGAGAAAAGGCCTGCACTGCTTCACTGTTTGGTTTCCCATCATGCCATAGTTTCCTTTTGAAACGTTGTGTTTGTATTTGCCTCGGGCAGGCCCTGTGGAGCCCTTACACAAACCACCCAGCCGGCATGAGGCTGGGGGGAACACGTTGTCGTCAGTTCCCCGCTGGTTCACATGGAGGAGCTGGGAGGCATGCTGGGAGTTTAATGAGGTGTCAGGGTGACAGGTCTATTTGGCCCTTGCTGTGTTGTGTTAAGGTCTGCCCTGGGACCACCACCAGTGCCGGCCAATGAAAGTCCAGAGGGTTTGGTCAGAATATTGGCCTAGCTGGACATAAAACGGTCTGCTCTCTCGGTTTTTGTTGTTATTCCCTTTGAAGTGAGGCAGGATGTTCCACACAAACCGCGGCGTCAGGGCAATATGAGGATACTGAAACCAGTGACTCAAGAGCTCAAGGCCCACAGCTTGTGGAGAGCGGTCGCATTGTGTGACTTTTCAGAGAGATACAATGTGCGGCAGTTTCAAATGCACAAGCACAGATTGCTATCATGGCCAACATAACCAAATAAACTGTCTTTGTGACAGTTTATCTTAGCCAAGGGAAAGGTCCTGAGTTTCCCTACCCTAACCCTAACCCTAACCCTATATCTAGTTCTGTTGTATTATGTGCCATGGTAGTAGAAGTTCTAAGATCTCTAGTCCCCCAAGTACTTCTTGGTCATTTCTCAGCTGTTCTCAGTAATACACTGTGACTTCTGGGGCCACTTGACAGCCCATTTACAATTTCCTTGTGGACTTTGAGCGGTTTGGTTTCCCCTTGTTTTATTCCAAAGCCCTTTTTTCATAAGTAACTTTTGGCACACCGTTGTATTTGGTGGAAAGAGACTACCAATCCTTACTTTAAGACCTCTGGAAATCTAGCATGGCTGTGAGTTAATACTGAAAGTAATTTTAGCTCACCATATATATATATATATATAACTAAATTAGGTGATGCTGTATACGTTTCATTGGGACGGCCAAACAGAACACAGAGGTGTACATGGTGTTTTTTTTTTAAAACTATTTACAGATTCTTTCATGAACAGATCATTTACAGGGGTATTTTCTTTTTACTATTATTGGCATGAGTTGAGATTACGATGACATTTCTAGCATTCCTGCGGTTATTGTTTTCGAAAAAATTACTGAACCAAACAAGTTGTAACATTGTTACAAGGATCTTGCTTATTGCCCCGTGTTTTAAAAAAAATCAGGTTTGAGAACATAGGCCCATCACTTAAGTTCATTTGGTGCCAAACATGCGAAAGATTTGGCAGTCCTCGGGAAGTTACTGTTTACCTGCTTGGAGACCATGTTTTCCCCTCTCACTTATGCTCTGTCTTGTCTGGTGTTAACTTACAAATAAGGATACAAAAATCAAAGCATAACCCCTAGAATAGAGACTCGAAACACAGGCCTTGCTCTGAGACACTGAGACGCCATGTGCCGTTAAGTAAAGTTGAGCAGTTCAGTTAATCTTAAGTCTTTGCTCCACAGCATTTTAGATCCGACCGTGAGAGCCTGTGAGTCCCAAACACTCACTAGCTAGCTGGGTTGGGGTTATGGGTTAGAGTAAGGATAGGGTTTTTTCAAGCATTCGGAATGTGTGGATAAGAAAGATGGGCATGCAGTATACTTCATATGCAACACACATATGGTTTTATATTTTTGCATCCATGCATCTCAAGTTAGTACAAAGACAATTATTGAATGGGACAGCAAAGTAAAGCATTGGTAAAAACAATGTCAAAGTAGCATTTTGTTTCTGCCCTTAACAATTTGTGGTTCTGGGTTCATTTTTGTTGAACGTTTCGAAAATTACTACGCACAGAAACAACAACAATCGCAGGCTGATGTCCCTAGAAAGCTAAATCTCATCTAAATGGATCTGTCACTATTGAGTTCACACGGCTATTTCCTGTTTTACACAGGAAGTGCAGACAGAGCCTGTGCTCGACGCGCTGAAAGACCCGAAGAAAAACAGGCGTGGAAAGAATGCAAAAGAGAGCCTTCCGTTTGCTCATCTGCCAATCCTCCAGCGTCAGGAGCACAGCAAGAGTAAGTACACTCCTAAGTGTCACCACGTGTATGGTTTCGCTTCGTAACAAAACGGTTTGATTTAAAGCAGCTTACTGTCAAGTGGGATAGGGATAAGGTTTGGGGACAATATATGAGAGTGCAGACATTTGCATTGCAATTGTTTTTTCCTATGCCGATATTAAGGAAATTTAGCTAACTTAATTTAACCCAGAACTTACTGTGTAAACAGAACGCAGGTAGACTCCATCCAAACATATCACTCTACTCCCTTCTGAATTCTTCCTTAAGACGCTGACTGTTGACTGCAAAACCCAAGATATTTTCATTGTCCTGCTGGTGCATGCGCACATTTGACAAATTGGGACAATTATAATATCTGGTGTTTTGCAGACGCATCTTTAAAGTAATTGGAAAATAAGTTGTTTACCCGGCTGGACCACATTGGATTATAGGGAGCATTATTCACTCTAAAATCGTCAAGTAGTGAACGTTCTATTTAGATGTCTTCCATTATCTGATATCTCCCAGCCAAATAAAATAAACACTCCGTTATCTATCTCCATTGTTTATTCATGTGACTTTAACTGTATTGCTCGCAGTTGACATTATTTTCCCCACTCGGACCCCGTGGCCCCCTGGCAACGCGATCATATATTGACCATCTAGAATCACCATTATTGGACAATATGAAATAGAAACGATAATGTACCCTAATGTACACATCACATTGATTCCAATAATATCACTGTGTGCCTTTTAATACAATTACTTTGAACACAGTACACAGACCTTTAACAAGTTTATGTAAATATAGCACCATTGTAAAACAATCTCAAAGTTTCCACTCACCTTCGCTTTCAACCAGGTTTGTTTTGAATGACTGCTCGAACACTACTGCATACCTTACCTGCGCTGTGATTGGCTCTACCAGGGGGCGAGCCGAAGCCCGTGATGATCGACTGGGACAAGGAGCGCGGCCGCTGCCACAGGATGGACTACCAGAGGGGGCGGCTGCTGGTGATCGAGTCGGGCTTCTACTACGTCTACGCCAAGACCTGCATGCGCTACTCCGTGTACCCGCAGGAGGACGGGCAGGACAGGACGCCGGCGCCCGACGTGAGCAACGCCCAGCTCATGCAGTTCATCTACCACGAGAACGTCCAGCAGAACGGCCGGGCGGAGGGGCTGGTGAAGACGGGCAGCACGGTGCACTGGGAACACACCAAGTACAAGTACAACATGTACTGCGCCCAGCAGGGCCGCGGCGTGAAGTTGGAGGAGGGCGACGCCCTCTACGTCAACGTGTCCAACGCGTGGCTCTTGGACCTGGACGGGAAGTGGACATACTTTGGGGCGATCAAGCTCAGCAACTGATGAACGGAGACAGAGAGAGAGAGAGAAAGAGAGAGAGAGAGAGAGAGAGAGAGAGAGAGAGAGAGAGAGGGGAAGGACGAGCGCTACTGAACATTTGACCACGCCAATGAACCACTGTGCGAGCACTTGCCGGTTGCTTTTTTTTTTTTAGGAGTACTGATTCATATTGTGGATTTGTTTAAAGAAAAATTGTATTTTTTTAAGAATGGCTTTTTTCATAGTTCTGCACCAAAATTGCTTAAGTGTTTTCATATGGGACGCGGGACACTTCCACTGTCTGTCGTCCCCAGACCGTGAGAGCTTTCACCAAGCCTAACATTAGCCCAAGTCGCACTGGAGCATTGAAATTATTGAAATTAATCGTTAACTATTTAGAACACAGTCGATTTAATTTTATGGAGCACTTTAGAAAAAGATACTTTCGATTTTTCAGTTAGATTTTGTCATTGATTTATTTCTTTTTCTATTCAAGCCTATTACTAGGCAGTAAAGTTAACAAAACACCCACTCCAGGTGTGCTTCTAATGCATGTCATTTTTCTACGAAGACATTTCTCTGACAAAATGGCACATAAATGAATATCTTGAGGTCACTGGAAGTACGGAACATTATATATTATTGATCAGTCATTGTTCTCCAGGGGGACAATAAATAAAATAAATAATAAAGGACATAAGATTGTAGCTTACAGAGCGTGTTCTCCAATTAGTTAGGTAGTTAGTTAGTAGATTATCAAAGGACAACAAACCATCATGCAGTTGGTATTACTTGGTGTCCTATGAAATGTGAATAGGATTTGTCAAGAGATGTATGAGTGGAACAGCGCAAAAGGTACCTGATATGAAAAAATAAGTGATATATTTTATCCTTGAAAAACAATAATTGCACAGCAATGCCACCCTATTCGCTAATGTAGTCTTTGTCCCCCATCTTAGACGTCACAGAGAAGGGCATCCTTTCATTCTCTGTTTACATGTATTACAACATGTTTTACATGTACGTACAATATGCATTATGTAAGAAAGCATAACCACGTCTCACTTCTTAACAATTCCTCTGTTTCCAAAAATGGAATGAGTCAATAAAGTCCTTATTGACTTTGGTTTTGACGGAGGGGAGGGGGGCATCTACATGTTGCTGTTTATGACAATCCACAAATGGGTGCAAGTGATGCGTCAAATGCAGATAGCTGGACTGTCTTACCCTTAGTAACACGAAGAGGCCTCTTGTCTTCTTCAACCAGAGGAACCAGTGATACAGATAGCTGGTCTGTCTGACCCTAAATGACGATAACAAGAACTCTTGTCTTGCCTTAACCAAATTGAGTTTGGTCCACCTTTAACTTAAACCTTTTTTTTCATTTGGCTCTTCAGTGAGGTAGATGGGAATATGCACTAAGTATTTATTTATAAGACATAGTAGACCAGGGATAGATCATTATTAAAATGGCCCGTCCGCTGTAAAAGAAAAAGTAAAAAAAAAACAACAACAATATTTTATGTCTGTATGACATTCATTATGCAGCACTTAGGTAAAATTGTATACACGCTTTTTGTTTTGTTAATTAATTCAACACAGGGGCTCTTTTTTAGATTCCATATTTATGTATCTTGTTTTACCAGCGTGGGCACACTTGCTCAGTCACAAACGGAATGAATATATTGTTTTTCCAATTAGATTGTAGCATACCTGTAAGTCACCTGTAAGTTCTCCGGTCAATGTTTTTCTTATTTATGTTCTTATGTGTTTTAATAAAAACAATACTTTTCTAAAAAAAAAAAAAAACATGCATTCTGTACGATTTATTGGAATTGGTACTCCACAGGCAAGTAAATCTATAGGCGCGTTCCGACTGAGGGACTTTTCCCACCAGTGAACCGCTATGGGTGTGGCTTGGGAGAGAGGATCTGCCCAATATCATGGTTTAGCGGCTCAGTTAGCGGCCCAGGTAGTACCTGTCTCGGGGTAGGAACTTTCTGAGCCACTCCTAACTAGTCGACGCTGATTGGAAACGGTTTTTCGATTGTCTTACCATTTGGCTTACCATTTGCCCTTGTCTAAGATGTTGCATTGCATTTCGCTGACGTAAATTGCTTAACACAGCAACAGTTTTTTTCTCTGTTACCGCCTTGCTGCATCCGTCTTTTTTGAGCGTATGGTAGCCGCTACAAAGGTTTCTGTATGGGAAGGGACGCCGAGGGGAACTTGGTGAGTGGGTGTAGCCAAAACACTGAGCGGCTTTCCAAGAAGTCCCTCAGTCGGAACGCGCCTATTGTTCTAAATTGTAGTCAGCTTTATTTCAGTGAAAGTATATCTAGCGTGTATTCGCTACTTTACCAAAGGTGGCGAGCGGGCGGATGTGATGACCGTGACTGGTTTCTCATTCTGCGGTGCCAGCTCCATGTGAGAGTGAGGAAATAAATTAATGAAGGGTGAGAAAAGGGAGATATTTTCATTTCAGAAACCCTAGTCGAACAATTAGGCTGCTCTATTGTTTGTGGCTGGGTGTGTGCCAGCGGGCGGCCAGGGGCTGACTGAGGCCAACGCTATCGGCCCATGGCGGGACCTCACACACGGCTTACACACACTTGTCGAGTTGGGGAGTAGAATATGTCCTGACATATGAAGCCGATTAGGTTTTCAAAGCTTGACTTTTT
>NC_140284.1:5455166-5465166 GCF_964030765.1 Micromesistius poutassou | reverse complement strand
TCCAACTGATCGACTTGTGTTTTCGCTGGTATATCACTAATGGTGATAGCTCTGATTGGAAACAAAGACTAAACCCTTCAAAACCGCATAAAACTAGAGCAATGGCTCACACGTTAATGCACACTTGTCGCTTGTCGTGGTGAATGTGGGGACTTTGTTGGCCTTGTGTCCCAAAGGCACCTCCTCAGTTCCTCAGAGGTGAAAGACATTTGTTGGATGAAACATCATTCATTCAACAAATCATACTTTAAAATGCTTATACTGTTCCATTTGTCATCTGAGAATAAATTTTGTATCATTGAGGAGTTTTCCTTTACTGTACCTCTGATTGCACTCGCGGATTTCCATGGTGTCTCATGATGTATATCAGAGTCTGAAGATTATGGCAGGTGATCATATCTAATAGTTTTTATTTGCCAAAGCCAATAGTTGAGTAGTTTATGACTTTTCCCAGCAATGTTTCAGATTTGTTAATATTTTCTGAATGATTCATGCAGTTCCTTGAAGTTTTATGACATCGGTACTTTGACGAAAAATGTAACCAACGTTATCATTTGGTCACTAATCTCTATTCCTCCCTGACCTTCATCTCACCCTTCTCTCTCCCTCATTATCTCTCACTCATTATCTCTCTCTCTCTCTCTCTCTCTCTCTCTCTCTCTCTCTCTCTCTCTCTCTCTCTCTCTCTCTCTACCTTATGCTCTTTTATTAAGGTTTCCGAGGATAGAGAATAATTTTAATCATCGCGTCTTTAAAACTGTGTCTTTTTTTGGGGCAAACTCAATAACAACTACAGCCAATAACAACTAGCGTGCAAGCACTTCCTCCATGGGCCCTGACACAGCATACTGTGAGGAAAAAAACAACAACATGTGTGTGTGTGTGTGTACACACACACACACACATATACAATACATTCCCCTTCCACCCACAGCTACCAACAGGAGACTGGGCTCTTCTGCCAAGACAGCCTGTTTTACTAGAACCCAACCAGTCTTGGGATGGGATCAAAGTGACCTCAGTTTCTGCCGGATTAGCGAGTAGCCAGGAACCACAATGGGATGTCTGTGTGTGTGTTTTCGTGTGTGTGTGTGTGTGTGTGTGTGTGTGTGTGTGTGTGTGTGTGTATGTATATGTGTGTGTGTTGAGAGATGGATCACCTGAAAGGAAATAACATTTTCCCCACTGCGGCATTAATCTTGTCTAACCCATCAATTTATTAGCATGGAGCGCCATTACATGAAACTGTTTCTCTGTAGCCATCCGTCCGCTTGTCTGGCGGAAAAACCGCGACAGTGGTTGCAGAGAGAGAGAGAAAGAGATAGAGAGAGAAAGAGAGAGAGAGAGAGGAATCCAGGAATCAACAGCAGCAACCTGACTGTTTGTGGCAGCTTTCAGATCATACACACACAGCTGCACATCAACAGATGAGACACACGCAAACACACACTAACACACACTAACACACACACACACACACCTAGACACACACTTTTCGTGCAAGGGCACACACTCAATTACAGCTGGTGAGAGTTACAAAGCCGGAAGGATGAACTATTTTATAGACAAATATACGTTGTTAATCTAATGTCTCAGGTGACTATTTCCTCTATTTGCTGCAATCTCTCTGCCAATCTCTCTGCCAGCTGATTTTTCAGGCTCTGTGCGTGATCAATTTCTTTTATCAATCACCAACGTTTAGCCTCCATCACCTGTAGGATTGGTCGGCTCTGTGTGCTACTCTGTCTCAACAAACAAGCCAGTTGCCAAATCAACAAACCACAGATTTAGTTTACGGTAACAAGCTAATTCCTTAACAGGAAGGCCTAAGGGGCCAGTCAATCTTCATCCCGCCTCACCCGCTGCGACCACATTGTTCCCGCATTAAGTCTGGTCCTCATTCTTTATCCATGTTTTTGGGCAGAAATACATTGCGAAAGCCTTATTGTAACTTATCGGAATCTCAGCATCTAAGGATCTCTGGTTTGCATGGCCTGGCCTCTTTTCATAGGCTGTAACCTCACACACACACACCAGGGTCTGAACCACATATACCCCAGAGTCACACGTCTGGCAGCCGGCGCTGACACTACTCTCATCACCCCGCCAGTAGTGGCCTCGGACCGGCCGGGTGCCGCTCAGAGTCAGACAGGCAAACGCAGCCGGCTCGGAGGCTCCTGCAAGCCGCCGTTGAAGCGTCTGGGTCGGGATTACCCAGAGGAGCGCAACGATAACGACAGGTAGCCAGAAAGGTGGCAGAGATATTATGTTTGTTCGCATAATTCTTTGTTAGCATAAGGTTGCATGCGTTAGATGATCCTGACAAACCTCTCTATATTGTTACCAATAACAGGGAGCCAGAACTTATGCATTTTCTGCCTTGATTTTCGTGCTAATACCCTGTTTTGCCATCTGTTTTATTAACCTTTATTTAACCAGGCAAGCAAATTAAGAACAAAATTCTTATTTTCAAGTGCAGCCTGAATTTTGTCACCCGGTGACAACCAGAGCAACTTTTAAACATTAATGTGGATATATGGGTGTTCTCACTCAGTACAATATAACTTTAAAGGTCTTTGCTGTTGGTTATATTTCATTCTTTATTCACAAAAATACTATTGAATGCATCTTCATAAGCATCAGTACACAACATTAAGCCTCTAGATTGTATAATACCGACATTCTGGCAAAATGAAACGCTGTGTCAGTTTGGCACAGTTTGGTTGCTTCCTGAAAAAAGAAACAGTTAAACTCACATCTGGTTTGTTGTATATTATAAGAAAAAACACAACTGTTATGTTAATGAACATGTTTTCATATTGTAATTATTTGGGAAAGCATAAATTGATCAATCGATTGCAATTTGCGATGCTCAATATGGTAAAACAAACTATTTTGTTTATTTTATTTTTACAATCTGAGAAATATACAGTCAAAAAACCAAACATGGTGTGTTAGAGGTGGGGCTTCCACACATCTTTCTCAGCTAAAAACAGTTGTGTTTCTAATGATTACCTGATGGTACTTAACCTCTGAATATACGAATGCACTAGTGTACTTAATGTGGATTTCGTGGCATTACTTTTTTCCCCTCACGGCGGTGATAGACATTGAAAGCATCTTCATAAGCATCAGTACACGGTACAGTACATCAGTACAGCATCAGTATGAATATTTCAGACCTGGTCAGAAATCAATGTGTAAGGTAAGAACCATCTTGAACGTTCTCTCTTTCCCTGAATCTTAACTTAATACCCGGAACATAGTAAACGGTATTTATGAGCCTACGCTCCAGGATTTTGCCTCTGGTTTGATACAGATCCAGTAATTGTTTGTTTCACGGCCAGTCCGAGGTAGGCAGCGGCTTTTACCGTAAACACAATTACGCTAACCGTGGCAAGATTCAGAGACCACATGAAGAGAGATGGGCTCTCACGCACACGTTGGCCCAGTCACTCTCTCACACTATACTTACTCACACACACACACGCCCCCACACGCGCACACACGCACACACACACACACACACACACACACACACACACGCACACAATCGTAAAGGAACGCATGGGTCTTCACCTGAGAGCAACCCACCAGTTTCACTTCACATGGACACACGCACATACACACACACACACACACGCCTACGCATCATAAACAGTACTGCGGTGGGAGCGAGAAAGGACCCTCAGGGTAGAAAGGTTGGCCGGCCCCCTCACTGCACAAACACACACATGACCCACCGGCCTGGATGGAGGGTTTACAGTCACATTCACCATGAGTCATATGCATACTTGCTGATGATACATGGGCCAAACACACATGCTGTTAGACACAAGACAATGCACTATATACTGTCATTATCGTTTTATTATTAGATATATTATAGTTCCATTCATGTTTATATGATATTTTTTATCAACCACATTATTAATCTTTTGTTAATTATAATAGCATGCAATTATAGGATCACAAAAACATTGAATGAATGCTGTGCACACGCACACACACACATGCACACACATACACACAAACATACTCACACACATCTTACTTCAATTGTCAGCATCTTACCTCACGTACAGAGCAACACATCATTCTTTCCAGTGTGGGAGTGGGGTTGGGCCTTCCTTGGTTTCACAGTCACTCTTATTTCCTCATGTCAACATACATAATACACACACACACACACACACACACACACACACACACACACACACACACACACACACACACACACACACACACACACACACAGATGCACACACGCACACACGCACACACGCGCACACACACGCACACACACACACGCACACACGCGCACACACGCACACACACGCACACACACACACACACACACACACACACACACACACACACACAGCAATACCATTGTCATAACAGTTGTCTAACACATATACCTTTTGAACCACACAACCTCTGTGTGAGCTATGAGGCTTCCTGGTGGATGTCAGGGAGTGAATGTTGTTCACTGGCTCTGTTCCTCATCCTCAATCCAAAAAAACCCCCACACCTCCATACCTTTGACAGAAACCAGGCAAACCGGAAGATTTATCTTGATCCCAATAAGTCTGAACAATGCCTGAATTAACTCAGCCAGGGGGGGGAAAGTTCAAAAGATCTGGCAATGGTGTGCATGTGTGTGTGTGTGTGTGTGCGCTTGTGCGTGTGTGTGTGTGTGTGTGTGTGCGCACACACTGCACGCATGCCTGTGTGTATGTGTGCACGTTTGAGTGTGTGTGTGTGTGTGTGTGTGTTTGTGTGTGTGTGTGTGTGTGTTCGTGTGACACTACCGCCACTAAGGCCCGCCAAAGCTGACGTTGGCCAGGCGTCGATCCAGTTCCGGCCTGTTGAACCTTGAACGTCAGCCCCCTCCCGCTCAGCCTCAAGAGGGGCGAGCATTAAGTGGGGTTATTTGCAGCAGAAGTCAATTGAAAGGCTGCTGTTTACTCAAAACACAATCCGTACGAGGATCGTGACCCTGTAACCTCGGCAACGTTACAAGCAGCACTTGAAACGTGGAGGTTGACGCTGCCTCTTTTCGCGCTCTGAGCGGCCACTGGTTAGAAACCCGATATGATATATAAATGCGGCTCATTTCCCATTTCCCATTTCAGCCTCGGTGCCAATAAAAGGTGTTTCATTCTCGCACTTACAACGCCGTGCAAAATGTCAAAACACCATTGATTTATTGCGCAACAAAGTGTGTTAACATGGATACTACTGTGCTTAGAAGGGTTTGGCATCACCTCAGCAGTTCGTAAAAAAAAAAGTTTCAGTGATGATGGGTAAAGCCTGGATTGCCACTTAACTGGTTTGTGCAGTGCAGATTTAAAACTATAAAAAACTAAGTGCAATTAAACTATTAGGGTGTGGTACATTACAGAATGGAATTATAATTTGACCAAGCCCAACCATGAAGAAAGATAGTGAGGATTAAACAACATAGCTCAGTTCTTGTTCTAGTACTGTGTACATACACTGTATGTACAGTGTATGTTTTATGGCACTGAGGATATGATGGCAGTGAATAGAATAGCCATCAAATCCCATTTATTCACAGAGCACCAAAGTTGAGGATTGCATTTGAACGTTGCCTTAATACAGGCATAATATGCAAAGACCTGAATTCAGAAAACTACAAACATAATTGACGACACAATGTACGTTATCTAGAATATAAGATTATATAATCAGTGGGACTTGACAGACAATACATCTCGTAAAACAAACCAGGATTAAAACAATGAACCAGGAAACAATTATTATGTTGTCATTTGAGTGTTTGGGCGTGTGCGTGTGTGTGTGTGTGTGTGTGTGTATTTTCCAAGGTTGTGCAGAATGTTTGTCTGTTACTACATCCCTATTCTGAGAATAACAGAATCCCCATGAAAGCTCTCTCTCTCTCTCTCTCTCTCTCTCTCTCTCTCTCTCTCTCTCTCTCTCTCTCTCTCTCTCGCTCTCTCTCACTCACACACACCCTCTCAAACACATACAAACACATACAAAGACACACTTAAAAGGAGGCGAGAGACCTGGAAAGGCTTTGAGAGATTCCAGGTATAAGGAGATATGCACACCTTACCCAGGTGGAGTTTTGTGTCAGATAATCTCAGATAATCTGATAATTACTGGGGACTACATAAGATGCTTAGAGGTATGAAAGGCGTTCTTCACTCCAGGGTAAAATATCAGTGTGGAACTGTTTTGTTTTTTATTTATGTTATTTGATGTTGATATTCACTTTGTGTGTGTGTGTGTGTGTGTGTGTGTGTGTGTGTGTGTGTGTGTGTGTGTGTGTGTGTGCGTGCCTGTGTGTGTGTGTGTGTGTGTGTGTGTGTGTGTGTGCGTGCCTGTGTGTGTGTGTGTGTGTGTGTGTGTGTGTGTGTGTGTGTGTGTGTGTGTGTGTGTTTGTGTACGGGCATAAGTACACGTGCATGCGCCTGTGCATGCACGTGTGGTGATGTGTGTGTGTGTGTGTGTGTGTGTGTGTGTGTGTGTGTGTTTGTCTGGGTGTGTCAATATTTGTGTACACACATATACATTGACGTATACAAAATTACACACATGCACATTGAGACACACACACGTTTGTCAGTGTGTGTGTGTGTGTGTGTGTGTGTGTGTGTGTGTGTGTGTGTGTGTGTGTGTGTGTGTGTGGAGACAAAGATGTTTTGTTTATCCTTAAGTGTTCGGTGTTTAATAACTTAACTTATCATGTAGGCCTTGTAAAGGCATGTAAGCTTGATGAACCTGTTATATTATCAATATTTCTTCGCAAAATGTTTGGATCTTTTTTCTCCTCTTTGTAAATTTGGATCCAAATAAAAGCATTTAAATGTGTGTTTGTGTACGGGCAATGGCTAAGGAATGTGAATGTGTGTATGTGTGTCTGACTGAGTGTGTATGTGTGTGTGTGTGTGTGTGTGTGTGTGTGTGTGTGTGTGTGTGTGTGTGTGTGTGTGTGTGTGTGTTTGCATGTGTGAATGTGCATATACACAAATCATCTTAAATTAGAAATTGGATGCTGAAAGTGAATGTGGGGTAGCAGTGTTTACTTTGTTAAGTTGATTATGGAAAGTGCACTTGACACACGTACACACACACACACACACACACACACACACACACACACACACATCATCTACACGCAAACACACACCTAAACACACCTGCCCACACACACACACACACACACACACACGCATACACACATAGACATGGTCTCCGTTACCATAAATATCTGATTTAGAAAAACAAGGGCCACAGTATAAACAAGACGAAAAGCAACATAAAAACCCATCAACATTCTTGGAGGAAAGGTATTTGCATAATATATCCAATCCATTTTGGTGAGATTTGACCGCAGCAGAATTACAATGGACAATAACACTGTAACTATATATATGATTTTGTTGTACGAGAGGGGTCCAAGTTCACGAGGTCTGTGTACAGAGCAGTTGGACGCAGATGGAGCCTTAGGAGACTTTATATGAAGACCATAATTGCTGACAATTGTGCCATTGCGTGAGTGCAGCACACAGGACTCTGCTGAGAAAGCGGATTATCTGCGGATAAATATCTCTACACATTCATACACGTGAGTGTATGTGTGTATCTGTGTGTGTTGTTTCAAATTGACATAGTGGTGAGCTTGGATGCATTACTCTGATAGAGTGATTATAGGCCTGACCTTAAATCTGTGTGTGTGTGTGTGTGTGTGTGTGTGTGTGCGTGCGTGCGTGCGTGTGTGCGTGCGTGCGTGCGCGTGTCTGTGTGTCTGTGTGCGTGTGTCTGTGTGTGTGTGTGTGTGTGTGTGTGTGTGTGTGTGTGTGAAGGTTCATGTGTGCTGCAGACAGTTGGTCCAGTAGTTGTTGTGTCATGGTGTTGTGCTGCTGAAAGCGAGTCCAACAGGCAGAGTACTGCCGCCAGTTCACACGCTCCAGTGAGGTTCCTGGTGAGACAGAGGAGAGACCACAGCCCTGGTCAGGACTTGGTCAGGTTTTTTGGGTTGAGGGCCCCAGCGCTGCGTGCCCCTAGCTCGGGCCCCGGCCCCCGGCGCTATATTAAGTCACTGAGTTGGTTCAGGGAATGTTTGGAAGGGAAGCAGCTGACCTGTGTATTTGGGTTCAGAGTGAGTTGTTTTTGTCTAACTCCCGCGCCTCTGTCCAGGCATGACAGGAAGTCGAGCCTTTTTTTTTTTTTTTTGAGAGCCGCAGACTTTCAATTTGAAATGGGGACATTTGAGAAGGGGAAGTATCGTTTTTGATGCGGACATAATGGGGAACATTATTGCTTTAAGATCTGCATGTGCTTGTTTATATTTAACAGACACGGCATTGGTGAGGAAATAATCAATTCACCACACACAAACACACACACATACACGCACACACGTGCAAACACACACACACACACACACACACACATACACTTACATACACACACACGCACACACACACACAACCAAACACACACACACACACACACACATGATGGGGGGAACCCTGAGGACAGCCGAGTGAACAGGGTAGAGACTCTCACGTGGGAAATGCTGTAGCCAATTGGGAGTCACACTGACTTAGCCCTGGACGTTTTCGAGGGCTCCTGTTGTCTTTCCTATGACCTATACCCCACCTTCTGTTCAGACTGATTCTCAGCAGACCTGTCCCGGGTCAAATCACAACCCTTTGTCTGATATGGGGTGGGTTTGAGGCCTTTTCGGAAACAACCAAGATGCAGGCAGCTGATGTGTCACATATTTTTCTGGCTCTGATTGGTTGTAAGTTTTTCCAATTGCATTCAGAGGCATTTTGGTGTGCCCCCTTTGATAAGGCCCCTTGGACATCTAACATGAATTGTGAAAAAGTCATAAATCATAGCATGGTCACCTTCCCCCATGATTGTTAATTACGCTAATGTAATGTTTTTGATCGCGACATTGCAATTGTGATTTGTAAGATCTCAGCTATTGAGAATAAGGACTGGCTTGTTGGAGAATGGAGTGAATCGGTTAGTGGGTGGTGCTTTGGCAAAGTAGTGAGCTTCCACACATGACCAAAACAGTGAAAGGTTTCCTCCTCTCTCGTTAGGTATGTGGTCTGTCACGTTTTCTCGTTGAGAAAACATTTTCTTGTCGAGAAAATCGTTAAAGGAGGAAGGAGGAAGCGGAACTGTTCAAAAAAATATTCAACATTCTGAACATTCTATGTAAGTGCCACATTTATACGGCCTTCACTCACAATATCTAATTCAAATGGCCAAGATGGTTTTGAAATAAACTAGCATTTCCACATGCAGGCCTGGGCTTCTGTATTACTTCTGATGGCCTCAATTTTATTGGGAACCTGTAGTTCACAGGAGGTAACCTGTGGCAAGTTAATACAGTGCTGTTACTGTAAACAACAGTAATTCAATTGAAATATACATCCTTTGTGTTGATCCTTTGTGTTGAATCGTGAATTAGCATTCAAACATCCATACGCAGGACAGTATCCCGATATTTCAGACTGATCCCCGAGTGCTGAGCAATGCTTCACAGCCTCTCCCCTCTGGTCCCCCTGGGGGTTTTCCAGGGCCTGGTTCCCAGACAGCCGTGCTGCCCTGGCTGTTGATAATATGGTTGCCCAGGGGATTACAGTAGGTAGCGGGGGCCCCATCTGCTCCGCGCGGGGAGGACCTCCAGTGTTGTCTGCTAACCTCCCATTACAGGGCCCATCAATCTGTCACGGGCGGGGGCCGCCGCCTTGTTACTGTAAGGTTGACGGGCCACTCCGCACGGGCCCTTTAATTACGCTCCCAGTCAACTCCTACTGGGACCACATACGGCACGCCGGGCTGGGGCGGCCGCAGCACACACTGCGCTGTGTGTGGATCCCTCCCTACGCCTCTGGTGGTGGATCCTCGTTATCTCTCTCTCTCTCCGTCTCTCTCTCTCTCTCTCTCTCTCTCTCTCTCTCTCTCTCTCTCTCTCTCTCTC
>NC_140284.1:5392666-5452666 GCF_964030765.1 Micromesistius poutassou | reverse complement strand
AACCACACAGGAAACTGTCAACACAGCCAGTAAGACTACACCTTAGTTGCAGCTTCGGTCCATAAACCTTGCAACTTTAAAACTTGAACTCAAGTAGCCTGGGTTTTGTATATCTGTATATCTGTGTTTGTGATATTTCTACTTTCGTTTTTTGCACTGTAGGCAGAGCATCCATCATTCTCTTAAAAATATCTCCCACGATCATTTCCGTGTATTTCACTGGTGTTCTCGGAAGTATTTCAAGTGGCTGTGCTCGAGAGCGCCTGGACAGGATGTGTTGCAAAGTTCATCTGTCAGCGCTATCTCCCGACAGCCCAGGACGGCCTCCGCGGCCTTCTCCTTGTGGAGCCCATTTACCCTCAGGAAGCAGTGACTCAGCTGCGGTATTACATTGTATCTGAGAGAGAGAGAGAGAGAGAGAGAGAGAGAGAGAGAGAGAGAGAGACACAGACAGACAGACAGACAGACAGAGAGAAAGATGGAGAGATAGTGAGAGAGACATACAATAATAGGGGGAAAATGAGAAACAAAGAGAGATGGATAGAGAGATAAATAGAGACATAGAGATGTATTGAGAGAACGAGGGAAAGATAGCCATCTTTTAGAGGAAGAAAGATGGCAATGGAGAGAGAGATAGAGAGAGAGAGAACTCAATTGTAAGTGTGTTTCGACGAGTGTGTTGTCTGCTTGTGTATGTATGTGTATACATCCAGCGGATGTGCTTTGGTTGAGGCACGTTGAGTGATGATGATGTGTGTAGACCGTATACTTGCCTTACGTTTCCAGGTTAGTCTGAGGTGCGCCTGGGTCCTTTAAATAGTCCCCAGGGAACACAGCTGTTTGAAGACCGCCGGTGAAGACACAAAACGTACGTCTCCAGGCCAAAAAGCTGCTGTGTGGTGTTTGATCCGCCATGATGTAAGTACAGGTAACGTAGACGTCCATGAACAAGAGTAAACATGCTCCTTAATGACATGTATTTGTATTCATCGCAACTCCCTTTGGTCCGCAAGTGTGTGCTCAGCAAGGCCGCGACGTTGCGCAACAGTGTACCGCACCGCTCGCTGCAAAGCTCTTCTCTAGTTTGAGGTCACATGGTGCCGAGGTGACGATTGAATTAGAGCTCTGAAACCCACTGGACGTGCATGAGCACAAAACTGTAACCCTGTATGATGTAAAAAGCACAGGCAATAACAACGTGCGTGCGTGGTTGTTTTAGTTGTGCGTGTGCAGACATCATTTTTGCCTGCACACTTTGGCACTAATATGGCCGCCATAGTAGCGCCTTCCTCTGTAGTAACCGAAGCGATGCAAAACAAACAAAGAAAATGGTTTCCAGCTCCATCAGGGTGCTTTATGGCCCACAACCAGTGAGTAAGACTCTCCAGCTAATCTGTGTGTGTGTGTGTGTGTGTGTGTGTGTGAATGTGCTGTGTGGGTGTATCTGAAGCAGACAGCATCCAACTGAACCCTCCCCCCCCTCCTCCACACCCATTAAACAATGGGGGGGAGGGGGTATGACCTCATTCACTTTGTGGAGTCATTCTCAGGGATTCCCCTATACACCATGACCATCCACCCCCACCACCCCCATCATCCCCCCCCCCCCCCAACACACCCCCCCACCACCACCACCACCACCACCATTGGCAAACTCCAGCATACAGCAGTCACTGTATGCCTTGGAATGTCAATGGCATGATGTAAACCCATCGGGTTTCGTTTGGGGTGGGGAGGCGGGGAGCTAGGTGAACCTCAAGTAGCCAGCAACACTTAAACCAACGGAGAGCAAAGGCTGGAGGACGGAAATGCCGTTGCAGCGACATGAATCAATCAATGAGCGAATTAATCTGGGAAAGGCTGAGGTTTGTGTGTTGTTCTGCCCCCATTGCTGTATGCATGTAGTGGATTCCTCGAGAGACACTTTGGATTTTGGTGCATAGACCCTGCATGAGTAAATGGTTCGTTGCTTATGTTGCTCATCATGCAAATCACATTTTAATATCATCATATTTGGAATTCAACTATTCTGATTCGACAAGGTCAGGGCTGGACCGGGACAAAAAACTTTGCCCTGACATTTTGGCCTAGACCAGCCCAGCCCAATCTGTGGCCCTGCCTTGAGCATCCTGTCTGCAGGCACCAGAAGGGCCCCGTGAAGTCCTTCAGCCCAAAGGGCCCACTCTGCTAAAGGTCCTGCAGCAAACATATCAGTCGGTTTGGCTAATTTGGCAGCGTCTGTCTGAAGGGGCGTATCTTTGTTTTGGCCAGCATTGATCCGTGCCTCTCTCGTGTTCTGGTCTCATCCAGGGCTGCCAGAGAGCCTTGGATTGACATTTGAGGGGAGTTGCGGCGCGTGCAGCGCATTTCTTTGGGGCCGTTTGGGGCTGTCACCACACGCTGAAGGCATTTTTATAGTCATTTCTGAACTTGAGTTTAAGAACAAAACTATTCAGGACCGATCCTTTCGCAACCACCGATCCTGACCCCAGAATAAGTGGACCTAAACAGGCCGCGGTCCCACTGAACAGTATTTGCTTTTCAGTTGGCAGTCCTTGATCAAATCAGATTTGAATTACTGCACGACAACTCGGACAAGACGTCAGTCGTGCGTATGACGTTTGTTCTAAACAAGAACATGGGTTTAGAATTTGCATGCCAGAACCCTGAACAGATATCCCAAAAGGCCACATGCCTTAGATAAAAAAAAAACAAGTTAGGATTCATAAAATGAGGTATTGTCTATTTTATTATCTGATATACTATTTATCAGTTGGATGTGAATCGACTGCATTTGTTATGTTCAAGACACCCAATATGTAGCCCTATTGGATATCTTATGACGATGAAGTGCCACGATAATGACGTAGTCTGTGTAACTTAGCTTACTTCTGAAATGACTGTGGGCCAATCGGAAACCCAGGAGGGCTTGAACTCCCAGCTCCCAGTGCACTCAGCTATGTCCGCAGTGTAAGATTCCAAAGCCTTCTGCACAAATCAAACCGAGCCCGGGGCCACGCATCGATTATATACAAGGTTATATTGTATATAAAAATAAAAATAAAGATATTATCCACTGGGCAGGTCGGCCTGTAATGGTGTTAAGGGGGCCGTCAGACCACAAAATTTAAAAAGAAAAAAGAAAAAGTTGTGTCATCGTTGTGTTCTAAAAACCACATTGGCCCACCGGGAAAGTGTGATCTATCTATGCCCGATGGCCAGTCCAGTCCTGAACGAGGTTCAAGGGACAAGTTAGCCACCCCAAAAACCCTTACTACCGCTCAGTAGTAAGCTTAGGATGTTTGCACAAATGCTCCAGTGCTTATCTTAGAAAAGCTGGAATGCGATTAAGTTTTTGCAGCTGCGAGCACCGGCCATAAGGCATGTCGCTTTGAGGTGTGGAGTTCATTCAAATAAATCAATTTCGATTGGATCTCCATCTTTTCAACACCTGTCCGGCTTGAATACACAAATGCACATACTTTGACACAGACACATACACACACACACACATTGACAAACGTGTGTGTGTCTCAATGTGCATGTGTGCATTTTTGTATACGGCAATGTATATGTGTGTACACAAATATTGACACACCCAGACAAACACACACATTGACACACACACACACACACACACAGACACACATCACCACACGTGCATGCACAGGCGCATGCACGCACACACATGGATGCAAACTTCGACATGAAATACCACGACATGCACATTGTACACAAGCGTCTTTGGATTCCCTCGTGCTGCACTCTCACCGGGCCCTTGGTGGGGGGGGGGTGGGTGGGGGGCGGGGGGGAGTGGTGTGGGGGGGAGGCCTTTGCAGAGTCCATGTGAATGCGAACAGTGTGAGAGAGTGCAGAGGCAGCTCCTTCCTGTGCAGCCGGCTCTGATCTGCTCTCAAGAAAAACACCTTTGCGGTCCCCTGGCGCTTGGCGGGCGGACAGGAAGGGATCGGTGTCGCCCTGGGACATGGGGGGCAGGTGGGCGTGCACCGCCTCGCCTCCTCGCCTTTTTCCGCTTGTTGCCTTTGTGTTTTGTTTGGTCTTTTCGTCTTTTCATCTCGAGACAAATGCATTTGTTTTGAAGCAGTTCTGGGGTGCTGCGCCGGCACGCGGCCTTCGACTTTGAAGCTGTGGGAGACCCGAACACACACACACACACACACACACACACACACACACACACACACACACAGATGCATACCACCCAGCTGCCAGCCATTTTCCTCATCCTTTTCCCGCTCGTGCTGTCTGTGTATGTCTATGTGTCTGGGACAACACTGGCCACACTCAAAAATACACATTTCACTCTCTCTCTCTGATCTCTAACTCTCTCTCTCTCTCTATGTCTCTCTCTCTCGCTCTCTCTCTCTCTCTCTCTCTCTCTCTCTCTCGCTCTCTCTCTCTCTCTTTTAATGGGTGTGTGTGCAGACTGCAGACCCAGACGTGATCATACATCAGTATGGACACGAGCTGTGAGGAATCAAACCCAATTTGGTTCCCAAAGAGGAGTTTGCTCCACAAGAACATTGCCCTATGCCACACACACACACGCACGCACACACACGCACACACACACACACCCAGACACACACACATACAGCAGTGTGTGTGTTCTTGAACTGATTGAACCGCTCGGTAAAGGATACACACAGCCAGAGGACACATCATGCGATACCTTCCCAGCCCAATCTCTCATCAGCACAGACATCCGCTGCACTCGATTAGGGCTGCAGACACACACGCACACATAAACACACCCACACACACACATAAACACACCCACACACACAATACATTTATCAAAGTTCGGCTTGATCTAAGTGAAACAGTTCATCGATGCACAAGTCATGCACCAGATCCCCTGCCGACACACCCACACACACAGAGGCATGTGCACACACACACACACACACACACCCACACACACATTCACACGCCGACACACACACGCACACACACACGCTCAGCCACACACATTCTAGGCTAGGCGTGGGTCTGTCATCGTCAGTTGCGGTGTGTCATCATTTTACAGTGAAAGTGTTCCACGATGACCTCACCACCCTTTGATCTGGGGCTTTCTCCTCTGCTTTGTCCCGCCACATTGAGGGCAACACTCTTTGTTCTCTGTCGTCGAGTCCCGACAGGTGATAAGCATCACGTCCCCCGCTCCACGGTGGGGTTCTAAAGAAGAGCGAAGAAGAGTGTGGGAGTGTGGCATTCAAGCCTCCTAAAATGACTAAAAAAGAAACTGCATTGTTGTTGTGTGTGTGCGTGCGTGGCGTGTGTGTGTGTGTGTGTGCGTGCATGCTTGTTTGTGTGTGCATGCACTGGAAACCCCATGCCACACAAACACAAGAGCCGTCCTTGTGTGTTCGCCCGGTGGACAGCCTGGCCACGAGAGAAGACCTTTTTTAAAAGACGTTGATCCCTTTGCTTTAATGTGGGAATGAAAAGGGGAAATAGACACGGCCTACATGGCATCGGTTTTGTTCAAGTGCTTCTTTGTGTCTTCAAACCAAACATGAATGACTTTTTTTTTTTTGTGTGGCGAAGAAATTTAATCTCGAAGCAGACAAAGGAATATAAAGCCATGGTATGGTAATTTTCAATGTGTCACTTTGATGAATCCGTCGGCCTCTTTGATAACATTCATTTATGTAGCTTTGAAATAGATATTTCCTCTGCAAAGGTTGAGTCCATCTTTCTTCTGAAATTATATGAAACCTTAGAAAGAAGCAGACGTTTGGGGAGAGTTGTTCCAACACACACTGATTTAATTAGGAACCAAACATTCAAAGATTATGAGTCATAGCGATGACCTATAGCTAACAATTTAAACCATCAAGACAAACACACAAAATGATTTATTGGCGTTCAAGGGAAAGCCCTTGACAACAAACAGATCACTACAATTGATCACAGGCTAAAATCTTGATGGGAAAGTAAATTTCGAATATAGAATTTTGGCAAAACATAGATTGTGATGCAGTGTTATAAATAAGACTTTCCAAGTGAAACTCAATACATGTACTTATGTATCCTTGTACGCATTAGGGAGCTTTTAACCCGAGCATTGCAAATTTCTGTAATGACTTTGAGACCATTTGTATGAGACACCATGCCAAGTAATGGCGGTCCCGTGGTTAAGAGACACGAGGTCAATCAGCTCATCGTCTCGTGGAGCAGAGCAGCCGCCTGCTGGCAGTCTCCGTTACACTGGTTCAGGATGTCCTCCAGAAACTTTCGATTACACTCGGGGAAAGTGACTTCGAGTTTCTGAATGGCCCAGTCCAACTCAGCCTCCAAGTCTGGAAAAAACGAAACAAAGAATCACAACGGTAACGGATGGATGCAGATGCACCTTTTGTTCAGCGACTTTGTTCACTTCGTCAAGTCTTCACTCTCCATTTGAAGGCAGAGTAGAAAAGCTCCTACTTCCACTGAGCCTAGTACTACGGCCCGACACCCTTGTTAGGCAACGGACGGAGTTAATGTCGGCCTTGATGGGAAACTACCCTAAACGGATTCTAACATTGGTAATCTCTGATGCAAGCAGTGCATGTGCCGCCTAGATCCAAAGGGATACGGAGACGCTGTTCCTAAATATTTAGAGAACAGGAGAGAGTTTAGGCGATCATCTATATTCTTAAAGTCTGTCATTCACTGTAGCTGTGACTTGGACATTTAGAAAAAATGTTATTGACAATCCGAGAAAAGAAGTGAATTGTTTGACGCTGCTTCTGCTTTGGCTATTTTGGCTATAACGGACACTGGCAGGCAAAATTAGGGCTTGTATCTTTCTAAATGATTAACTAAACAATGTCCGAAAAACGATAACATTCATCATTGTCGCCATGTACGCTATGGTGGCACACTAATGGCCAGACGACAAGCACATCATTTTTGAGAAAGCACCCAGCGCCAAAACCTTAATTCATTGTGTTTTGTATGTCAGAGCACGTACACTACCAGCGGTGAGCTGAGTTCCCGTCACTCTGGACAGGAAGTAACTCTTCCCGGGCAGGAAGCCACGAGTCTGTCAGACTTGACGCAACCACAAAATGTCCCCCTCTCAGCTACTAATTAGTAGAGCACATAAAGTGCCTGCTCCATCCGTTCACACACACACGCACGCACACGCACACGCACGCACGCATGCACGCACACACACACACTCGCACACAGTTCAATCCGCACAGCGAATGTGATGGGCCATAGCCTCACATTAAACAGCCTACCTACATTTCCATTCCACACCAAACCCTTGATGTGCCTCAGACTAAACACACAATCAAGGTTGTCTAAGAAAGGATTCAGGCTGATTCAGGCTTGGTTAACCATGGATGAGGCAGAAGCTGAGCTCTGATCGGACACAGCTCACAACCCTTCGCCACCTGTCACATTCCGGCTCATTCCAGCTCATTCAGGTCAGCTCACCCGCCGCCAATTCCGGCCATTCGGCATCGCTCTGCGGTGGATCTGGTGTTGGATGAGCGACGGAAGACTGCGGCGGTTCGGAACGTTGGGATTCCCAGCTCTCCGAGTCTCGGAAGGCCAATGCGTCATCGGCCCGGCCGCGACCCTCCAGTCTGTCCAGGAATGCTGAGTTCAGCCTGTAAAAGTAAGGTGAGATCAAGTCTTAATGGTCTATTTTTACTGTGTTTGTGTTACCATGGCAGCATATGAGATATGACACATGACGTGATATGTGACGTGATGATTCTATGATTATGTCTGTTACTTCGGAGATAATGTGTGTGTGTGTGTGTGTGTGTGTGTGTGTGTGTGTGTGTGTGTGCCTTGGCATGCATGTGTGCGTCAATGCGTTTGTTTGAGTGGATGTGTGAGTGGACGTCTGTGGGTGTCTGACTGTGTATGTGTGTGTGTGTGTGTGTGTGTGCGTACGTGCATTTGTGTGCTAATATACTTTCTGTGAAAGTGTGTGTCCATGTGTGTGTGTGTGTATGCGTGTGTGTGTGTGTACATGTGTGTTTCTGCGTAACATACATTCTGTGGTTTGCTTGTTCTTGTCCGCTCCCCACAGCTCTCACTCTGGGATCGTCCTGCAAGGTCTGGCCCCGTGGAAAAGGGAGAGTCTAGTCGGATTAGACAAACAATAATAATAAGTCAAACTCCACCTTATCAGCAAAGGCTTTTGTCATACACTTTATTATCAGACACTATATTAAATATCTAACTGAGCCCTGAGGCAACACCGATAACAGAAACATTATATTTTAAAGTTGCTTAGTCTCGCGAATAGGTTAGTGTTGCATTTCAAACATGTCACTGGAAAGTTGCAGCTCTGCCGTGTGAACTTAAACTAATCACACAAGGAGTAAGCAATGTGGTTTGGAAGTGTGCCAGAGTCTCACATTTATATAGTGTACTCTGATCAGGTGTGTCGTGTAAATGTCCGTGGGAAGGAATATCTCACACACTCGCACGTAAGAGTGGTGTGTAGGGGACCACCTGTGCTAGGCTGAAGCACCGAAAGCCTGGCAAACATGTGGCAAACATTTTTGCATGCTGATCAAATTAGAAGGTGGTTAAAAAGAACAATTTAAAAAACTACAGCTGAAGTAGTGCTTCAGGATGAAATAAGGGTGAAATAAAATAGATGCAACTGGGAATGCTCACCATGCTAAATTGGGTAACTGCCTATGGGTGTACACTGCCCATCTGGAGCAGTAGGTAGAACACAGGCAACACACAGGTAAGCTTCAGCTTACTTATCATCCCTCACCTGCTCCTTCTTCTTCAGGTGGAGACCTGAGCTCTCTGCCCCTCTCCACCCCTCGTTCTGCTCCCCACCTCCATGCTGGAAGGTGTAAACACACACATAGAGACACACACACACACACATAAAAGGGATGTGAGGTAGGGAAACATCTGAGGAACTCGGTTCCCAGCATCTTGTTTAAAGCCACATCAAGACAGTCTCATGCCGCTCCATGTCTTTCATCTGCTAACCTGTGATTTCTTACAGGAGAGGGAAAGAGGGGAGAGAGAACGAGAGAGGAGAAGAGAGGAAAGGGGAGCAAAGGGGAGAGACTGGAGTAGAGGAGAGGAGTGGTGAGGAGAGGAGGAGAGGCTGGAGTAGAGGAGAGGAGCGGTGAGGAGAGGAGAGGCTGGAGTAGAGCAGAGGAGAGGAGAGGAGAGGAGGAGAGGATGGAGTAGAGGAGAGGCGAGGGGAGGGAAAAGGAAATGCAAGGAAAGAAGAGAGGGGAAGGAGGGAGTAAAGGAGAGGAAACAAGAGGGGAGGAGAGAAGGAGATAATATATGATAGAGGACATTTGGATACAAAAAACATTCTCTGTGAATGATTCGTTGGTACAATTTAGAACAATCTCTACTTTCTGTGGGATACAAACAAATTTGAGGAAAAATACTTCAAAGTAGGGCAAAGGTGAAGGAGAAGAGCCCAAGCCCAATGCTGCTTGAGATCTGTTGATATGAAGCGTCCATTTATTCAGCCGGCAAAAATGTGCTTCACTCTTGCGGGTTCCCCTCCTATTACAGTCTGGCGGTCCCCCCCTCTCTAAATCTCTCTGTCTCTCTCTCCCCTCCCTCTCTCTCTCCCTCTAAATCAATGGGTCGGTGTTCCAGAGAACTATGAAAATATCATTCTATTTTTTTATCAAATAATTTGATAATACTCGCAAAAACAAAAGAAAAACAGCCGCTCCCAACGCCCCGCAGGGAGCTACACGTTAAACCCAAAGCGATGCTCCGCCGTCACCACACGAGGATACGGTAATTCCTTACAATGTTGTTCTCTGTCCGCCCCCTGTTGCTTTAACATATGGCTGTCTTTCTTGTCTTGGTTTCTCCGTAGAAATCATCACCACAGACAGAGGTGGTGAGGGCGGCCAGTGTAGGGGAACTGCTGGTACTGAACATCATTCACTTGTGAACATCTTTCACATGTGAGCGCCGTCGTTGACAGAACCTGTTCGGCGGGCTGTTGGTGTTGTCCTCCGCTTTTTACACGTGGTCGAGGAGTTGAGAACAGGAGTTGATTTAATGGGAGATAGGGAGGGAGGGAGTTGAGGGAGGGAGGGAGGGGAGGGGAGGGGATAGGGGCAGGCTGCTCACAGGTATGGTCGGGAATCATTGGATGACGATAGAAAGGAAATGAAAAACAAAACAAAAAGGTGAGTTAAGGTCATCCCCATCAACGCCCAGGACTTCCCCATCGCTCTGTCGGGGGAGGGAGGGGTTGGTGGGGGCTGGGAGGGGGGGGGATGCTTGGCAGCAGTCCAGGGACTTTTAGTATGACCCCTAAGCTGCTCCAGGTTGTACCACAACCCTCCACGGCGCTGCAGGCAACACACACACACACACACACACACACACACACACACACAATTTTTCTTCCCCTTGTCTGTGTTGTGTGTGTGTGTGTGTGTGTGTGTGTGTGTGTGTGTGTGTGTGTGTGTGTGTGTGTGTGTGTGTGCGTGCGTGCGTGCGTGCGTGTGTGTGTGCTGGCGTGTGTGCATGTATAATGTGTGTGTGGGTGTGCCTGTGCTTGTGCAGTGTGTGTTGGAGTGTGTAGATGTGTAGTGGCTGTGTATGTGGGCGTGCATGTCTAGTGTGTGTGTGTGTGTGTGTGTGTGTGTGTGTGTGTGTGCGTGTGTGTGCGCGTGTGTGTGCGTGCATTGGTAGTGTGTGTGCATAGTGTCTGTGTGTACTGTGTGTGTGCGTGTGTAGTTTGTGTCTGGAATGTGTGTTTGTGTGTGGGTGTGTAGTTTGTGTCTGTAATGTGTTTGTGGGTGCATGTGTAGATTGTGTGTGTGTGTATGTGTGTGTGTGTGTGTGTACTTTGTGTCTGTAATGTGTGTTTGTGTGTGCGTGTGTGTCTGCGCTCAGCACGGACTCTGGGAAGTCCCTTGAACTCGGGCCCGCCTGGGAAAGCATGAGGAGGGGAAGACAGATAGATCAGACCCGTCTGAGAGACAGGCTGGGGAGAGAGTGGGAGTAGGAGAGAGAGAGACAGAGAGAGAGAGAGAGAGAGAGAGAGAGAGAGACAGACAGACAGACAGACAGACAGAAAGAGAAGGAGAGAGAGTGTATCATAAAGGAAGGGGAGAGGGAGATGGGCTAACAGAGAACAAACAACAATGAAATAATATAAGAATGCGGATACATACATATTTATACAGTATATATACACACATTCAAATAGACGTAGTGGGGGTTTGCGGGGCCCCAGCCGCCCGGGGGCCTCAGTGGCCCCTGAGGACGAGAGGTCCATAGCACCAGCGTGTTTGCTCAGAAAACAGCCTTTAAAAGGCGGATCTATTGGTGTGAATGAGCACAGCAGGGCTTCCCTGTCCTGCACCACAGCCACAGACATGGACACTGAACTCCGAGACCTGTGGACCAAGATACATTGGAGCTTGTGCAGACGCTGCCGTGAATGGTGGACGCATACACACACACACACACACACACACACACTCTCATATACAATTTTGGCGTGAATTAGAAGGGATTCAACAGTGGACTTGGCCGGGATGCGGACTTACCAGGGAGTGGGTTTGTGATCTACTGCTGGATGATGCTGGTGAAGAGCTTTCACCCTGGAGCTTCTGCAAAAAGGTTTCAGTAACTCTGTAACACACACACACACACACACACACAATAATGTGTCTCTCTCTCTACTTGGAACAAACACAAGACAAACAAGGAGATGCCTACACACACGCAACACTGACATAGGCAACATACTGTACACACAGTCTAACACACACGCACACACACACACACACACACACACACACACACACAAACACACGCCCTAAGTGACACAGAGGCATGCACACATACACACAAAAAGAAACACACGCACATGCACACACAGACACACACACACGCGCAAAAAAACAAAGTGTGGGATATGTAAAAACAAGACACAGGAGAGAAGGATGAAGGGGTATTAGTTTCACCCACATATCCGGGACCCTGACAGTCCTGGAGCCCCTCGTGGTTTACTCAACTCTCTCATCCTCCAGCTCGCCGCCCTGTCTCCCCCCCTGCTGCTTTACCCACCCGCCCCCCCCCCCCCACCCCCCCCCCCAGCACCTCACACATATCTCTACATCTCATGCATTGTTTCTCCCTCCGACGGCTCCTAACGTGGGTCTGTCGTGGCCCTGATCTGTGGCCCTGATTTGGCCCCCAGCCCGCGGACGCTAAGCCCGTTGGCTGAGGATGAACTGCTCTAATAACCCCGCAAAGCTTTGTGGCGGTCGCCTGCTCCGCCGTGGCTCTAGTGAGTTGCACTGATGAATAATGCATAGGAAACACAAAACGCATTCATAAGAAAAAAAAAACGTGGGATTCATTTTCACTTCCAAGGGCCCCCGATGCGATGTGTGTACAGTAGGGGCCGCGGCGGATCAGAGCGGAATATCGCGATGAGCCAACGGGAACCTGATCCGGGGCTGACCTGCTATGCTCCTGTCTCAGCTGCTGGCTCCTCTTCTGCTCCTGCTGTTTCGTACGCCTCTCGTGTTGCTCTGCCTGTCGACACACACACACACACACACACACACACACACACACGCACACAGACACACACACACACACGCACATGCACACACATACACACCAGCATGGAAGCAACAACACACACACATTCTGAGGTAAATAAATCGATTCTCGTAACTCAAACCAGATTACACTCATTACCACACGATATTAAAGCTAACATTCTATACCATTCCGCCCTTCACCAATATCGACTGGATTCTTACTTGGGTCCACCAGACACTTCATGAATCACCTCCAGAGTGCATATCTGTTTACCGTCTAGCTCTGAATTAACCACGTGTTAAAACCTTTACCACTCTTTGGATCCTACCTAGCCCCGAAAACATGATACCAGAGACATTAAGTTTACACTTCATCAACACACACACACACACGCTGACACACACCAGCCTCACCCCATACACACACAAACACACACACATGCACGCCCAGTCACACTTAACCGAGACACCCCAATTAAGTATCAATATCATGCTGATGCAGTTCATACAGAGTAGTTGCATTGTATCTCCCTGTGGATATCAAGTGAATACAGGGCCCTATGAAGTTACACAATACAATGTGTACAATACAAACGGAATTATCCCTTATCCCGAGCCTCCCTGACACTCTACAGCATGTTTCCATGAAAGCCACATTTAAACCAGGGGAGGCCTATTCTAGGGTCTATTCTATGAGGGACGCCGAAATGATCCATGGGAGCTAAAACATAGGCTTTGTCTATATGCATACGACCTATCCGAGACACGGGTTGACATTATCTTGGATCCGCATAAGAACCCTATTTTACATCCGAATTTACATTCAATGTTCGTTGTGGTGCAGTGGCTTGGCTCAGGCGCAGTTGTGGGAGGAGAGCATAATGAGCAAGCAGGATATATATATAGGAATACTGACGTGTTGTTGTGCTCTCTCTCTTACACAGGTTTTTTTTTTTGCTGGTGTGGCAATAACGTGGGCCTGTGTTTGAGCTCAATCCGTGGAGGGCCCTCTGTGTCCACCTTTACCTCAGAGGGGGGCTCGACTTACTTGGGATAAGTGGCTCGACCCTCTATTATCTGCGGTACAGTAGTTTCCTCATCCCTCCACTGGGTTTTCCCCATTTTGAGCTGTTGGTAGATGGCCGAGGGGCGTATTCAACCCGATTAAGGAAAACTGGGAGGAGGGTCCAGGTGCCAGAAAAAAAATCAGATCCTCCTCGTTCGCGGGTCTTTCCGGCTCTGTGTTGACTACCACTAGGGGGAAATGGCGTGTCAAAGTTTGCTACTACGGCCCGCCGTCCCTCATTCCCCGTACAGCACAGTGGGGCAGGAGTGTCTGGCCATCAGGTGGCTGGTCGACGCCCTGCATCACTACCTCCTGGGGGCACTCATTGACCCTCTGAAGCCGACCACGCCAACCTTCAGTGGCTCTGCTGCACGGAGGACACCAATGCGTGGATCGCCCCGTTGATATCCCGCTTTACAGGCGTTTAAGGTCAAGGTGATCCATAGGCCGGGGGGGCACAGATGGTGGTGGCTGACTTCCTGTCCCGCCTGCCAGAGCACTGGGGGAAGGGGCGGGACTCCCCGGCCCTATGTCGGGCGGTTGGGATATGTGGTGTGAGGGGGGGCGTGGCTTGGCATCGGCTGCAGCAATTAGGGGAACAGACGTAGTTGAGGGAGGTGAGCACTCTCTCTCTTACGGTGAGGTCGGGTCCTGTTTTGTGATCAGAGTGAACCAGGTTCTTTTGTGTGTGGCAATAACGTGTGTGTGCGCGTGTGTGTGTGTGGGTCTGTGCTAAATCCGTGGAGGTTGGGGCACTCAGTGTTCCCTCCGCAGCTGAATAAATAATTATACGAACACCGCTGCGCTCCTCACTCCCAAACCCTTGCTAGTAGTAAACAGACGTTGCTACATTCGTCTTGCTGAATCTAAAAAACATCACCTTGTTTGGTTCACGACAGAAAATCATTGTTTAGGCCCCCGAATCTAAGAAGGAAGGAAACTCAAGGAAGTCTTCAGCCACCACTTGGTCCACTTGTAATGGCATTGACACTTTTTTATGGGACACCCTGATAGCAAACCTGTGTTAGCTGATGTTAGGTAAGGATGGACTGGAGAAGCATAAAGATCAGAGGCTTTTTAAGCGTGCCATCCAAATGCCCAGAAAGTTGTAGATTAACAACTTTCTCTAGTATATATCTTATATAGAGTATATGTCTTCTGACAGGTTTGTGGAGCAAACTTCTGCCCCAGCCTCAGTCATTATATTAATCATGCGATATTGAGGTCCATCAACCGCTATTTGGCAGAGTCAGTAGAGAACCAGGCAAGGAGCAGAGAAGGTCTTATAAACCCAACTGGGCAGATGTCTACATTGATGCGGGTGACTGCTAACCACAGAGAACATTAATCAGGTACCATGTTAATGGCAGGGATGCTAGGGGATGGGGAGGAGGGGGGTGGGGGTGACAGTGGGGAGACCCCTAAGGTTGTTTGTCTGTGCTGACATCTAGAGGCTGTTAGTGGCATCGATTTTATCCCAATAATGTCGGAAAAACTGAGAAAAATATTATCTGTAAGTATTTAATTTCTAAGCCAGATAAGGCAAACAAATTGCCTTATCTGGCTTAGGGCATGTATGAACATACGTACATGCCCTGATGGAGACCAAGTGTGGTCGAAACATGTTGGCATTTTTTCGCATGAATTAGCCAGTTACAAATAAAGGCTTTTTAATTATACCTTCCTCCGTTACCATTTCTGGAGTGCCTGGAGATTTTTCCTTATCATGAACTGATCCCATTTTCCAAGAGCACCCGATACATGAGTTCACGTTTTACAACCAAGAGCTACCAGCCTCTTTCGCTGAAGTAACCCTCTCCCTTTTTGAGATTCAAAATATCAAATGTGAATCAAGTTAAATTTGATCTTATGTTATAATAATTAATAATTAATTGAATTTATATAGCGCTTTTCTAGACACTCAAAGCGCTTTACAGTGAAGGGGGGACCTCACTAACCACCACCAATATGTAGCACCCACTTGGGTGATGCACGGCAGCCAATCGGCGCCAGAACGCTCACCAGACACCAGCTTGAGGTGGAGAGTGAGGGAATTAATGAATGAGCCAATTCTATATATATATATATATATATATATATAGGGGGATGATTAGGGGGCCAGATTGAATGAGCCTGGTTGGGCAGTTTTAGCCAGGACACCGGGGGATCCCCTACTCTTTGCGATAAGTGCCCTGGGATCTTTCATGACCTCAGTGAGTCAGGACCTCGGTTTTACGTCTCCTCCGAAGGACGGCACCTTCCACAGCACAGTGTCCCCGTCACTGCACTGGGGCATCGGGATTGATGTTTTTTGGCCAGAGGGAACAGTGCCACCTACAAGCCACCACCCGACACCACTCACAGCACCTGGTATTCCGAGGCGGTCTCCCATCCAAGTACTAACCAGGTCCGACCATGCTTAGCTTCCGAGATCAGACGAGATCGGGCGTGTTCATGGTGGTATGGCTAAATGGCTACTATGGTTATGTAGTAAGAGTTTTTGTATCGCACCTTCTGCCTCTGTTCATCTTTCAGCCGCTGGTTCTCCTCCTCCTCTTCTGCTCTCCTCCTTCTGTCCAGCTCCACCTTTTTCAACTTGAAACCAGATGAAACATGTCACTATCTTCCCATATCTGCAGCCACGCATCAAACATCTATTATCTCAGTACTAACAAAGTCCAGTAACATTTCAGTCCCCACCAATGTGGTCTGTGAATCATTTGAATGTGTATTTTAGTGATGGTGTCCGTGGTAGGGGCTTGTGTTGTGTTTGCGTACCCTTTTCTGTATTCTGGACTGGTCTAACTGCGTCTGCTGCCTTCGCCTGGCCTCGGCCAGCGACCCCCCCCCGCCTGGTTACAGACACACAGCACATGTTCAACACACAGTATTCATTGCACAGTGTGTTTAGATGCCAGCCG
Source organism: Micromesistius poutassou (assembly GCF_964030765.1). Lineage (NCBI taxonomy): Eukaryota > Metazoa > Chordata > Actinopteri > Gadiformes > Gadidae > Micromesistius > Micromesistius poutassou. The sequence continues at coordinate 5,436,122 of NC_140284.1, read as the reverse complement.
AACACAGGGTGCAGAAGGCCTACTCTACTCCCATAAAGGCTCCCCTGGAAACGATCTGGCGCCCCCTAGTGGGAATTGACTCCACCTGTTCCTGAGAACCACTGCCGTTTTTATCCAAGGCATCTTTAGAGTGAATTCTGTTGCATGACGTTATGGAGCAGGGAGGGGTCAGGACATACTGCTCAAGGAGGCATATAGCTGGTTGAGGATGTGGCAGGAACCCAGTACCTTGGTGCCAGAATTTGACACCAGAAACTGCAAGGGACAGGGTTATGCTTTGTTTCCTGGTTCACTGAGGAGATAATCCATCAAATACACATTTAAGCTTTCAGAAGGGGTAGATAGATGAATAGATGTATTTTTACAGTGCCCAGTCTACACAATGCTGATTTGAAACCATTACACACACTTTTGTTTTGTTTTTGTTTGTTTACTACTGCTGGCCCAGGTTGTGTTTGCCACACAACCGTTTACAGATCCCCGCCACCAGCACCATGACTGATCGAAACAAATAAGAAGCGAAAGAGAGTGAAACACCCCCGCTCACCCAGATTCAAGCCTGTCTGCCGTCAAGACTTTGGACAGAAATATTAAGTCTGATTTGTGAGACTAACCACTAACCACTTTCACTAGCTTGCCTTCCTTCACAGTAAAGACGCATGCACACTTCCCCAACAGACACTAGGGTGTTGACGTTGGATGAAGTCTTTTGGTGGCAAAGTTGTGTGAGCTAACTCCGGGTAGCATCTTACAGTTGGGTGTGTTGTGTATGTTGGGGGCAATGTGTGAGCACTTTAACATCTCAACATTGCATTGTGAGATGTAACCCACACCAGTCCAATTTTATGCCCCCCCCCCCATTGGTATGAAGTCATCTTGCCTAACAACTCTGGGGGCTCGTCGATGGTGACCGGCTTCTGAGACTCTCTGAACTTCTGATAGTCCTCCTCTTCCTTCTGAGCCACTGGAGCAACGGAAACAACAGACACGTGTTAGGATGCACAGAGACATACAGAAGACATCTGTCTTTCATCTGTCCGGAGAAAAGTGGAGGTAGATAGGATGATGGATGGATGGATGGATGGATGGATGGATTGAGAAAAGACGTACTCATTTGTAGCTGACGCCGTCTGCTTTCGATTGGGGCCACCCTGGTGAATCCTGTGAAGCTGGGACAGACAATTGTTGAGACAGGGAGGTGTAAGATTCTAATGTTGTCTTGTAAAACATGGGGTCACGCATGGACAGCCTACTCTGCTTACAGACTGAAACCCTTGAAACCCTTGAGTGAAAAAACATGTATTACATTTTTTTCCATAAATATATTAGGCCTATATATTCTTCTTTTTTTTGAGTAGAAAATTACTACTCATGGTAGTATTTTATATTCATAATCATATCTCGTATTTCTTTACTTTACACAATACTCTTGGTTAAACAGGGCATCGATGAACAGTATAGATTGGAAGGCAATAAATAAACGGGTACATGACCCGAGTAAAATATGCGTGACCACGCAGGCGCGCACTACGCATGCGCACTCTCACTTTCGATGAAACGAAAGTGATCCCATTTCCTATCATTTGGTTATAGGTTAAGTTTCGTTTCGTTTAAATCCGATATTATAATGTCATATGTATCTTAAATGCACTATGTGCAGTAATAACAACTCCCCTTAGTACAGATACTTTAAAAATAACTTTATGTATAAAGCACAGTTGCAACTTAATTATAAGGCCTATATTTAAGAAGGATCTAATACCACTCATGTATTATATTCGTGACTTTAATATACATTTGACTTACGTTTCGGTCTCTCGGGCATTTCCACTTGCATTATCAGGTGACACCACATCGTTTGTGTTATTCTGAGGGTTGACAGCTCCGTTGCCCGGGTTTCTCCTGCCGTTCAAGTTGTTTTGATAGTTTGGATCTGAATCCATAGATCCACGGATAACTGACACGTTTAATGGTAATGAACGGTAAATAAGAATGATAGAAGAAGACAGTCAGAAGACAGTCTATGAAATGCTCAAACTATTTCAACCCACTATTCTTCCGTGGATCCTGAATACTCCCCACACCTTCAGTGATCTCATAAACAAGGGTACATGTGGAAGCAAAACCCAAGGTTGGTGGTTACAGTGCCGCCATCTAGTGGAAAAAGGGGGGGACAAATAATTGAAAGTCTATTGATGTTTTTTTACTCCCACCCCATATCTAAAGGAATCGCATGTGGATATGAGAGAATGTTCTCCCTTCCTTATTGTTGGCTGTTAGAACATCAAAGGAGCAGGATTTAGGCAAAGAAATTACTTTGATTATCTTTTTCGGGTCCACTCTTCATCTGTGTGCCAAGCATGGCCTAATCAATGTAAAACTACACCGCACACACTGGACAAAGTCAAACTTTCTATAAATGTATCCTGATATGAACCCCGTTTCTGACAGGTGTGAACAATATGGAAGTAAATCTGTCTCATCGGATTTTAAAAACAAAAAGCAATTGAATTTTAAGCACTGAATATTTATGCGTTGAAGAAACGTATCTGTATTTTTGCCTCTGAATTGAACTGAATTTAATAATTGTCACCGTTATTTTTCAATGTTCACAAATTCTAAATCTAATATTCAACATTAAAAAATTCAATATGCAAAATTCAGATGCAAAATTGAATGTATAAAATTCAACTTAAATGTTTTCAACATCGCCAAATTCAGCTATAAAATTCATTGTATGAAATTCAGCGTTAACATCCGGGGACCCAAGAGCAATCGATCCAAGATGCTAAATCGCGGTTAAGCAAGGAGAGCGAGTGGGAATAAGAGCCAGGGCCGACGGACTGGCGGTGTAAAGTTGGACAGGCTTGGGGGCCCCAAAGCAGAGGGGGGTCCATAGGAAGTTTCGATTTTTTTGTTTAAGTGTTTTTTGGTTGTTGTTCAAATAGTTTAATAACATAACTACATTTCATGATGAATATCAATCTAAATGCGAGCTTGGCGTATTAGTTTAATAAATTGGTATATTATTGTATTCCAAAAAAGTAAAGACTGCTGTGACTACTCTGTCATTATATAATCTAATCCATTCTCATCACCAATATAAAGACTTATCTTGATCCGTCTTAGTATGTCTTCTATGATCTTAAAAGTAGTCACCTCTGCTATTTAGTCAACGTTACCAGTATAATCACATAATGCAGAAACAAACTTGTTCCCCGCTGCTCTGAACTTGGGTTCTTTCCAGGATGTCTGTAAGGGGAGCAGTTATTGTCGGGGTTTGAGGAGGTTCACCAAGCTTCTCGGACCCTTGTAGGATAACACAACGCCACGGTATGTGGTGCATTTCATATCCACCATCGCTCATGATGACGCTCACACTCAGCGACGGTAAAAAGAGCATCACAGAGTGGCTGTTCGTCGTAACCATTGGTCTCAGCCCAAACTGTGTTTCTGAAAAAGTCCAAGTGTGGAGGTCCAGCTGAATCAGGGGCTTCACTCCCCCTTCACTGAAAGGCTTTCTGTGGATTCACCCATCGCTCCGAGGCCCGGATGTGTTCAGCGTATCACATCTCAGCCTCGGTGTGTCGCTGACTGCTGCTCTTCATCACTTCCACCTTCACGGCCTTTTTCCAGCTGCAGGGGGGCACCGCCCCACAATCACTACCTGACCAGGGCACCTCCACCACCATCACCACCACCACATATCATCTCCTCTGAACCCTGAGGTCAAGAGACTAAATGAGTCTTATGACTGACACGGTCCCACTACCCAAACACATATCCAGATCCCATAGTTCCCGTACTGTGACTGCATTCCAACATCACTTTAACTGTTATTGTAATGACATGTAGACACAAGGTGTTTATTTTTAAAGCCGGTTTATTGGAGTATGCAGACAATGAGACATGAAGATAGTGATCCATGTTGCCATGTAGGACATCTCCATAGCTGTGTTTGTTCCCTATTCACTCACTCACTTTTCCCTATATAGTGTTTATGATATAGTAAACTATATAGGGAACGAACAAACGAGAATTCGGACATTACGCGGAACATTTCTAAACGTTATTTGCGTCAGTAAAACACGACCGCATTGCATTGTGGTATACGGGAGTAACATGTAGGGCACATCGTATGTTCACTCAAATTTGGGGTATTTTATTGTCCACTATATAGTGAATGAAATTAACCACTGAGAATTCGAACACCACTACAAAATGGCGAGCATAGTGTACTATATCCGTGATAGGGAACGATTTCGAACACAGCTCCTGAGTGTGTTGTGATGGCTGGCTTAACCCGTGCACATTGATTACTCAATACACAACAGGAGTCTACATTATTACGTGATTATCGTTTAAGTCAAGGTCAGAACACAACCTTGAAGAAAGCTTGTTCTGCAGACTTTGTAGCTTGCGGTCCTATCTTTCATTGCATGCTAATGCATGATCACCAAGTAGGCTACAACCCACAATTATAGAAAGTCAAAAGTCAATGATTCATTTGAAGCATAGGTTTGGTCATTGTTATTATTATGTTATTTGGTCATTGTCCCTGATTCAATGAGCAAGTGTTATCAGGCCGTAAACCAACAGACCTAGCCAACAATAGGCTGTGTGACAATAAGCATCTGTCTTGAACTAGTGACTATTAGAGCTGAAAGGAAAAAAGCTAACCTGCCATGTTTCAAACTTTTGAGCACTAAAGTAAGCCCAGCTTTGGCCTGTGAGTGGCACTAAAGAGTTCAATTCGGGCCCCCAAATTGACGTGAGGGTGTTTTTCTTGCGCGTTTGAAAGGTTTGGTTGTTGGTCCTATACTGCCACCTGCTGCCAAACCATAACCTTGTAATGCGTACAACTTTAGTATTTTAGGCAATCAGATATTTGACGATGATTGAATGTGGAAGTGAGGAATATTGTACTGTGCAATGTTCATATGCACATACATATGAATACATGCATTCATATCATGTGTGATTCACTAATATCCAACTCAGGTTGGTTTAATCCTCACACGGTTACACCTATGGAGCTGGTGCAATTTTCACTATCAGTAGCATGCAAGCTATAGCATAGCTTTAGGCTTTATATTAACTGCTGTGAGGTCACAATGGTTCAATGATAGGTTCTGGAAACTGGGCTCGTCATAATGAACCTGTCAATCAAGTATCTGCTCAAGTTCCAAAGTTGTCATTGCCCTTCGACGCCAAGTAGAGGTAAGTCATGAACTGTAGCTCTAAGTAATAAAGTAGGCCCATTTTATGTCAATGCTATTATAAATGTGTCGACGGCAAAGTATAACATGTCAATTGAATATTTATCGACGGGTAAAAGATAAATCTACCACACTTAGCTCGATGGAAATAAGGTAAAGCCGTGTTCCTGGCGTCGTGTCACCTCTTCGAAAAGTTCAATGTCATTTTAGAAAGTCATCGAACTGATCGATACGGCTCACAGTGATGTCTGTGCTAACTCGTGTTTTCACGGTGCATTCGCACACTCTCTTACTAGCTTTAGCTACTGACGTTTATCCTCGTACGCGGTTCGGTACTGGACGATGGTTGGCTCAACTTTTCAGTGTTCAACCGTGACTTTTGCCGAATTATTCGGTGTGTTAATCCACTTCTAATGCAAGTTATGTTGTTGTAAACTTAATGAGACACCGTGATAGGGGTAGGCCTACAACTCATGCCGTTTTATTCTCTTTTCACAAATTGTTCTCAGTACGTGATCACTCCCACACTTCATTTCTTGAATCAGAAATGCAAACTGCATTAGTAAGCTTCAGACCCAAGCAGTGGTCCATTCTAAAATGTATGTGACTAAAATCCTTAATGTATATGTGGTAAAGACTTCATTAATTAAATAATAAAGTGAATATGTTTTATTACAGAGACTCATAGTGAGATTATTGAACAGCGACGATGGACAGAAAGAGATTGCTTTCATTGCGTACTCCCCTGGCCCCTGATTCCATCATGACGGTGGACAGGGAGTCTTACACCGAGGTGACTAGGCTCGTCCCCGCCCCCCCTACTGAGGCCAAGCCACCGGGCCGTAAACCTAACCACCACCGCGGGGTTAGGCTGCCCCGGTTGGCTGTGGCTGAGGAGGCTGACGGCCAGGAAGCCTGGATGACGGCGGCCCACTCTGACACCGTGTCCCTCCGTGCACGGGCTCTGGGTGCCGCCGCCTCTACCCAGGAGGCTTCACCAGGCCACAACCCCCAAGGTGAAAAAGTCATATACTTTAGTGTATTACAAATATATTTGAAGTATACAAAAGTTATTACGAGTATACTTTGACTTTTTGTGCTTAATTTAAAGTATGTTTAACGTATGTACTTTTCAAAAGTGTACTTCACAATAAAAGTCATTAAGTTCAACTTTAATGTCCTCAAAAATAAGTACACTAATTCTGAAATACTTGAAGTGTTATTGCATTGTACTTGTAAAAAGTGTACTTTATTGTAAATTGTACGTAAGTGTACTTAGAAGAAGTATACAAAATAGCAAAGTAGAAGTGTATTTAAGTATACTTACAGAAAGTTAATCTCAAGTTGTATTACAGTACTTTGTAATACACTATTAAAATGTTTTATTAAAGTGTACTTCAATTTCACTTCATCAGAAGTGGTTGACCCTGACCACCATCGTGGGGTTAGACTGCCCCGGTTGGCTGCCCCAGCTGCTGGCGCCAACGAGACGATCGTCCTCCGCCCCCCTACTGAGGCCAAGCCACCGGGCCGTAAACCTAACCACCACCGCGGGGTTAGGCTGCCCCGGTTGGCTGTGGCTGAGGAGGCTGACGGCCAGGAAGCCTGGATGATGGCGGCCCACTCTGACACCGTGTCCCTCCGTGCACGGGCTCTGGGTGCCACCGCCTCTACCCAGGAGGCTTCACCAGGCCACAACCCCCAAGGTGAAAAAGTCATATACTTTAGTGTATTACAAATATAATTGAAGTATACAAAAGTGATTACAAGTATACTTTTACTTTTTGTGCTTATTTAAAAGTATGTCTAACATGTGCTTTTAAAATGGGTGTCGTTAAGTTCACCTTTAATGTCCTTGAAAATAAGTACACTAATTCTGAAATACTTAAAGTGGTATTGCATTGTACTTCTAAAAAGTGTACTTAATTGAAAGTGTATTGTAAATTAGAAGTGTATTTAAGTATACTTCATCTCAAGCTGTACTTAGAGTGTACTTGGAAAAATTATACAAAATAGCAAATACGTGGTAATCTAGTCCTGTGTAATACACTATTAAAATGTTTTATTAAAGTGTACTTCAATTTCACTTTATTAGAAGTGGTTGACCCTGACCACCATCGTGGGGTTAGGCTGCCACGGTTGGCTGCCCCAGCCGCTGGCGCCGACAAGAGGAGGGTCCGTCGCCCCCCTACCCCCTACTACCATCGCGGGGTTAGGCTGCCCCGGTTGGCTGTGGCTGAGGAGGCTGACGGCCAGGAAGCCTGGATCAAGGCGGCCCACTCCGACACCGTGTCCCTCCGTGCACGGGCTCTGGGTGCCGCCTCGAGCCACGAGACTTCACCGGGCCACAACCCCCAAGGTGAGAAAGTCATATACTTTAGTGTATTACAAATATAATTTAAGCAGGGCTGCACGATATATCGAAAATCTATCACCATCGCGCTATCAACGCTTGCGATAGACATACCGCAGAGATTACTTAAACTTCGATAAAATGTAGTCTACGCCAGAGAGAAATTATGCAAAATTGTAAATACGTGGTAATTTAGTGCACTTATGAAAAGTACACTTATTTCCAAGTCCTTTGTAATACACTATTAAAATGTTTTATTAAAGAGTACTTCAATTTCACTTCATTAGAAGTGGTTGACCCTGACCACCATCGTGGGGTTAGGCTGCCCCGGTTGGCTGCCCCAGCCGCTTGCGCCAATGAGAGGACCGTCCTCCTCCCTACTGAGGCCAAGCCACCGGGCAATAGCCCTAGATGCCCTCGTGGGTCTAGGCTGCCCCGGTTGGCTGCCGCAGCTGATGGCAGCAACGACAGGATCATCCTCCGCCCTACTGAGGCCAAGCCACCGGGCCATAGCCTTAGCTACCCTCGTGGCTCTAGGCTGCCCCGGTTGGCTGCCCCAGCCGCTGGCGCCAAGGAGAGGATCGTCCTCCGCCCTACGGAGGCCAAGCCACCGGGCTATAAACCCCCAGGTGAGAAAGTAGTATACTTTAGTGTATTACAAACATAATTTGAGTATATAGAAGTTATAACAAGTATACTTTTTGTGCTTCTTTTAAAGTATGTTTAACCTGTCCTTTTAAATAGTGTCCTTCACAGTAGATCTAAACGATCCTCTGCGGGACGCCCCGGTGAGCTCCGCGGCCTCCTCCCGCCGCCGGGCGCTCAGAGGCGCCAAGGCTGGGATGGAGCGCTGCCAGTCCCATAATGGCCAGAGGTCCCAGGCCCCAGGCAGCCTGCCAGCCTCTGACGTCGCTGAAGGCGTGGTGAACAGAGGTAAGTACTCATCCACCCCCATTTTGACTCACTCACTTTTCCCTATATTTATGATATAGTAAACTATATAGGGAACGAACAAACGAGAATTCGGACACTACGCTGAACATTTCCGAACGTTATTTGCGTCAGTAAAACACGACCGCATTGCATTGTGGTATACGGGAGTAACATGTAGGGCACATCGTATGTTCACTCAAATTTTTGGTATTTTATTGTCCACTATATAGTGAATGAAATTAACCACTGAGAATTCAAACACCACTACAAAATGGCGAGCACCCTATATAGTGTACTATATCCGTGATAGGGAACGATTTCGAACACATCTCCTGAGTGTGTTGTGATGGCTGGCTTAACCCGTGCACATTGATTACTCAATGCACAACAGGAGTCTACATTATTACGTGATTATCGTTTAAGTCAAGGTCAGAACACAACCTTGAAGAAAGCTTGTTCTGCAGACTTTGTAGCTTGCGGTCCTCCCTTTCATTGCATGCTAATGCATGATCGCCAAGTAGGCTACAACCCACAATTATAGAAAGTCAAAAGTCAGTTTTATTAAAGTGTACTTCAATTTCACTTCATTAGAAGTGGTTGACCCTGACCACCATCGTGGGGTTAGACTGCCCCGGTTGGCTGCCCCAGCCGCTTGCGCCAATGAGAGGATCGTCCTCCTCCCTACTGAGGCCAAGCCACCGGGCAATAGCCCTAGATGCCCTCGTGGGTCTAGGCTGCCCCGGTTGGCTGCCCCAGCTGATGGCAGCAACGACAGGATCATCCTCCGCCCTACTGAGGCCAAGCCACCGGGCCATAGCCTTAGCTACCCTCGTGGCTCTAGGCTGCCCCGGTTGGCTGCCCCAGCCGCTGGCGCCAAGGAGAGGATCGTCCTCCGCCCTACGGAGGCCAAGCCACCGGGCTATAAACCCCCAGGTGAGAAAGTAGTATACTTTAGTGTATTACAAACATAATTTGAGTATATAGAAGTTATAACAAGTATACTTTTTGTGCTTCTTTTAAAGTATGTTTAACCTGTCCTTTTAAATAGTGTCCTTCACAGTAGATCTAAACGATCCTCTGCGGGACTCCCCGGTGAGCTCCTCTGCCTCGTCCACCAACGCCGCTGCCGCGGCCTCCTCCCGCCGCCGGGCGCTCAGAGGCGCCAAGGCTGGGATGGAGCGCTGGCAGTCCCATGACGTCAAAGGCCCGCCGGCCTCTGACGTTTGTGAAGGCGTGGTGAGCAGAGGTAAGTCCTCGCCCACCCCATTTACCCCTGTGCAGGAGCGTCTGAGGAACGGCAGGCTCCACCAGGAGGAGGTCCGGGGCCAGCCCCCCCACCAGGCGGGGGAAGAGGCCGGGCTCTCTGGAAAGCGGCAGAAGAACGGGGGCCGCCGTTTCCCCAACCAGAGTCCGACCGCTGAGCCCAAGCTGGAGGAGGTGCTGTTGGATAGCAGAGGTAAGAATGGCATCTCTTACACCAATAAACTAATTCAATGTAACTATCTTTTTTTTTATGATTGAGCCTGCATACCGTAAAACTTAAATTAATAGCCCGGGCTTTTATTTGTTTCAATCACTGAACTCAACCGGCTTATGTTTGGGACAGGCGTCTATATGGAACAGGCCTTTAATTCCTTTTGATTTTCCTTTTGGTCCACTGATTACAACTGAAAAGTTGGTAATGCTCGGAATTACTTCTGTCTGATGTTGTCGTGCGACCCTGACAAGGCGTCTAATTGAGACCGGCGTGTATTTTTCAAAACGTGTGTGTATGTAGATGAGCCGGCCGAGGGCAGCCCCCAGCGAGACCAACAGCCCCCCGTGCTCCGCCCCTTTCCAAAACCTGAGCTGGCGATGACTAAGGGCTTCACACTCATCAGCTCAGATGACTGGTGAGACACACACACACACACACACACACACACACACACACACACACACACACACACACACACACAGAAATTGTCGAAGCAATCCAAACTTGTGTTTCATTTTACTGATCTGCTGTGGTTCTGAACGCAGGGAGAAGAAGATCGAAGGGCTCATGGTGCTGCGCAGTCTGGCCCAGAACCACGTGGACACGCTGCGCACCAGGCTCCGCGACGTCTGCGACGCCCTCGTGCAAGAGGTAGCTCACCCTCTATGGGCCTGCTCACTGGTGCTCTCTCTCTCTCTCTCTCCATCTACCGCTTAACATGGAGCCAAGCACCTGTAATTGTGGGTGGGTGTGTGAGTGGGCGGGCGGGCGTCTGGGTGTGGACAGTCCGTCACTGTCTGCAAAGTGTAAAACAAACTCAATCCTGTCTACAGCTTAGGCTATATGCCCTGCTGTGTGTACAACCATCCCAATCAATTCTCCACCATAGAACAAGTGGTTGATTCGACGTGAACAAAGTTAGCGAAACACGACCTTGATGAAGCGAGGAGTGTGAAACGTACTACAATGTAACGCATGCATTGCATGCGCTTTTCAAGACCCTCAAAGCCCTTTAGAGAGTGAGAGCGGTGTTTACCAAGTTTGTGTCTGTCTGTGTGTCTGTCTGTGTGTCTGTGTCTGTGTGTGTGTGTCTGGTTCTCAGATGAAGAACCTGCGTTCGGGCGTGTCCCGTGTGGCGGTGTGCACGCTGGGCGTCCTGTACTGCCACCTGCAGCAGGCCATGGACCGGCAGGTGGAGGCCACGGCCAGCGTGCTGCTGCACAAGGCGTCCGAGAGCAACGCCTTCATCCGGCAGGAAGTGGACGCGGCGCTGGGCCACATGGTGCGGCACTGCACGCCGGAGCGCTGCATCCACGCCTTCCTGGTCGGGGGTTTGAGGTCAGGGTGCTGCACACACACACACACACATGCACGCACGCACACAACGCAGACACGCACACGCTGTATTCCGCCTTGTTATGTTTTCTACCACAGTGCCTTTCTCCTTGGGTTTTTTTAAAATCTGTATTGCAAGATTTGTAAAAAAAAAATAAATGACAGTATATTTGTTAAGTACATAGAATCAGCAAACGCAGATGCAAACGCAGTGTCCGATGTGTTGTACACGTGTGTATGTGTGTAACCAAAGCTAATTTCTAACGCCTTGAATGGGCATTGGTAGTTCAAACAGTCATTTAAGGTACAGGTTACTATGGCTGTTCGATTATGGAAAAAATCATAATCACGATTATTTTGGTCAATATTGAAATCTCGATTATTCAAACGATTATTTTTGAGTTTGAAAACATGATGCATTTATTCATAATTTCTCTCCAAAAAAAACACTTTGTAAATGAGAACTTGAAATTTCCCCTTCCCAAATATACACAGAATGGTCAAATAGAAAATAAAGTCCAGATATGAATCCAGCTGTTCTGCAATTTCTATATATAAAAAAAAAAAAAATAATAATAATTATATATATATATATATATATATATATATATATATATATATATATTTTCAATAGTTTCAACTCGATTATATTAGTTTGGTGATCGTTTCACTCTGAAATCGAAATCGCGATCAAAATTTGATTAATCGCCCAGCCCTACAGGTTACATTTTAAAATCTGTGCATTGAGCAATAAGACAAGAACAGCTTCTCCATCCATGACGGCACACAGACAAACATACAACAGAAAAAATAAGACATCTAACCAGGACTTAAATGTTGAAGAAATTGTTTCTAAAATCCTTTATCTGCTTTGGACTGGCAGGTAGGATACTCCAGAGGTCTAGCCTATGTTTCCTTATTTCCATCCGTTGTGTATTTCTGTCCTTTGTGTATCTTTGTTTACGTCCTTCACGTTGAGATTGTGTGGTGTTGTCTTCAGTGATTTGAGCGCGGTGGTGAGGAAGTGCGCCGCCCAGCACCTGGCCGACCTGCTGGAGAGGGTGGGCGCGGCCCGCCTGCTGTCCGGAGGGAAGGACGTGACGGGCAGACTCCTCCCGGCCGTGGTCAAGCTGTCCCTGGACCCCTCCCCGGAACCCAGGCACGTAGAGCCCCCGGTGACGTCCTGTGTTGGGTGAAGGCTTTGGGCGTCTGTCCAACGGCTCGGTGACGTGCCGCTCTCACTCCTCCCCCTTCAGGTCCTTTGGCCGCCGGATGCTGCTGCTCCTGTCCTCCCACCGGGACTTTGACAGCCTCCTGGAGAAGCACATCTCCACGAAGGACCTTTCTGCCACCCGCAAGATGGTCAGCGGTCTCAAGACCAAGGTACGGAAGGCCCCGCCCTCTCGCCCCCGCCGTACCGCTTGGTGACACGTCTTGTGAACGTTGTTGTTGTTGTTGTCGTTGTGTCAGGGTCTGGGTGAGATGCCCCAGGCCCCGCCCTCTCGCCCCACCCTACCGCTTGGTGACGGGTCTTGTGAACGTCCGGGTGAGATGCCCAAGACCCCGCCCTCAGCTCGGGGCAGAGGCTCGCTTCCCAGCAGTGGCCCTGCCAGGGCCTCGCTGCTTGACAGGAAGCTCCCTAAGCAGACAATAGCCCCCACCCCCACCCCAACCAACACCACCACCACCCGCACCAACACCACCAGGTGAGACTCCTCCCAGACACATGACAGCCACCTTTTGAAATATGTTCGTAAAATTAAAACACTCACTTATGCTATTAGGTCAGCTCCTTTCTCTCGGGGTCATGTTCCAGAACACACATGATGGATTTTGTTTAGAAGTGTCTCTGCTATATTTATTTATGCAATTGTTTGTTTTCTCAACTTCAAGCTAACTTTAAGAATATCTTTGATCTTATTTCCAAGATCATATATATATATATATATATATATATGTAGTACGTATGTATGCAATTTCATGACATAATATTTTGTGATACCATACAGGGCGCCCGACACCAGCTCCAAAACTCAGGGGCACAGTATCGCAGACAAGACCGAGTACATCCGGCAGCTCAGCGCTCTGATGGAGTCCAAGGACTACAGGGAGCGCATCAAAGCCATCGATCAGCTGGTGGCCGACTGCCAGGACAACCCCAGCGTGATCGTCCACAGCCTATACCCGGTCCGTAAAACAGCCCCGCCGCTCGTAAACCCCCACTACTTCTCACTCGCCCCTTATCCCCTTTCCTGGCGAGACTACCTCTGTCCCCTTTTTGGTAATCTGTTCCCCGCGTCTCCCCCGCTCCCCCCCAGGTGTTTGACGCCCTCAGAGACCGCCTGCAGGAGTCCAACCGTAAGGTGAACCTGTACGCCCTGGAGTCTCTGCAGAAGATGGTGCGCCTGCTGAAGGACGACCTGTCCGGGGTGCTCAACCACCTGGTGCCCGCCATCGTGGACAACCACCTGAACTCAAAGAACCGCACCGTGTACTCGGCCGCCACAGGGGCCCTCTGCGAGCTGGTGCTGAACCTCGGTGAGGGTCCCGGTGGGGAGCTGTCCGGACCATGGTCCAGTCTGACCGCGGTGTTGTCCTTGTTGCTGTTACTCATGTGTTCTTCCCTTCCCCTCTCCAGACGGCAGCCTCCTCCTGCAGCCCTTCTGCTTCAAGGCACAGCTTCTTAGCGGCCAAGCAAAGGTGGATCTGATCGAGAAGGTTGCAGGTTTGTTAATGGCTAAAATGTTACTTTTTTTAAATTTTCTAAGCAATGATGTTAGAAATAAGCACCAAACATACGTATACCATTGTGTGGCCAATGAAGAGCCATCTGATACACTGTGCTTGGCCGCCAACTTCTCCTCTGTCTCTTCCTCCTCCTCCTCCTCTCCTCTGTCTCCGCTTGTCTCCCATTCTTTTGTCTCTTCCTTGGTTTCCTCCTCCTTCTCTTCCTCTGTCTCCTATCCGCCCCCTTTCCCTCCGTTTCCCCCCCCCCCCCACCCCAGAGCTGGTGACGGAGCTGTACCCCCGCCGGCCCCAGCTGGTGGAGCAGAAGGCGCTGCCCCTGCTGTGGTGCGTGCTGGGCCCGTCCAGCGGCAGCATGCTCCGGGCGACCACCAGCCTGTGCCAAGCCCTACACGACCAGATGGGGCCCGGCCTGGTCAAAAGCGCTGCCTCCCAGCCCCCGAACGTCGGCAAGGACCTCGACAAGTTGTTGAGAACCATGGCCTGAATAAAAAAATGACGTAATGACGGGAAAGACGACTTTTACTTGAAAAAAAGAAATGTTCTGCATGTCTATCAGAGCCTGCACTTTTTTATACTGTTAAAGAGAAAGTGTCTTACTTCTCACGAGCTCCTTGACTCTGGACCCTTAATATCTCAGCGAGACGTCCTCCGGGCCACGGGCCGTACAGGGCGGCCCTGCATCATGCTGGTTTTCATCAGGTCTCGCAAATCCTCCATAACCTGCTCTCTTTGCACTTTAACAGGAAGCTTGTGTTGCCTTTTAACAGCTGGCCTGTCGTTATCAAAGCCAGGATTTTAACAATGCAATCCTAGGATCGTACGGTAGCCCAATCACAATGCACCGTTGCAAAATGTAGGAAATGCACAGAAAATAATAGAGCTTGAGTGAGAGTGCATGTTGATCAGCGCCCCGCTGATCAACATGATCAACTTTATGGGGGGAAAGAAGCAACAGTGGTGGACCATACTAAACACCCTATCCATTGTATGGGTCTGTAAAATGCTAATCAAATCAAATGTATTTATTAAGCACATTTAATAACAAGGTGAGGGAGGGGGGGGGGATCTTATGTTTTATTTATGTTTTTGTTATAATGCACACCGTTGTTTTTTTTACTGCAGTTTATGAAATAAACAATGAATTAATGCCTGTATGAGGTGTGTGTGTGATTGCAGAGACTTGGGTGGATTTGCATGCAGCGTAAGGGTATTTGTAGTGGGTTAAGAACCCCATTTATTACGGCACAAATTTTGGGTGATCTGAGGTCCCTTTGCCTATGTTTGGTGTGGTGTGGGAGGATATTATATACATATCCTCTATTCTTTGTATGTCCATTTACAAAAAACTGTTTAAACAGTTTCAGGAACTGTTAAAATTGTGAAAAATGGCCAATAAAGAGTTGACACATGCGAATGTGTGAATCAAGTGCGAATCAAAAAAGCGAAAACCTTCAGATATTTATTCAAAAATGAATTTATTTAATCAGGCTTATTATCCAACGAGCCCCATGTGAGGGAGACAAAGTCGAAACAGATTAGCAGACAGACGGATGAAGACAAGGGTAACTGAGTTACTGACATATTAGTAACATGCAACGAAAATCACAGTTAACATCCCCCTCATAGGACACTACATGTGCAACTAATCCTACCAGGTTCATCGGCAATGGTTACTGTACACAAAGCTCTACAGACTGCCAGGGAGGACCACTGATTTCATCATAAGACCCCTTAAGCTATTGTGCATTTCATAAACCTCCGCTAGACTCATGTACTACGATGATGATGATAAGGTGCAAAAGTAGTTGGTGACATTGCCTCATGGAAAGGTCTTATTGGACAATTCTGTTAGTGCACTAAATGATAGAGCTATGTAAGGCAAATTTAATTAGATAGCGTTGACGCGACAATGGTAAGGCAAAACTAATTTGTGGGGACGGAGGTGGGGGCTGGAGGACTGACACCACCCTCGCTATCTCGTGTTACCGGACTAACACTCAAATGCATTTCTGAACACTTGTGTTGAAAGATCTGGGATGGAGCTCATCGGAATGCTTGAATGGCATACACGGTAGCTCCAGTGCTACACCTCCTCCCCCTGCACCTCCTCCCCCTCCCTCATGAGGGGTAGGAGGTAGGTCTGCCTGCCAGGGAAGACCTCCAGGCGAGCACGGCAGTATGCGGTCATCTTGAGTGGGAAGAGGGGGCAATGTGGATATCACCGTGTGATTATTGGGCACACCTATCTTGGCGTGTGTGCTTCTTATGTGTGTGTGCGTTTATGTTTTGTGGCAGATTGTATGAGGGTTCGGATACTGCGGAGGACGATGGCAGTGGTGCAGCTCACAGCTTGGGCTGGTTGGCCAGCTTCTTCTTCAGGTTCTCCGCTATCTTGTCCAGGAACTCGAAGGTGTTGAGGTAGTCTGCACGCGTCACACTGGAGAAAGGAGACAGGAGATATGGGACATGGGAGAGGGGGGGACGAGAACATTAAATTAGACAATTCTATCACAAAAACTGAAATCAGTGAATGTTGTTATGAAGACCACACACACACACACACACTACAAAACCAATGAAAGCCTAAAGGCCAATTTACACCAGAGCCGTTTTAGACACGTTTTTTTAGTCGGCCGTCCGACTTCAGCTAGAGATAGAATCCATTCAAACTAGTGCACTGATTTACACCGGCAGCGTTCTACGCCCGTCTCACGGCCGACCAAAGCTTAACTTTACGCTTCACTTCTATTTTCAAGCGTTTCTGAAGCGTCTCGGTTATGACGTGTGGGCCTATTATCTGATGAATCTTGAAAATATAGCGAAATAAACGGCGGCGGTGTGAACTGACACGCCTACGTTACGCTCGCGTCTCTCTCTCGCCTGCAGTGTAAATTCCCAGTAAGGCACAGTGGGGTGGGTGAACTTGACTGACTGGTTCATATTTGCAGCGTCATATCACATCATTTTAATGAAGCAAACACACAGCACCGCGCATGCAGCGGCGCAGTAGATATTATCATTTTTTATAATTTACTTTTTGCATTTTTTGTGCTTGATGATAGAGAGAGATAGACAGGAAGGTATGGAGAGAGGAGGACATGCAGCAGAGGACCCCGGGGAAGGAATCGAACCTGGGTCGCTGCGATCAGGACTGTGCCTTTATGGTACACCCTCTCGCCACGCCCCGGCGCAGTATTTTTTTCTGCTATTTCGTACAGGACGGGAGTCTCTGTCGGCGGTGGGGGTGGTGCTCACCCTGCGAGGCCTTTGATGCAGATGGCCAGGTCCTTGGTCATGAAGCCCGCCTCGATGGTCTCGATGCAGACGGCCTCCAGGGACTCCGAGAACACCCGGAGCTCCGCGTTGCTGTCCAGCTTGGCCCGGTGGAGCAGCCCCCGCGTCCACGCAAAGATGGAGGCTGGAGAGATGGGACACACACACACATTAATTTACAGTTTTGTTGGATGAGAGCCATGTGGGATTTATATCGCTGCACTATAAAGGGACCCTGGGGCCCAAAAAACGATTTTTATTTCATGTTTCTATCTTGAGCCTGGGCCATTCACTATTTCCCTCGGGAACAATAAAGAAAAAGTAAATTAAAGCCATGTGACTTTGTCATGGTTCAAACGGTCTGCGGCACGGTTCATCGTTCTTATACAACCTAAGCGAAGAGCCTGGCTTGTCGGAAACCAGTCCTGCCATCATTAGACTAGGGTTATTAGACCAGGGTTTATGTCATTTGTCACTGTGTGTTGTCCCTCGGTCTTTCTACACAGTTCAGGTTCTGTCTCTCTTTCTGTGCCCTGTGACCGACGGACTGGAATTACTTTAATAATTGTATCTGGTTTTAACCAGCTGCTTTTCCAGGGACTCCGGTTTCCAATTAGCCTCGTTCCCTGGCTGGGATGATTGTGATGTAGTCAACGTGCACCGTCCAGGTCAAATAAAATAAAGAGCAACTCCTCCAGGCGTCCTCATGTAGCCCCTTGCTGCGGCCCTGGCGCTCTCTTACCGATGGGGTTGGTAGATGTCTCCTTGCCCTGCTGGTGCTGCCTGAAGTGGCGGGTCACCGTTCCGTGGGCCGCCTCCGACTCTACCGTCTTCCCATCCGGACAGAGCAACACGCTGGTCATCATGCCCAGCGAGCCGTAGCCTGGAGAGCCACACACACACACACACACACACACACACACACACACACACACACACACACACACACACACACACACACACACACACACACACACACACACACACACACACACACACACACACACAGTGGGATAAATGTATTGTGTCCTCGGAAAAAAGATTATACAACAGATTAATATTAGAAGATGCAAACAAATTGAATAACAGTAGTCGGTAGCATGTACAAGTAATACAGTATAAACATTAGGGATGTAACGATACTCATTTGTACCGAAAATTGTCTGTATTTTTAGCCATTAGTTTGATACAATTTAATAAATCAAAATCCAATTGTTTAATAAAAATAAAATAATAAAATATGCTGTACCGAAAAACATATCGAACCGTGACTTAAAAACCGAGGTACATACCGAATCTTTTGTGTATCGTTACACCCCTAATAAACATTGCACGCAAACTACTCCCTGGTACAAGCAACACACACACACACACACACACACACACACACACACACACACACACACACACACACACACACACACACACACACACACACACACACACACACACACACACACACACACACACACACACACACACACACACACACACACACACACGGCAAAGCTAAACCAACCTCAAAGATGAAAGAAGAGACAGAATCGAATAAAGCATGGCAGCCTATTAACTCAATGGAATAGACCGTGGCGGAACAGAACGTTCCGAATTTTTGCATCGTTATCTTTATAATTCAATTGGTTCCAAATCCGACTGGTTCTGGCAGCAGGCGGGCGCATGCTGCGGCGGTCGAAAGGCCATGCACCGCTTCAGGTCGGCTCCTTAAACCGGCGTGTCCAGGGACCACCGTAAACGGAGAGCTTATCCCTGTGCCTACCTTGGGCCACGGAGTCCGACTGCACGTCCCCATCGTAGTTCTTGCAGGCCCAGATGAAGCCGCCGTCGGACTTCATGCACTGGGCCACCATGTCGTCGATGAGGCGGTGCTCGTACCAGATCCCCTTGGCCTCGAACTGAGCACGGTACTCTCTGAAAAACCAACACGGCTCACAATTTAGCATCTGATTGTCCGTGTTTTTGTCTGATTGTCCACGTGTGTGTGTGTGTGCGTGCGTGTGCGTGCATGTCATGAACGGTATGTTCATGTGCAGGATACCGTCATAGGTATGATGTGTGACTAGCCAAAAGGTTCTGTCGGTGTGCAGGAGTGCACACGTTTCCCCCCCGGAGGCCGTACTTTTCGTAGATCTCCTGGAAGATGTCCTTGAAGCGCCCGTCGTACTTCTTCAGGATGGTGTTCTTGGTGCTCAGGTAGAGCGGCCAGCCTTTCGTCACGCCCATCTGGAAGGAGCTGTGTGCAAAGTCCCTGATGGAGCTGTCTGTGTTGTACATCCCCAGGGCCACGCCACCGGATTCTGGAGAGCAGAGACAGAGAGAGTTAAAGGGTGCCGTAGGGGGTAAACGTATAAAAGAGGAGCAGAAGAGAGATTAAACAACCCCCAAAATATGGCCGGTCCCTCTCTGCTCCCTCCCTACCCATGCAGTTTCTCCTCCAGTGAGAAGCGTTGCAGGCAAGGCGGACAATTCAGGGAAGAGATAGGTAGTCTGAGATAGAGATAGTCTGATTGGTCAGAAATGATCCGGGAGCTGCTTCAATTGTGATGTGCAGTGCATTCAAATAGCGAACTAAAGTGTGTTTAAAGAAAGTTTTAAGAAAGGTTAACTAAAGGCAACACTCCTAGAAAAACGTAAAACACTAATCCAAACTAATCCAAAATGCATGCAGTGTGGTCTGGGCTGGAGGACACGGCATGTTATCACATGCAGACACATTCCATTACCCATTCAAATTCCAATCAGGCTCACTGAGCTCTCTGTGCTCTCTGTGAGGGCCTCTTGGAATGGCCATTCCAATTAAATAAAACATTTTTTTTGTATCAATCAATTACGGTTCATGACATTACATATTGATGAATGCCATTCAATGAAGATCCACAGGTATTCTGTCTGCATGAGTCAATTGCTATACTTATTCTCCTGGGTCTATCTGAGCACTCACTTTGCCGGCAAACCTTCTGAAACTTAAGAGTTAGACCAACACCAAGCATGTGAGATCTTACCCTTAAACTCGTACACAACGTAGTTGACCGGCTCTCCCTTCTCTGGTGTGTAGGTCATCTCCACTTTCCCTGGCCCCGGGACCACAAAGTCTGTGGCCTTGTACTGTGGGACAAAAATGAAAACATATAAGTAAGTTACATTGAATACATGGAGAACAGTAGCCTCTCCATCCTACAAACATGAATGAACACTGGGATGAATGAACATTTTAGAAAAACAATTTGAAGCTTAACCGTTTGAATTGGACTAGGATGTTATTTTTCATAACAGTGTTACATCGTAACCCAGGTATGACCCCCCCCGAGTTGCACACTAGGAACTACCTGCAAAACCACTTGGAAATGTTACACCTACTTGTTCATGTGGATATTCCAAAAAAATCCATATGCTTGCAATTGTTCAATTGTAAAGAGAAATAAACTATAAAAATAGTAGCCCCCTTTGAAAAATGGGCAGGCATAACGATTGATTTTCTGAAACTTCGATAGCATTTGATGAAATGATAACCAAAACCAAGACATGTTTACCTACAGGGATGTGGAATGACACTTCACCTGGATTGCTAACCTTTGAGCATGGCTCTGTTGACTTTAGCTTAGTACAGTCAGGGAGCCAGAGGGTACGGGCTGCTGCAGGGTTAATGAAGTCATTGGACCAGTGGGGCTGATGGGATAAAGTCGGTCCGCGTGCCAACGTCACCGGCCAAAGGGCGACTTATGAATTGTAATAAATGACTTGGTCTCTCCTGACAGCACAGCCCCTCACTGGCATCAGCAAGATAATCCTTGGGAATATAAAGGGTCTCAAAGCCTATAATCTACAACTCCCATCTAAAATAACTTTGCCACTCCTGTCTGGGATTAATAACCCAATTATCATAATTTAACGTTTTGATCGTCATTTGTTCATGTACAGCCGTTTTTAATGACAAAAAAACCCATGACGTGACATTATTAAACAGTATGTGAATTCACACCAGCAACACTTTACTATATCTGTGTGAATATTTCGCACGGATAATGCGCTGATGTGAATGGACCTTCACCTGGCAATAAAGCTTACGCGATACGTACACGGCGTATATAAGGTCATGATTTAACTCCTCTTGGAGGTGAGGCCAAAGATAAAGTCATATTCCACTGCACTCTATTCTGCTCTCTATTCGGTTCATTTGCAACTCATCAACAAGGCCGCCTAGCCCCCCCCCCCCCACCCACCTGATCTCCGTGGGCGTGCCTGCCGATGATGATGGGCTTCACCCAGCCCGGCACCAGCCTGGGGATGTTCTTGCAGATGATGGCCTCCCTGAACACGGTGCCGCCCAGGATGTTGCGGATGGTGCCGTTGGGCGAGCGCCACATCTGCTTCAGCTTGAACTCCTCCACGCGGTTCTCGTCCGGCGTGATGGTGGCGCACTTGATGCCCACGTTGTAGCGCCTCACCGCCTCCGCCGCCTCCACCGTCACGCGGTCGTCCGTGGCGTCGCGGCTCTCCATGCCCAGGTCGTAGCTGGGAGAGGGGGGAGAGGGGGGAGAGGGGGAGTGGGGAATGTGTGAGGTTTTTCTTTTTTGGGGATGGATGGATACACAATTGTGTGCTTGTAAAATGTGTATTGTGATACTGATATGTATGCTGATACATATCAGTATCAGCATATGGTGATACTGATATGCTGTATGCTGATATGCTGTACTGATATGTGTGTGCCTTTAGACAATCAGCCACAAGTATTTTGAACTGTAGCAAATTACTTCTCCTGCGACTTACAAATAAACAACTCCTCTTCCTGTGTTTAAGAACCTTGGACACCAAGCCATAAGTGTCGTTGTTTGTAGAGATAAGCAGTCTGTATCATCAGTGAGTTACCAAAGGGCCCTTCTCAAAGCTGGTACTAATTCAAGTTAATATCCAAAATGAATTAACTTGTCATACGATATGATAATATAATGATCAGCACAAAATGGATGACTGTGAAAATGGTCCACTTACCCATTTTGTACTGATCATTATATTCCATTTATCATGCAATATATTAATAAAATAATGATCAGCACAAAATGGGTTAGTGGAACATTTTCACATGAACTGTGGAGGTCTAATGTAGTGTCTCATTAACAAAGCTACTTTTTGGTAAGTGGTGTCATTGAGCAGTAGAAAAGAGCCTTCTCGCTCTGGCTAATCAGAGTGTTTTTATCATGGCACCTTTCTGTTCTGCTTTACACCATGGTTACCGAATGGCAGCCATGAACTTGAGGGCATTCTTAACCTTTCACCCAAATAACCCTGCCCTTTCAGCCACAACAGTGTAGAAACCAACAACGGCGATGTCATAACTTATGACATCACCGTTCTTGGTATATATATATATATATATATATATATATATATATGTGGGTGCATGTGTGGGCGAGCGTATGAGTGTGGGTTTAAACCTAAAAAAGGAAATATAATGTCTCTCAATAAGAAAGAACATCTACAAGCTCTAAACGTTTTGTTTAGCTTATGAACCAAAAGCACTTTACGAGGAAACAAGACTGTAAACTGAAACCACATTTAAACCAGTTATACGGGGCCCTAGTAAAACACACCATTCTTTTAGGGTCAAGGGTTAATGTAGCGGGTAATGCAGTGATTACACCCTAGCACTCTCCTCACACTTCAACAGAAGGCCACAAACATGCCCATCCTTGTGACCCGTTGCCCTGGAGGAGATCCGTCTTAAAATTATTTCCACTTTGACCTGGCGCGCCACATGACCCAACACACCCACCAATCGATTTACAGCACAGTCGAAAAAGACAGAAGTTGGTTTGTGTTTTAAAAGTGCCTTTAACACGCTTACAATGTCCAACCACGTCCCAAGTGAATGCTCCTGAATTTAACCAATATATCATGTTAACCAACATAAAAAATAGCAAACACAGGCACTACAGCAATAGACGCATGCATATTTTGCTTTACTTCTTTGTCATAAAATGCATATTCCCCTGAGCCTTCTCCTGGCTCCCACTATCTCCAGGGCAGTCAGGAGAGGTGTTCCTACTATGAGGACACATTGTGCCCAGGAGATTCTGCTGGAGGCTGACCAACACTTACATCTCTTACTTACTTAACAAGTTTTCCCTGCTTCCCTGATTTAACTATTACTCCAAGTAGTGTTGACAAAATGTGCTATGCAATAGTCCTCTCATCTATGGAATTCATGCCGTGTGTTCCCACAAACACAGTTCCTGTGTGACCTGTTTTACGTGTCGTGGGTACTGGTGATGAATATGTGTAAGCCACCCACACCCACACCCGCACCGCCAAACAACTTTCTTTGTAAATGTCCAACTACCTGGTATGACCTAATAGGAACCACTGCAGAACAGGCGAAGGGTTTCCAGTGGGAACATGTAGTGACAGCATGGCTCTTCTTCACTGCATGTGGTCTACTTGTGCACCCAGCAGGGGCGCAGTGTTGTTGGTTACCTGTGCATGTCCAGCTCCAGGTATGGAAAGATGAGCTTCTCCTTAATGAGTTCCCAGATGACCCGAGTCATCTCGTCTCCTTGCATCTCCACCACGGACCCCGCCTTGATCTTCTGGGACATCTTGGGAGCTGGCGGGGGACAGAGGGAGTGTGTTTATATAGCTTAATGGCTATTAAAGGCTAATAAATTAAGTTAAACAAAACCAAAGAGGCTAGAGGAATATGTATTGCAAGCAGTGAACATTATATTACATACAGGAAAACATGTGGGTTTACGTAAACCGGTGCAACAGTGCAATTGCGCAACGCCAAGGGTGTATCTGAAATGAATGAACTTCATTCATAGAGCATGTCTAAAAGAGCAATGACTCAGCATAGCTAAGTTACTTTTGATCTGAACTGCCTTATACCTGTCAAAGTCTGTCAAAAAAAGTATAATTACAGGCCTTTCGATTTGGAAAATATATGCATCATACTTTATGTTTAAAAAAAACATCTATAAAATGGAAAATAGTTTTCATTTCATTCAGTCAGTCATTTTTATGCAAGGTGAATTCAACACGTGTTTACATATTGTAATGTATAATTTTAATAGAACATGCAGTTACATGACTGGAAACTTTGTTGAAGAAGAATCAGTAGATCTCATGTGTTGCATAACTCTGGGATAGGGTGATCGTCGTATGATGGGGAGGGGACTGCACCACGACGGTCATGAAGTTCAGGGTCGGTACGAAATGTTAGACACCATCACCAAAATAAATTATGATCATTATCACTACATATCAAAATAAACATAAGTACAAAATACATATACAAAAACATACGTAAGACAAGGGAGCTTGATCAAGATAGGGGTCCAAAGGGTTTGAAAATGAGACGCACCACACAATTGGAAAGACAGTCCGCAAATTGCATTACTGGTTTATGCATACAAAGTTTTTCAGATCAACCTAATGCATTATAGTAATTAATTCGAGTACGAGCTGAACAATAGGAGTAACTAAACTGACGGGTTAGGATTAGGTCACGTACTGTCACGTCACCATTTCGATGTGCTAGACTCATGTAAACAACCATTTGCAACATGGTAAATGTACCTACCTTTTTAGTTTTATTATACAGAAGAGCGTCGGTGAATGGTCGAAGGAGGCACTGATGTCTTAGCGTCTGCACAGGACTAATGAGCGCAAAGAGGCGATAGAATAATTACACTGCTTCCGCGATCTCTCTCCAAATCAAATGACATAATCTCAACCAATCAGAGAACTTCACCATGTTCCACTGACTAATAAAATGAGACCACACCGTTGTATAGGAGGGGCTTGCTGAGGAAACTACTGCAATTGGCCGGTTGTGCAGCACTCACACAAAACAAATTATTAATTTCTGGGCAGAAGCGCAAACCAGCTTCAAAAGGAAAATGGACTTGAATTTTTTTATCTGCATTGAAATACACATTGTAGATTAAAGCGCCATTAATTGAAAAAGTTCATTATTATTATTAGTTAATATTACACATAATTTGCCTATTCTACCTGACAGATTAGATAAATTACGACGGCTGTAACATAATTATAAATGTCAATGACACGTATCTATGCTAAGTGCCGAATATATAATTTCAAGAACGTGTGACGTAACTGATGACAGTTCAGATAAGTGTTCCAACGTGTCAGTCCACTGCACTTCGCAGTAACGGCCACCAGATGGCGGAAATCTATCGGTAAAGGCATGCGGTGTCAGTTCAGTGCTCTGCTGCTGGATTTGCAAAAATCTATTGGATTACTCCGATTTCAATTCAATTTAGATTTGGGTTACCCTTTACACACAAGCGTGCATATTCACTTTTACTAGTCAGGCTCTGAATGAGATACGCCTACTTTAACAGTATGGTCAGGCCTACGCATTGTTTTCGTCACCGACGTTCACTCGAATTTCCCATGAAGTAGAGGGAAATCAATTGGATTTAAACTAGAACACACATGTTATATCCGTAGAGGCTGTTCCGTTGTCCTCTATGTCCCATTATAGCCTGCTGTGTTTTTTTTACATTAAGGTGTTTAATGAGTTAGTTCATCGGACAATAGTTTTGCTTATAGCCTACCGCTGCTTTTCGAAGTCTTACACGCGGAAAGGTAATTCCCCTGCGGTCATAGGCTACCCCTCCTCCATTCACAGGATCAGTTCACAACCCTGGAAGAAAGAGAGTCTCACAACGTCACGTGATACGGCATCTGCTCTCGGTAACTAAGATGACTGAGACGAGCAAGAGAGAGAGGGAGAGAGAGAGTAGGAGGAGAGAAGGGGGGGAGACGAGGAGGAGCTTGCCGCTTCTATACCGTTTCAACCGAGCAACATCAGCACCGAAACTTGCTGCCTGACTCTCCGCATCTCTCCATCACACCAGTTCTTCTCTTAACTCATGCTGTAGTACTCACCCACTAAGCCATACAGGCTGATCATTGTGGTTTAAATACATTTTTTTCTCCTTTTCCCCCCTCCCTATACTTGCAATGCACTCAGCTTAGTTTTTTCCATTGTTCAGGGTTGTTCAGGGCTCATTTGAACGGATATGGTCACAACCCCGCCGTCTCAAAGTGGAGCCACCGCGCGTTACTCGGATTGGCGCGCTCCTCCAGGGGCTGGGATGCGCGCCAGGCACCTCTCGCTTCCTCCCGGGGTTCGGGTCTGACCAGGACTCCAGCGCCGGCCCCGGGCGGAGAGCCAGGAGGAGTCAGTCGACCCGAAGCAGGATGCCGGTGATGAGAGGGCTGCTGGCCCCGCAGAACACCTTCCTGGATACCATCGCCACCCGCTTCGATGGCACCCGTAAGTCACCGATAACCAGAGCGATGCAGGTTGTTGACTCGTCTTGTTTGTTTTTTGAGGTTTAACATCCAAAAACTACTTTACATGCTTGTATAAAGGCATTTGACCGTGGAGAAAGTACATTTTGAACATTCAAAATTCAAGATGATTTGTTTTTGTGCGCAGCCAAGAAAGTGCGCTTTGTGTGCAAGTGCATATGGGCACCTTGTTTATTATATGTTTTGTCCGCAGCCAAGAGAGCGCGCTTTGTGTGCATGTGGGCACCTATTTATTCACAGTTCTGGTCCAACGTAAGTAAATGTTTTGCAAAACATTTTGGCATACATCTTGTACATCTCCTTGTAGGCCTACTACTTTAGAAAACAATATTACAAATCTCAGATGCGGAAATAAATGGGTTGCACGGTGTGATATTGCGCACATACCGAAAACAAAGGAAATATGTTTTTTGTTTTTATTTGGCCAAATTAAAAACGTTGATTCCTGCTCGATATTTTTCGGACCGATGTTACCGCACGCATTATTGTCTGAGAGGGGGAGGTGGGATGCACTCCCCTTCAACATGCCACATTTGGCAAGAATGTGTTGTGAACAGATGCGATGAGCAGACCGCGCGCGCTAGGACGCATGCTGGGCATGTGGGCGGACGGTAGATGCGCGGCCACATTTTGCTTGGGTTACTTCAAAATGTGTTTTTATTGTTTGGCCTTCATGCTTCAACGATGATCCAAACTCGCCGTAATGGGAGTTTGATGCGTTTGGGGAGCGCCTCTGTTGTGGTTTTAAAATTGTGGGCGCTGCGGTTACAACGGCGCGCTATCTGACGCCGCGAACGTCAGATTCTAATCTCCCGTCTCCTATTCCCCTCGACTCCTTCCTCTCAAATAAGATGATGACACGACAGTAGATATAGATCTACTCTCGAATACAGCGTCAAACCAGACGGAGAATACGTCTTCTGGCCCTGTCGCTGGCTTTTACTGTAAAAAAGAAAGTAAAGTTGTACTATAAAATATCAAATTGAACATGGTTGATGATTTTAATGGGGCCGAATCTTTAATAGCAATAACAGGCCACTGAAGTGGCATGGTAGCTATACTCTTCTGAATCACTATAATCATATAGCTTATCACTTATTCATTCACACACAGACATGTATTGCCCGTACTCAGATGTGGTCTGACATAAACATGGATACATAAGTATGCATGCAGGCACACACACACACACACACGCACGCACGCACGCACGCACGCACACACGCACACACACACACACACACACACACACACACACCACACAAAAATAACACAGGCGATGGTAGAACAGAATGAAGAGTGTCTCCCTTCCTCTCATGCGGATCAGCCCTCATCGTGCATAGAGATGGGATCTGGGCCGTGCGGTCCTTTTTTTTTTATCTCTCTGAGCAGCTAAAACACTGGCCTTCCATTTGCTGTGCTACTGCTAATTACACACCAGCAGCCGTGGCTGTGCATCCATTGTAATTAACTCCCATAGATGTCAAGAATTCATCGCTGCAGCTCTCGGCTTGCCAAGGGGAGGGAGGGGTGGGGGTGGGCGTCGGTGGCAGGGGGAGCTTTCGGGGCACACGTGTGTGTGTGTGTGTGTGATTGCGTGATTGTGTGTGTGTGTGTGTGTGTGTGTGTGTGTGTGTGTGAGGAGGTGTGGTGTTGGGGCTGGCAGACATGTGAATTTGTGTCATACTGTCCAAGCAGGAGATTTGTCTATAAATATATATGGTTTAACATTAGATCCAGCAGTGTGTGCCTAACCCTTATGGGCACTTGTTGAGGATGTTCATATTTTAATTGTGTGTGTCTGTGTGTGTGTATGTGTGTGTACGTGCACATGTGTGTGTGTATGTGTGTGTGTGTGTGTGTGTGTGTGTGGTGGTGGTGGTGGTGGGGGTGGATGAGGAGGGGGGGGGGGTGTGTTGGCCGGAGGGGGTAGGTTAGACCTAATACCCTTTGTATAAGGCCATCTGTTGTGTGTATGTTCATGTAAGTGTGTTTGTGTGTGTGTATCTATGTCAATATGTAATGGATGTATCGCTAGACCTTTAAATGGCAAATCACTATGTCATTTAAGGTCACCTCTGTCACCCCAGGCCGTTCTAGGTGAAGGCCTCCATCACTGACGACTTTAACAGCTTTAGATCTCAACACGTACCTTCTGAATGTGTACAGTCTATCTGTAGGACTGTTGAGGGGCAAACCTTCTCCGTCAGAAAGCATGGTTTTCTCCATTTCGCCCCTCCCCTTGACGTGAAGGGAAAACTCTGCTCAGTAGCATTGCTCACAACCACAAGGTCTTCATTGTCAGGAGTTCAATTAAGGATTATCAATGTGCAATTAGAGTGCCTACTAATCAGATATTGATGTGCAAATTAGATGATTTTCATTGTAATGATTGGCAGTTGTTGTTGATGATAATGATCGTTGATCATAATAGTAATAATACAACAACTTCATATACCTCTTAACATAGATTATCCTAGTGATTAAAGTAATCTCTTAATCAGCCACATGTGTCAATTATCTTCCCATAATAATAAGTACAGCTAATTGTACACAAAGACAATTAAAATGCCCTAGCATGAAGTGTTTGCTGTTCCATTATTGTGTTGTATCAACAACAGAAAAGATATTAAGATATTTATGAAGAGCAGTAAGACAGAGAAGGCCCCATTTAATAACCAGAAATGTGTTCCATAATTGATTGCAGATAATGATAACTGCAGTGCCTTCTCCAAAGAAGTATCTTAATGAAATCCGTGGAAATATATGTTTTAATGTGCTTCTGATGACAAAGGAAAGGTGGCAGGGCTGGCTAACCATTTCATCTACCGTAATCAATGTCCATCTGGTTTTGTGTTGTTCCCTGAAAAGAGGTAGCAGCTGTCTGAGCCCTGGTTGAGTCAATTGCTACTATTAATTGACCAGGTCTGGACTGGGTCCTAATCAAGTTAAAAGCTGTGCTCTGCTCATAAAAGGGGCCGAGTACTCTCTGTCTAACTCTCCCTCCCTCTCCCTCCCTCCCCCCCCCCCCCTCTCTCTCTCTCTCTCTCTCTCTCTCTCTCTCTCTCTCTCTCTCTCTCTCTCTCCGTCTCTCCCTCTCTCTCTCACTCTCTCTATCTCTATCTATCTATCTATCTATCTACCTATCCGTACATCATGTTCTGTTTGTCAGGGTCTTGTTAATTTAATCATACACACACATACACACACACACACACACACACACACACACACACACACACACACACACACACACACACAGACAAGCATACACACACACACACACACACACACACACACACACACACACACACACACACTTTGTGTGTTTGCAAAAAGTAGGTTTAGTGGCTTCATGATGCAGGGAAATAATCTGTGTGTATGCCCCCACTCACCAGGGCCTTGTGTGTGTGTGTGTGTGTGTGTGTGTGTGTGTGTGTTTATGGTAGGTTGTATGTTTGACATTACAGATTAGATGTGCAGCACGGTCTCACAGGGTGCCTGTCCCCAGGGGTCCTGTTTGCTGCTACCACACCCTGATGGCCTGGCCTTAGAGAGGGACACACAGTCATGACAGGCCCACCATAATAACACATGACTCTCTTGCGCGTGTGCTTGTGATCTCCACTGTTATGAAAGCACACACTTATTGACTGGGGAATATGGACCCTGCCGGCACACAGGAACCCAGACCTTTGGCTCCTTGTTGTCCCTTCCGCCAGAGTATTCAGTGTTACCGCTAACATATGATGAATGATGCCCACCTGGGCGATTCAGTCGTATGTCCCTGGTCGGTGGTGCTGATGTTTGAGGTGGAAATGATATTTGTATTGTGTTTTTTGGGAGAATCCAATGCCGACCACATCTTCAACACGTCTCAAGACCTTGTTTGGTTTGTATTCAGTTTTCCTCTCCCTTTTGGTTTCTTATGTGTTCCATAGCAACACATAAATTAATGACCTTATTCTTATTACTGGTTGCTGAATGCAGAGGTACATGATGCAGATTTAAGCAGGTATAATGAGTATATTGACAATAACTGTCTCTCTTGTCATGATGCCTGTAATTTACTAGCAGTCCTACTCGGGATCTAAACTCCTACCGCCATATTCATTTACATCTTGAATGTAGGGATCTTGAATGTGCTTGCAAATGTCAATTATGCAGACAGGATTCATGACTACACAGATTCCATTGCTGCCTCAACTTATTTAGCTTTTGTTAAACACTAGCTTGACAGCAATTCAATTCATCTGGCACACGGAATACCATTAAATTCTCATCATTTCACCACCATGAAGAAAATACAATAATGAAGCAATTTTTGTTAGAGATTGCCTCCTGGACAATTAGTGAGCGAAAATAACATGCACTCAATGCACATCACAGAAATGGTGGTGGCCTTATTCAAACAAGGCTGGATTATATTATTATTATCATTATTATTCTTATCATCATTATGTTGACGAAAAGCTAGAAGGATGCGCGCTGTGCTTTGTTGAAGATACTGTTTAGCCGCAAGCTTATGGAGTGTGATTGTGTTTATACTTTCACTCTCCATGGATGAAAGAATATCTCCAGGTCACAAACTGGCTGCTTCTCATTATCATCCATGGAAGAGAGAGAGAGAGAGAGAGAGAGAGCGAGAGAGAGCGAGAGAAAGAGAGAGAGATAGAGAGAGAGAGAGCGAGAGAGAGAGAGAGAGACAGAGAGTAAGAGACAGGGACAGGGACTGAGAGGGAGAGAGAGAGAGAGAAAGTGAGGGACAGGGAGGGAGAGGGAGAGAGAGTGAGAGAGAGAGCGAGAGAGAGAGAGGGAGAGAGCGAGAGAGAAAGGGGAGAGAGGGAGAGAGTGAGTGAGAGAGAGAGAGAAAAAGAGAGAGAGTGAGAGAAAGAGTAAGAGAAACGGAAAGTGGAAAGGAAAGTGTGAGTGAGAGAGGAGGAGAGAGAGGAGGAGCACGAGAGAGTGAAATGGAACGTAGGAGAATGAGCTGAAGAAGGAAAAATGGTATGACCTCCATAACGCAAGCTTGTAAAGGAACTCATTTTTTCTCTCTTGCATAATGAGATGAGAGCCAAATTCCCGAGAACGCCATGTGTTTCTCTGCAAACACAAAGCAGTTCTCCCCAGCATAGTATAAGTGATTCTAAGTACAGGTCTTTAACCTTTCAGCAGAGCTAGTGATGGGAGGTTAAGGTTGAGGAGGAAGTGGAAGTGGAATGGAAGTACGAGCGATACGTTTACATGATATTTAAGTGTGCAACGCACTTGTATTGAAATTATTGCTCAGACTGGAGCAATAATTCACTACGAGTGTGTATCCTTTTGAGAATGTTATTTTGAATGTGTGTTCATCTAAATTGACTACATACAGTTTTGCAGAACACAACGATAATTATAGCTGCTGCGCAGCAATGGGTCGGGTCCGGGCTAATTTTGGCAAATTCTGAGCAACAAACAGGAGAATAGGAAGACAGGACAGTTGACCTTATAATGTTCAATTTGCACCAGTTGAGGATTGAACCCACAACCTCTGGAACCAAAGACCATTGTCTATCGCACTGAGCTAATTGGCAAGTGGCATTTCAACAGTGGCTTCACAAATTGAGTGACAGCTGTTGTAAAGGCAAATTTAAAAAATGGTCAAAATTTCAGAAATTCAGTCATCTAAACAAAAATCTGATAATACATAAATTGCATCTTGACAGCATGGAAATGTTGGTGATTTGTTTTTAATGATAAGTGTTTTGCTTCATAAGAGAAAATATGATGTTTAAAAATTCCACTCTCACATTGGCTGCAGTTGTTCCCATGAGAGCAGAATTCAAAATGTTCTCAAAAATTCAGTTTTTGAGATAAAATTCTGATATTTGCCAAACTTCATCAACCATGACTCCAGAATATTCTCAATTTTTTTCAGGAAGATTGAAAATGTATTTATCAAGAATTTGATGGTATACGTTTACAGTACTGTTTACAGTCATACGTTTTCATGCACTGTAGGATCAATTTTTGCTTAATCAAAAATCTGAGAAACAAGTTTTGTTGAGGACGGTCTGGAGATGCTCTGTACCAAGTTTGGTGACAATTGAGCAAAAATTGTGGGAGGAGATACATTTTAAAAGTTTTACAGTTATTGAAAAAAACTGAGTGATGGACTTCATAATTTGTAATGAGTTTAAGTGGACAAAAGTTTCAGCAGTATTGAGGCTACATTGTGGTGAAGTTTCAACACTGTAGCATCTACCGTTGGTTTGGTAGGAATTTTTTAAGTTTTTAAATTTAAACGCTTATTGTGCCCCCCCTAGGAGGGGGGGGCACATGTCCTTGGAGTTGAGTGAATCTGGCATGGGACTGGACCTTTGTGCAAAGTTTGGTGAGTTTTCACCCATGGGAAGTATGACTTCCTTGGAAGAAGAAGAAGAAGAAGAAGAAGAAAGAATTCCTAGGAATACAATAGGTTCCCGGCAGCTTAGCTGCCCGGACCCTAATGATGAGAAGGTGGGCCTAAAACTATTTTTTTTGTCGGATGTCAACCCTTAAATTGCCGTATACAGTATTTAAATGAAATCAACCTTCAGATACTCTGGAATGAGATTCTGAATTCATGGAGTTCTATTATGATAAAAAGACCCATTGTTATCGCGTAAATGCATCCTTATTTTTATCTTTTTCATAGGGGTAACAAAAATACCACCATAATATATACAGTTTTAGTGCCTCTGGGGACATACTTTATCATTGGTTACTTTAAATGCCTCATAAAGGTCAAAAGGCCCCCATTTAAATCCGTTAACATAAGAGTTAATGTCTGGCACCAACACACACATGCACATGCGCACACACACACACACGCACACACACACACACACACACACACACACACACACACACACACACACACACACACACATTCATGATAACAATCTGTGAATGGTGAGAGGGATAATAACACCTTCGGTGGGTGAAAGCTCTCCAGCAACTAGTTCCTAAGATGCTTGATGACTTCGTGGAGAGGAGTTCACTTGATTAACCCTTCGTCCCACCTGCTCCTCTGTGGTTCCTGTGTCCTTATGATCCGGGGGATAATCAGCGATCAAAGAAAGCTGCTCCTCGAGTTAAAGTAATTGTTTAACTTGTGTTAGATAGTGTTATCGTGTTAGCCCTGAAGAGGGGTTGGGATTTGTGTGAGTGCGTTGGCGGCGGTAGAACACGGTAAGGGGAACAAATGGCACACGGCTCCGATAACATCTCCGACATTTTTTTCCTCGCATCCATTGCTGCCACTTTTTTTCTTTTGTTTTTGTTTTCTCGTTATTTTCCCTGCGTGTCGAGTTCAGGTTGTTCACAGCCACACAAACCCCGCTAATGTACGTATAGTGTCTCACTGTACACTGTGATGCGTGGAAACACTCAACACACAAACCCACACACACACACACACACATGTGTGCACTCACACGCACACACACACACACACACACACACACACACACACACACACACATGTGTGCACTCACACACACACAGGAGGGTAGAGTGGGTTGTCTGTTCGATCCCCTGCTCCTCCAAGCGAAGAGACAAGGTGGCCCCGAGCCAGACACCTATCCCTAACTGCTCCCGCCGAGATGGCTGTTGCTTCGCTCGGTTGATACCGCCGACGAATGTGTGCATGAACGTGTGAATGGTAGCCAATAATTGTAAAGTGCTGAGACGGGCTACAAGTCTGAAAAGCGCTCCATAAATGCAGTCCATTTACAATTTCTCAAGCACACACGCGTACACGCATTAACCATCATCAGTTGGCCAACGACACAAGGCTGTGTTGTGTGAGTCCGAGAGTGCCATGATCAATAGCTGGCCAAGCACTCATTTATTATTTACACAGGCTGTCTGCTTAACGCTTGCTTGGTATAATAGACAAGGAAGCTTCGACCGTCTAACTGAAAGAGATTACGAAAACACTCTTGGGCTTTGGGGAATTGTTGCCCGCAAAAAAACATCAGTATCTTTATTAAAAAAAAATTAATATATATATTTATATTTATACATAGAAAAACAACAAAAGGCAAGTTTCTGAAAAGTTGCAGCTGTGTTTAAAATGTTCTTCACGGCAGGTGTATAGTAGTATAATTATCTAGTCCCATCTGTAAAACAAGGCCCGGAGCTTCCATTTCTCTTTCCTGGACACAAACAACATCCCATCTGGTTGAAATTGACCCACTGTGGCTGCTGGATACCTGCCTGTATAAATGCAGTAAAGCCAGAAAGAACCAAAGACTCTGTGGCTGTAATACATCAGGACCACGAGGAGGAAGAAATGTCCCTCTGTTCTTCTTCTTCTTCTTCTTCTTCTTCTTCTTCTTCTTCGTCTTCCTCCTTTTTTTGGCGACCAATCACAGGTATCTCTTGATGGCTCTGCACGCAGATCAAGTTGATACTGTTAGCAACCCTTTTGAGATGACCCGCAGAGCCACAGGTGTGAGAATGTCAACAGGTTCTTGCTTCACCGTTCTTTCAAAGGGATTATGCCTTTAATGATCCCCGCTCTATGTTCTTCAATTCTGTTTGAACAGAAGTTCAGTTTTCAGTTTTTCTATCTCGCTCCGCGCAGAAACACAACACTCTCTTTCTTCATGTCTTGGTAATGGGGAAAAAAAAGAACAAACGGAGCAACAGAAAAACAACCATTTCAAGTCAAAGGCAGTGGTAATCAGGGATTGCAGTGTGAAACGGTGGTGTTGGTGGCATTTGGCGTTGCGTGACAAACAAGATGCCCGGCCCAGCCAGAGACGTCTTGCTTGTGTGTCGAAGGAGCAAACGGGCCGCAGCCGGAGAGAGTGCGTAGCCGGGGCTAAGTGGAGGTGATGGAGCTAAAGGGACAAGGCGAGGTAGAACGCCGTATACCAAGCCCCGGAGCGAGGCGTCGAAACAGGCGGCCGATGAACCCTGGCCCCGGGCTCTTTATTGGGTCCTCTGATTGGGTCCTCTTAATGTCCACAGGGGCAGATGAAGAAACCACCTGCCCCCCACCCCCCGATTGCAAACCTCCTTGGAAAGAAAATGTAGAGCACACCTGAGTGTAGTGCAGCTGAGCAAACAACTGCTGGCACAATCTTCATTACTTGTCTATTAGGCAACGCTTGTTTCCAAAACAGCTCACGGTGAACTTCACATGTGCCATTAAAAGATGCCTCGAAGGACTTAGGGTGGGACAGCTTACTACCGTAAACACTGCAATGGTTCAGTCGTACATTCAACCTCTTCCTAGTAAAGTAATGGGAATGATAACTGGTTTGCAGAGTTCAATACACTAAATCGAACACACGGACGGACACTTGTGAAGCGATCGTTATTTACTATTTAGTGGACACTAAATTGGCCGATCCAAAGCCACTTACCTGGAGTTCGTTATTAGCAGCGTTGGAAACAGCCTTCCATGGTGACACAGTGTTATGTAAGTGGTGTCTGGACCTCTGATCAATTTGCCCTGAGGTTGCTGGGTATTGATTTGTGCATCGACGATGTGTATATAAGATGCACATCCTATATCCGGAATGGCACAGGATATGCAAAACTCTGTAATCACCAGATGGAGCTGCTTGTCCTCAAGGGCTTTGATCTTCCCCCATATGACACACGTATTTACATATGCATGAATGTTACGCACATAGACAGATAAACATACACACGCAAAATGCAAACACACATGCATAAAACACAGATGCACACACATTGGAGCCTTCAGCCATGAGCTGGCATTCTGGCAACGTCAAAATATGTGCATAAGTAGTGACTTGGGGATGTGGAGAGTCAGGAATGTGTGTGTGTGTGTGTGTGTGTGTGTGTGTGTGTGTGTGTGTGTGTGTGTGTGTGTGAGAGAGAGAGAGAAAAGAGAGGGAAAGAGAGCGAGAGTCATAGAGAGAAAAGAAGGAGGGAAAGGAGCATTTACTTAACTCATTTTCCAATAAAATGCACATCTCACCATATGGTCGGACTCGAGGCAGGCAGAGTTTCAAATCCACCCTGAAGCATTACAACTTTATAATTGTTGTTCATTATAATTGTACATTAATTAACTACTCATTAGCATTAGTTGATGCAATTAAATTATCTATAAATAAATACCATAGTTAACAGGAAAATCATTTGCAAAACATGAACTCCGTTTGTCAATTATTCATAGTCCCATAGTGAACTCACAATTAACTGTAAGTAAATGGTTATTACTGAATTAACTAATGTTAATTAGTGGTAAATGGATGTACCCTCGTTGTAAAGTGTTCCCATTATATCGCTCTCGACCCTCACACCGTTCTCCTTAAGGGGTGACGCACACCCGACCCATCACCTCTACTCAGTGGGAGCAGCCATGTTGGGTCGTCTCCCTCAAAGGCCTCCTCGTTTCTCTGTGTCTTGTCGACCCGTGCTCTTGTGACGTTTGTACACGCGCCTCGGTTAAAACTCCATTACAGCTTTGTTCTTTCTTTAATGAACCCACTGATGTGCATCGAACAAGTGTCTCGTCGTGTTGCTTCAGTTGAAAGGCGTGTATCTGATGCAGTCAAAGTGTGCGGTGATTGCAGGGCACTGAAAATGTTTTGCGAGACATCATGAATGAGGAATCTCAACAGGGAATGAAACAAGAGGGACAGAGCGTGTGTGCGTGTGTGTATGTGCACGTGTGTGCATGTGTGTGCCTATGTGCCTGTGTTCGCGTGCATGTGTGTGTATGTGAGTGTGTGTGTGTGTGTATATCTGGAGTCTCTTCAGTCAGTCTCGTCAGCCAGCCAGTCAGTCAAGCAGCCACGGCCGGAGCCAAGTGACCCAAACTGGGTTTGGCAGCAAATGGTTGGGCGGCTGTCACTCTCTACCTGCACCCTGCTGGCTGAGGGCACACAGGGAACGCTCGCTTTGGTTTCTGTTCTGTTCTGTTTGTTTTTCCCTTTGTATCCTGTACGATTTCAAAATTGTGTGTCAATATATGTTGTGTTTGCTTGTGTGTGTGTGTCTATGTGTGTGCGTGTGTGTGTGTGTGTGCGTGTGTGTGGCGTGTGTGTGTGTGTGTGTGTGTGTGTGTGTGTGTGTGTGTGTGTGTGTTTGTTCCTGAAAGCATCCAACCGCTTGTCATTTTCCTGCACGATGGCCGTTTTATGACATCGTTAGCCTACGCTACCACTCCACATGAAGGCCAGCTCTTTTGGCCGACGCCGTCGGCCGGACTGCAAACAAATATTGACCGGAGAGAGAGCGAGAGAGAGAGAGAGAGCGAGACGAACACAAAGAGCGGCGCCCATCCCTGTCCTCCGCAACATCAGCCGGCCAACACCCAAGCGTTGTTCCAACACAGAGGGAGAGAAAAGGCGATGGAAACGACAGCTGGTACCAGCGGGAGACTGGCTGGCTGTGCACCTGATAATGAATGCGACATGCTCGGACGCCTCCCAATGTTTAGCCCAGTGTGAATGTTAAGATAAGATAGCTCAACAAATGAACTATACTGAATTCAACTAAACTAAACTTAAGGTAAACGAGGCTTGACTAATCTTAATTGAACTAAATCCAGCTAAACTCAACCAGGCTTAGCCAAGCGAATATAAACTAAGCTTAACTTAATGTCTTCATCAGATATCTACACGTGAATGCAGAGTCTGTAGGGAACGGGCAGGTCATTGAGTATTGACCAATCACATTTTAGCAGATTTTGCTTGCATGTCGGTAAACAAATTTGGGGATCATCTGAAGATGATCCAACTTTTTATTCACTCTTATTAGCTCTACCTGTTTACAGAGATCAGGTTAGATGTTGTCTGGCCCTGAAGCACCTACAAAAGATATCGAAACTAATGACTGGCCAAGGAAGAAGAAGTCTTGGCCTGGATATCCGTTATCCGTTGTCTGACTTCACCGGAACCACAGAAATATTGCTCGTTGTGAGATTTAGCTTAACGAAACGAATCTACGCTAGGATAAACTAAACAAGGCTAATATAAACTAAGCTTAGCTCAACTAAGCTTAGCATAATTCAACTCAACTCCACTGATATGAACTAAGCTGAACTGTTTGCTTGCTCCACGTATCACTTTTATATCTCTCCTTCTGAGGTTTTCAAAGGAGAAACATGCAATAAAATATGGATTTTCATTGGATGTATTTGTCAGGTAGAGACTTAGTTTGGGTGGAAGGGTATAATCCATTTAAAATAAAACAGCATCTGTCAGCATGAAAAACAATGGACAAAGGCCTCTCCCAAACACCTCCATAGGAAAACCGAGTCAGTATAGAATTGGTGTCTATCTCAGTTGGATCTGGTGTGTGTGCAGCCAAGTGCACGTCTTAATGTCACATTCTATTTATTCATTTCCCAGCCTTTCCGTCCCCCCTGCTGAGGGCAGATATGAAAGCCAATGACTGGTCTGCAAATTTCCCCAGCAATCTACAATCAAACTAATTGGCTTGACTTCAAAATCAGATTTTTTTTTGTGTGTGAGTGTGTGTGTGCGTGAGCGTGTGTGTGTGAGTGAGTGTGTGTGTGTGCATATGTGTGTTTGTGCCGACTATACACGTATGGCGTTGCTGCCTGGAAGCGGTTTGCTTTATTAACAGCTTCTTATTTTAGCTGTGTGACTGCAGTCATATGATTACATAATTTCCGTGCCAAACCAATAAGAGTTAACATCCACATATGATTCATTCGCTTAGTTTAACCCGCGGTACATGTTACATACGTAGACTTTCACTTCAGAAATGAATATCTTAGACAGAAATGTGCAGAAATATCGAGCAAATCAACTCGAAATTCTTCATATCTCTGTGTCCAATGCGTTCACACGACACACGACTCCACGTTCGACACACTGTTTTGTCTAACCTCACCGCTGAGCTGAGTGTCTGTGTACGTGAGGTTTGGTGCATCACTCGGGTGCCATTAGGACTGGAATGACTTTGTTTCAGCAGCAGCAGCAGCAGCAGCAGCAGCAGCAGCAGCAGCAGCAGCAGCAGTGGCTGTCACACTGTGTGGCTCCATCCCCACCAGAAGCACTCCCAGCCAGGCCCACAGCACAGTCACCAGCACAGGCTCCTGCAGACCGTGCCCTGGTCAGCCTGGGGGTCTGGACGCTACCGCTGGGGATCTTAGCAGAAGAGAAGAATTAACAAGCAGAACCTCAGACCGGTTAGAGGCAAGACACGGGACAGGATGATTAGGGATTTATGCATGAGCCACCCAAATAAATAGTTTTCTCCGGATTTATCTGTATTGTGCTGTACTTGGAAAGCAAGAAGACGGTGTGCCCTGGTATATATATATATATACACCTGTCTTCCATTTCATTTGCAGGGAGATAGATGGTATACATTACCATGAAAAGGTCATACCATCTAAAATTCTAATGAACAATGAGTAGTATGCGCAACTTGTCTGTACACTGAAACTAATCGTACTCAGGGAAGAGCAACGGGTCTGGCATCAAGGGAAATAAATTGGTCGCCCAGGCATAACTAGTCCATGCACAGAGTAATGGATTGTAATTAATTGTTCCCAGTCGTATCCCCAGAAAGTAAAAGTCTAAATCCCCCCCCCCCCCCCCCCCCTCCAAGGTACAGAGCCGTAAAGAGGGTTAGGTGACAAAGTTGAGATGGATGGGCCAGACATTAATAGTCTGTGCCTGAGCGCATGTCTCAAAGATCACCAGCATACAGTGAGTTGACAGATAGGTCTAGATGGGAACATGAAATATTTAGTTGGCTTAAAGGGAGGCGGGGACACAAGGTAGACTGTTGACAGGCGCAGGTTGTGTCTCCTGTTTTCGTTTGCATTCATTAATATTAAGAGGCGGCTGTCCCTTTCTCTCTCATTGTTTCTCTGTCTCTGTCTCACTCCCTCTCTCTCTCCCTCTCTCTCTCTCTCTCTCTCTCTCATGCTCTCTTTTTTCTCTGTTTCTTTGAATAGATCTTCCTGCATGCTGTCTGTTTCTTTTCCTCTCCACTTATTAACCATCATCGCCATATTTTACTTTCTGTAGCAACGTTTTTTATTTGTGGTGTGTGTGCACGTGTGTGTGCATGTGTGTGTGTGTGTGTGTGTGTGTGTGTGTGTGGGTAGAGATAGACGAATTGGAGAAAACTCAGGAAAGTCCCACTGGCTTAACTGAGATGAA
Organism: Micromesistius poutassou; assembly: GCF_964030765.1. Classification (NCBI taxonomy): domain Eukaryota; kingdom Metazoa; phylum Chordata; class Actinopteri; order Gadiformes; family Gadidae; genus Micromesistius; species Micromesistius poutassou. The sequence goes on along the minus strand of NC_140284.1, from coordinate 5,395,262 downwards.
CAGTATGTGGGGAACACACACAGACACAATATGGATAGAAAGTTAAAACTATTGTGTGCTGCTTCACAGAAGCCAACACTTGCTCTGCTGATGAGGGTGATGATGCATTCGACTAACACCCAATCACATTAATTCATTGAAGAACAGCCAATTGGAGCAGAGATTACAAGGAGTAATTGCCACACATAGTTGATGGACCAACCCCAACGAGAACAAAAAAAACACTGCGGAGGAGTTCTGAGTCGCATTTGAATAATTAACTAACCAACTGCTGTGTGATGGATGGCCATTTACTTGGTTGAAAGAGAAATGGAAGCGAATGATCAAGTTAGAGCCACTCAGGGTAGTGACTGTTCAGGCGTAATATCTGCCCTCTTGACAGGCCAAGAGTCGGTGTTACAGAGGGACTGGCTGTTTTAGTAGAGGCTTGGTTTGGTAGTGGCTGTGCATGAGTGTGTGAGTGCGGTTGTGTTCCTATACAGTATCTTCCTGTATAGTAGCAACCTGCTCTTTCCTTTTCCCTATTTTGCTGCTCTTTTGTCCCGCTGCATGGGCCCTGTGCCTGGGCTCAACCCCCTCCAGGGGGTCACTGACACAAACATGTGTATCTTTTATTTTTTTTTATCATTTATCATTTATAATTTATCTGTCCATCTGCCTGTCTGTCCCCTCTTGCTCACGGCCTGGTGGGCACTCGATGAGTAATAAACTGGCTGTATTTTTCACACACACACACACACACACACACACACACACACACACACACACACACACACACACACACACACACACACACACACATGCAGGTGATGAATCTGGGCAGACCTTCTCTGTTTACCTCTTTCTGTCTAAATCTTTTCAATTGAGCAGTGGCAGTTTGAGAATAACTGGCACACTGTCATGTGTGTCAGCCTGGCATTGTAGTGCATTATCAGTTTGTCTTCTTACGGCCGTTGGTCTGTGTGTTTATCAGATCCTGTGGCACATATGTCTGTCAATCTGGTGGTCTCTCCCTCAATAGATCCCATTGTTCTTCCAACTGTTTCCCTTGTCCTTATTGTCTCTCTCTCTCCGTTGCAAAGCTATTTGTCTCTCAAATCAGACTCTATATTATATTATTATTATTATTATTATTATATTCATAATCGAAAGCTCAAATCTTGGTTGGAGCGTTTAACTTTCTTTTGCTTTATATTTGTTTAGACTAGTCATGTTGCTGGAGGCGGGGATCTGTAAGCACAAAAGCATCAACACAAACTCGGCCAGCACTAACTGTAACTTTAACTTTTTTTTTTACTCTAAAAAGCTGTTGAAATCCCCAGTGTATGGCCACTGTAGAAAAACACTTAAATACTATTAAAATCCCCTTCTGAAAACTTCATCAACCTGCTTGAGCGAGTTCTTCATCCACCAGCTTGAACGAGTTTCTCGGAGTTATCTTTATGGAGAATATGTCCATCAGGAAACACAGAAACAAGGTGTTACTCTGCCCCTTTCAGGGTTTGGTTTCCAGGCTCTGTGCAGTCCCAGATGTGCTATTAGATAGCAAGGCAGCTGGATGCAAATTACAGTTAGGAATTAAAGTCAGTGAGGAATTGGCGGTCAGTTACAATAGAGTTTGGTCCAAGGTAGAGAAATCACCACTCGTTGAGGTGCGTTAATATTTATTATGGTCGTTCCATTTTCGTCATAAATTACCAAAACCTTTCAACCTGAAATGTGCCGTTTTCCTTGGTATTCTGGAATAATAAAATATTTACTGTTCCATTAAGGCCTTCTCTGATTCAATACATCTCTGAGCAATACCTCTGTTCTGCAACTAGCCCTCATCTATTTAGCTGCTCTGCTCATAAAAAGTAATTAAGTGATTGTTCTGAGAAAATGCTACGCAGAGTCTCTGATGATGTCGACACAAGCACTAGCATGAACAACTCCCAGCTCAATACTGCTATCTATTTATTACCAGCAGACACACAGAAGAGAGAGAGAGAGAGAGAGAGAGAGAGAGAGAGAGAGAGAGAGAGAGAGAGAGAGAGAGAGAGAGAGAAAGAGGGAGATAAGAAGCAAATATTACCTTACATGTCTACATGCTCATTCTGTATATGTTTACACAAACAGAAACCTTCTAAGATACACTACATTTAAGTAGACATGGACTGTAGGTAACACACACACACACACACACACACACACACACATGACTGCTCTTCCTAGAATTAGGAATAACTTGTTTGTGCTGACAGCAGTTCTCTTTAAATGTTGTCTCGGTGTTTCAACAGTATGACTAAACGGACCAGGTTTTAGCCACAAGCTGTTTCATGTTCATCGCTGGACAGGCTCCATTCAAACACATTAAGTCAAATGGACTTTTCATAATTCTAATTTGTTACAACACACCAGGCCATTTCCTCATGTATTTCTGTCTTTTTTATGCCCTTCTATGCCCGGTTTTGGAGTGGAAAGCAAATTATCCAGTGAATCACAACTTCTACATCTGCCATTAGAGACGTTCCAGGTTTTGTAGCAAGGTTACGGTTTAAAAGAACACACTGTCCGGCAACAATAAAAAAAATAGCTGCTAACCAAGAATAAACAG
>NC_140284.1:5377666-5382666 GCF_964030765.1 Micromesistius poutassou | reverse complement strand
TAACATTCCCCTTTTTCGCTGCTTATTTGTATTCAAGGTCAACGTTCACCGACCCCCCCCCCCCCCCCCCCCCCCCCGCTGCTCCCAATCTCCACCATCCACTCGTATTCCTATCCAATCAGTCCGTCCTCCGGGGGACCATTCCCCATCGCTCTCCCACCTTTTAAACCACGCTAAACCCTGCCTCTCTCTCTGCCTTTAACCCCAGCCCCTCACAGCCACAGGGCTACACAGGGCTTTTCACACCCGATAACAGGGCTTCTACCAAGAGTAGGTGTGTGTGTGTGTGTGTCTGTGTGTGTGTGTGTGTGTGTGTGTGTGTGTGTGTTTGGGTGTTTGGGTGTGTGTGTCGGCGAGAAGGTCCCATGCTGCTTGATTAGGGAGATGGATCACACCCTACAGGGTATGCTAACAGCCTTCTCACTTCCTCGGAAAGGCTCCGATAAACCGATATCCACAATAGAATTCGGATGGATTTCCACAATGGTAATGGAACGCTTTTGATCCAGTATCCGATGCTGCCTGACCTATAGCCCCAGCGTTGCACCTGCCGGCTCCATGCTGAACTGGTAGAGATCAGTGGCCGGCATGTTTCCCAGTGGGATATTGCTTATCGTCTCCTTCATTGTTAGACAACAAAGGTTAAACAATTCATTTAATTCTAGGTTAATGATACTACATCGCATACACAATCAAAATAAAACAAACAAACCCCAATTTGAACGTGTCGACAACGGTGAACCGCAGTTCAATGTCCGTCGTTTGCTGATTTGTCAATGTATTTTTCATGTTTGTGGTTTTAATTCGCCCCTCTGTGTCCTCAGTCGTGTCTCTCCCTCTCTCTCTGGTCACACGACTCGTACACACGAATGGGCACATCGAGAGCTGAACTAAGTGTGCAGACTCATGCTCAAAGCCCTGAATCCAATAGCCGTTGCACAGCCACTTGGGCTTGTGTCGGACTGCTTGTGTTCACGGCATAACACTGACTCAAGGCTGGAAAGAGCCTGCTCGGCTTTGGTCCTCTGCCACGATGTTCACCATGGGCTGCACTGTTTATTCGTGAATCCAGGGATTTAGATTGGACCGTTTTTTCATGCCAGTGGGCGTAAAATACCGCGTTTCATTCAAATACTACATCTTACCGACAGGTTAGGATGTTAAATGTTCATTTGTCTCTAATCTTGTTGTAGACAAATCATCCCAAAAGACATCCTCACATAACGCATAACTGATCTCTGAGGCGGTCTTCAGTCACATGAACGTTGCATGTTCCCGGGGGACGTTCACGTTTAAAGAGCAGCCTTTGAACGACAAAATCAAGTGACAACATCGTTAAGAGCACTTACTCATAGGACCCACTTCCCCTCACCACATCCTGTTGTCTAAAAATAACCACGTGGGATTGTGACATAAGCATACGTAGCTGTGTGCGCTATGGCTCTATATATCACATGGGATCTGCATTAAGTGATTCTAACCGAATGGACAAAAGACCATCCTAAACGTTTTAGTTCTTCGGTAATGATGATTCAGTCCCTCTCTCCCTCTCTCCCCCTCACTTTGTTCTCTGCACTTATCTGGCTCAAACACTCTGCTTCTCTACCCCTTCTTCCAATTGCCTTACTCTTTCCGCCTATCTGTCTTACCTGTCATTGTCCATTGATCACCATGCTTTATACTCTCTGTCTCCATCCCTCCACAGGGCCATGCTGCCATCCGTTCATCATTCCCCTAAAAGGAAACCAGGGCTTTATCTATCTGGTGGTTACGTTCAGGGCTCTGTTTATATCCACACAGCGAGGAGCTCCAACACTCCATTGCCTTTATTCATGAGGAACAAATGCCCCTCAGCAGAATGGACCCCCTAATTTCTTGTCTCGCTATGCTCCTACGGTTTGTCCCAGTTCTTTGATCGGACCAATTTGATGGAACAGCGTATCAACTCTTCTACCCAGAATATTCTTCCATTATGTCTGTCCATTATGGTGCCCATGGCAACCGTCCCCGGATGGAGGGATTCCACTTACAGCGCTTCTGCTCAAGGATTCTTCCTTGATAATGAAGGGGGGTTCTCTCCCTGCTCTCAAGGTTGTTAGGGGTTAGGAGGATATTTAAAATAAGGCATCTTAAGTAGCCCTTTGAGACTGTGATTCAGGGATATACAAGTAACATTTTAAATTACTTGGATGCTCCAGGTGTACCGTTTGGGCCCGTCGGTTTATCACTCGGCCCTGGTCATCCTCTTCTTCCTCAGTTCATAACCCCCATTTGCTCCTCTATCCATTGCTTTCCCTTTAACTCACAATCTAAATTCTGTCCACCTGCTCTGAGGCTTCCGACCGCCCAGTCCGTCCGTCTCCACAGCCTCATTTTCATTTGGCCCCCACGTATCGCCTCTCTGATCTCGGGGCCCCAGTCGGCCCCTTTTATCCCGCTATTATACTGAGCCTCTCCCTCCCCTCTTATCTACCTCCCACCTCCGCGCTGATCTGTCCATCAATTTCCTGCCACACACACTTTCACTCCCCGGGACAGATAACCTGTCAGTCAGTCTGTCTGTCTCAGTGGGACTCTGGCCAGTAAATGTGGACACCAGCCACCTTGTGTCTTCCCCGTCACCCAACGCCCTTTTAATGCTTCGCTTTTGGATTTGGATTTTTTGATTCGCGACACCTCAGGAAGAAGGTTAAGTTATGTTATCCAAGGGATGAAATACCAAAAAGATAGGTAACTGTGCGAGACATCCCTCGGACGCAGAAGGCTTCACGTCGACGCTTTCAGTTAACCTTGTGTTTTGCTTTTTGCCTTAATTAAAAAGACACAAAACAACCAGTTGATAAAAAGGTGATTGCTGCAGCGTTGGTCTCGGCCTTCTACGATTCCGGCAGGGAAAGATATGCACTATGAATGTACTCTGTTGTTTGATGTATTTGAACAAGGCAGACCGGCCAGCCCTCGCGTGAGCATCAGCATGTTTGGCTTTTCATCCATTAGGGTCCATTAGTGTTCCATGATTTCCCATATGCCCTGCAAATGGTCCCGCCTTTGGTTTTTTTAATGTGGGTTTGTGGATATTTGCATGTGTGTACACTTATAATAATAATAAACACACAAAAATAGTTTGTGTGTGTATATGTGTTTGTATGTTTGTGTGTGCCTGAGTTTGTGTGTGTGTGTGTGTGTGTGTGTGTGTGTTTGGTGGTGTAAAACCCCTGGACAGAACTGTTTCCGTACCGGCCCACCTTTCCATCGTCCACCTTTTCTCTATAGCAGGGCTGTCACTCAATCAACCGACCCCCAACGCCCCCCCCCCTGCCCCCCCCCCCCCACCTAGTCTCCAGAGCCCTCCCACAGGGCAAGCCAACCCTTTGTTCCCCAGTGACGGACAGGCATGTCGGAGGACTACTTCCCTTATTGATTTGTGTTCCCCCCCCCCACCGCCGGCGCCGCACGTACGCACAGGGAACACTCATCAATATTCATCAGCACGCGCCGCAGCGCTCGCTGTGTAGCCGCGGCTCGGCAAGTGCTCCGCCAATTACGCGGAAGTCGTAGTAGTAAGGTGTAAGACTGCAGGACGGTCCAGTAGAGACCGGTTCCCTCCCTGGTTCGCTCGGCTATGGGCTTGTTTCAGCGTTGTTGTTGTTGTAGTCGTTAGTTTTGTGAGACGATGGATTCCCTGTAATCAGTTGCGCCGGTAATCAGTTACATCGTACCTGACCTGAACGTAAAGCGTGGAAAAATGCTGTGAACGTTGCATTATGCAAAACACTCAGCAGGGCGGTCTTGCCCGGAAGGTTGCCATGGCGACTATCTGAACACATCGGACGCACCAGATGTGCCGGTTGCTTCGGTCAAGGCGTTCTCACTGCCTATCAGCCCTTCGGTGGACAACATTATGCAATAAGCATGCACGCGGCATATCATCAAATCAAGCAGCTAATTTGTGCTAACAAGTTGAAGGGTGATATTTCTCACACACACACACACACACACACACACACACACACACACACACATCCTCTAGAAGTCGTCCAGAAAAAAAATAAGAAGTAAATACAGCATTTTAAATGACGAAGGCCACATTACAAAAGTGGGCATTTTTCAGAAGGAGAATGCTTGGCGGTGCAGTTTGGAATATTAAGCAAGTAACTCAAAATGTTAGAGGGAGCCCTGACAACAACAACAACATAAAAAACTGGAACGGTGTTCTTACACATTTCTAGGAACCTTACCTCTCCCAGTGCCAAAACAATGAATAGAAACGTGACTCAGAGGGGATACCAGCCAACTCTCAGCCCGAGCGGAGGAAGGAGGGGGGGGAGTGGTGGTGAAGGGGAAGGGGGGGGGGGGGTGGTTTGGATGGGGGGGGGCGCAGAAGGCTATTTAATCGATTCATTTGAACCCACTAACCCACCGGGGAGGAGCATTTATAAATAACTTCTTGAAATGTCCCCGGAAAGACTTGATCCAAAGATCAAACCACTCCTCATAGAGCCAGGCCCTTCGGAGAACTCTCTGGCCCCAGCCCGCAATCTCGCAGGGCCCCCCCCCTCGGGTGATGAGCAGAGTATCTCCATAAGGGGCCCTGCCTGGTTCTCCATCACAAGGTTGGGCCTTGGGCTCCGGGTGATGGGGGTGGGCGTGCCCTGACCCTGATAGGGGGGGGGACCACCTCTCATTGCTAATTGTTCGCTGTTTTATGATGGTTAAAGCAATCCGGATAAAAGGCGGTGCACATCCAGACGATTGCCTTGCAGGTTTGTGAGTCATATTGTATAAGTGTATTATGCAAATGCTAAGGTTTAAAAATGGATTAGCATTCTGAGATGTTCTCCTCCTTCTCAATTTCTCCCTTTGATACATACACAGGACCCCTGGTAGTACTACTCCTACCCATCACAGGAGAGTGTGCGTTTCTGCGTGCGTTTCATGATCTTGTCCGTGTGTTTGCATGCGCGCATGCCTTTGCATTCCTCTTGTCTTTCCATGGGATA
>NC_140284.1:5362666-5372666 GCF_964030765.1 Micromesistius poutassou | reverse complement strand
TGCTCAGAGCTCCTCCATAGAAAACCACTTTGTGACAGCCTCAGCAGCCTCAGTCTCCCCTTGTTGATCACGTGATTTCATGCCGGTTCCGTTCACTCTCATACTGCCAGGCGTACGTCATATGTCGCTCTCGCTCTCTCGCTCTGTTCCTCCCTTCCTCGCTCGCTGTCTCTCTCTCACTCGCTGTCTCTCTCTCCCACTCTCTATTTCTCCCTCTCGCTCGGTCTCTCTTACTCTCTCACTCTCTCTCTCTCTCTTCATCCCCCTCTCTCTTTCTCCCTCTCTCGCGCTCGCGCTCTCCCTCTCTCTCTCTCTCTCTCTCCCTCTCTCTCTCTCTCTCTCTCTCTCACTCGCTCTCTCTCTCTCTCTCTGTCTCCCTCTCTTTTCCCAAACATTTTCATTAGCCCTCCTCTGCTCCACTCTGCAGCGTCCCCTAAACCGTCGGCCCTAATTGTGTTATTCATCAGAGAATTACAGCAGGAAGTCACCGCCGCGTGTCCGATGAATCCGTCACACCCCGCTGTTCCCAAGGCGTGCTAATCGTCCCGCACGCGGCGCCCGTGCCGCGATCCGACCGTTGCAGCCCGGGCCTCCTAAAAAAGCGGTGGAGGACACGCGATCCGTAATGTTTTTTTTCATGTAATTGAGGGTTATGTAATTGAGGGTTATCAAACCTGTGCATTGAGCGTCACAAGATGATGTTCCATGAAATCCATTGCGATCGCGCCACAATTTCAGTCGTATCGTTTTTCCTTCCATTCCCTTCTAATAACGATATCAATAACTGGTGTCTGTTTTCACTCCTGGCCCCCGCTGCCAAGCTGGTGACAAACTGCCGGACACTCACGTGGCCAAGCCAGTGACTGGTAACTCTACCCTCATATGGCCGTCACTGTGCAGCTGAATGCAATGCGGCATTCATGGTGGGTTTGAGTTTATTAGCTGACTTAATGATGTCTATCAAAATCAACTTTTTCCTGTTGTCCATCACTTTAGGGTTACCAGCAGGTCCAGACACGTCATGCAAGGGCTTATTTAGTGTTCTGAGAAGGCACTGCCTCTTTCCAGAAGCAACGTACACCTTGTTTATGTTCCAAAACAGATAACAGGCCACACATGATGAGCCTGCCTGATAATTGTATAATTGCGTGTCCCAGTGTGAGTGTTTCTGCCGGTGTGACTGTGTGTTTGTGTACCTGCATGTGTGTGTGTGTGTGTGTGCGTGTGTGTGTGTGCATCTCAATTTGTGAGCGTGCGTGTGTTCACGTGTGTGTGTATGTGTGTGTGTGTGTGTGTGTGTGTGTGTAAGCAGAAACTATTCATCAAAATAAAAAAAAATGAAACTGCATGGACAAAAAGATTATAGAAATTGAGTTTTGCATTATAATTAGTCTATGAATAATACAGTCATCGACCATTGAGAGGAATAACCACAGAGACCGTCCACAGAATAACGAGGCAGATGTTTTCCGGTATGAGGCTGATGTACTGTGGGTTAAAGCGAACCATGGGAGCGACCGCCCCCACGCCCCCCCCCCCATGCCGACCAGGGCCTAAGGCTCAGCCAGGGGTGGGCAGGTAACCGTGGAGACCGGGGCATGCCCAGCGCGGAGCTGGGCGGGTTAATGATCCACTTCCCTTTACAGCCGGGCCGCTTCCTAACGAGCGGTATTGGTGCGATCGCAGCGCGGCCGAGCTGTGCGATGCAGCAGTGGACGAGGAGGATTGTTTGTCTTTTGTCGGTTCATGCCTTCGGCGCCGCGAAACACAGCCCGGGCCGTTCCCCCCCGGTGCAGGGGAAAGTCCTGCGCGCGGGGTGGGACGATCAGGGGGAGGGGGGGGGGCGGGGGGGGGGGCGATGGGGGGGCGATGGGGGTTGGTGAACATGCTCATGCATAAACCTGTGATTGATTAATCTTCTTACCCAGGGCCATGGTTATGCAAAAGCACACACACACACACACACACACAGGATGCTTGGCAGCATGGTGGTGAAAGGACATGTCATGTCAGGGTTGATTTCAAGATTAAAGGGATTAAACAAACTTGTCGAGTGTACATGTCATCGTAATGGTGTGTGTGTGTGTGTGTGTGTATGTGTGTATGTGTGACAAGAGACAATCTCAAATCTGGACACTGGATTTAACAAAGTGCCTTTCCATTGTTAGTGCTCCACTGATTTGACTAAAAACACGTGCACGTGTGCATATTCAGAAATGTGCAAATTAAATAAGGTGGGGGAGAGAGAGAGTGAGAGAGAGTTAGAGCGAGAGAGAGTTGAGGAGCGTGGCTGGCATTCAACACGGTCAATTAAACCTAGTTAGCTTTAGCTGACATACTGTCCCAATTAGGTCCCATTGTGGAACAGGAACAGTGGCAAAATCACCTTCTTGGCTCAATGCTGCCAAATCTATGATTCAGTTTTGAAGATATTACATAGCACTAGCCTAATGCTTGCCTCAGCCCATGTGCGTTGCATTCAAACCTCATAGCTCTTAATTTTAAAATCATTATCGTGCTGATCATGCTGTCATCAACACTAACCATTACATACAAATGTCTTTAATAAACAGCCAGGGAACAAAAAACACGGCTAATGTTAATTCTGCATTATCGGATCTAATTCGATTTCCTACATTCTGCTAATGGTGATATGCAGTATTTAGGTGTACGCGCATTAAAGACGTTTAGAGTTAGGAAATGGATGACACAATTGCCGTTCCCCACAGTAATCTGATAGAAGAATATAAAACTGGTGCAATTTCCTGCAGACAGCCACTTCGCAGCACTCTGCCGCTTCTCGTAAGACGAGTGATTTGGTTCATTTTGTTTTCTACAGATCTGAGCGCAGCACTCGAGGAAGAGGTATCCAGTGAGCACAGACTGATAGCAATAAGAGGGGAGGGTCATTGAGGCCAGGGAACTATTGTAGTATTGTTGGGGTATTGAGGGAATATATATATATGGCTTTTTTTATATTGAGTGGATTTAGTGTTCACCGCCGACAGGTACTCAGTTCAATCCCCAAGGTAAGCAGCCTAGCTGTTTGTGGACTTGAGCCTCACAGTGGAGATCTTTTGATGGAGGTGTCCGCTCAGCGCGTAGAGCGTGTACCATTAACGCTCAGTCCCGATGGCAGCGACCCGGGTTCGATTCCTCCCTCCCCCCGGGAGGATATGCAGCAAATGTATACATTTGCTGCATATCCTCCCCTTCTCTCCCATAGCATCCTGACTAACTCTCACTGTCTGTCATGAATAAAAAAGATATAAAAATACTAAACCTTTAATAAGTTAATGGGAGCTGGTTATTCTTGGGAATCCTAGGGAATATATATATATATATATATATATATATATTAAGATATAGCACAATAGTGTGCCCTTTTATGCCGTCAATGAGTTCACCAGGTCTGCCATGGATGGAGAGGACACATTGAAAGGCTGAATGTTCCATCCCAGCCAACAGGGTGTAGTCTTACGTGCTTGCGGATTTGCCGAACGAATAAGTGACTAATTGGTTCTCCAGTGAGGTTATCAGTGAGGGTTTAACAATTAAAGTTGTATTTTTCTGGGGAGTAGGACTGGCTCAATGAACTCAATCTCCATTAAAAGATGATCAGGCCCACTGAAGCTCTGACGCAAACTCTTCTAGCTTAACTCAGGCCAGAGGTGCACCTCTGGTCTTTCTGGAGTGAAGAGTTGCCAGTCTGACTCATACGTCAACTATTAAAGCTTTGCAAGCAGGCAATAATGATGTTATGGAGGACATCCTGTGTTACTTAAAAGCAGGACGACTTTTACAAACACGTTTATGTCTTTTATAGAGTGCTGATAAGGGGCGCCTTTCACACGTGTGTGTGTGTGTGTGTGTGTGTGTGTGTGTGTGTGTGTGTGTGTGTGTGTGTGTGTGTGTGTGTTTGTGTGTGTGTGTGTGTGTGTGTGTGTGTGTGTGTGTCTCTCTCTCTCTCCCTCTCTCTCTTGCTATCTCTCTCTCTCTGTTTACCCTTGTGTGCACATGGGTGGATGCACTTGTATGTGTGTATGTGTGTGTGTGTGTGTGTGTGTGTGTGTGTGTGTGTGTGTGTGTGTGTGTGTGTGTGTTTGTGCACGTGAATGTGTGTGTGTGTGTGTGTGTGTGTGTGTGTGTGTGTGTGTGTTTGTGTGTGTGTGTGTGTGTATGCACGTGAATATGTGTGTGTGTGTGTGTGTGTGCGGCAGTCAGAGACACAGTGTTCTCCCCATCGTTGCCTCTCCCCCCTCCCCCTCCCGTTTCTGCGGGAACAAAACACAATTGGTACCTGTCGCCTGGCAACATTGCCCAGTACATCTGGGACACACTGCCTCTGGTGGAGGACTGTTGGTGCAGGACACACACAAACACACACACACACACACACACACACACACACACACGAAAACGTACGGGTGCACACACACACACACACACACACACACACACACACACACACACACATACACACACACGTTAAGGTACGGGCGCACACACACAAACACATACAGACATACACACACACCTTAAGGTCCATACATACACACATATAAACGTATGGGTACACATACACTCACACACACACACACACACACACACACACATAAACATACGGGCGCAAGCACACACACATACACACAACACTCTCTGTGCATTCTCTGTTCAATAAAAGTCGGAACTTGCCAATCAAGATAGAAAATACTGGGCTTCTTTGTGTTGCTATGTCTCTCACTCTTTCGCTCATTCTCTCTCTCTCTCTCTCTCGCTCTTGCTCTTGCTCTCCTTCTCTCTGTCTCTCTCTCTCTCTGTCTCTCCATTGCTCTCTTTTAATGCACATGTATCTTTAATTCCCCCATGTAACGGCTTGGATGTGGTGTCTCCTGCAGTCACAGGGTTGTTTGAAAAGGGAAACTTAGCTTAGAACGATTAGATCCACTTGTGAAAGTGCAAACACACACACACACACACACACACACGCACACACCACACAAACACACACATATATACAGACACACACACACACACACACACACACACACACACACACACTCAGTGAGTGTCGGCAGAGAGACAGCTCTGACAGCACTTATAGTTAGATTGCTATTTATTGCCTCTCTGTCATAGAAACTAAGTGTGAAAGACTGGAGGAAGCGGAGACAGGAATGATGAGAAATTCCCCAGAGTGCGAGAGAGATAGAGAAATATATATATATATATATTATGTATTGACATGTTTATGGACCACATGGGTGTGCACTGTGCAGTCACACATGTAATTTACAGTCAGTCACTGCATACATACGGCACTCCGAAGGATTGGAAAAACGTAGCCTAAGGAGAAGCATCTCCAAACACTGAGATTGTGTGGTGGATGTGTGTTTTGTCTTTGAGACGGAGGCGGCTGCAGGCTTAAGCTAGCAGTCTTTGTGTTCCAAAAATCACAAAATATATATATATATATTTTTTGTAATACAAATAGCAGCTCTGTAGGAAATAGGTGACACAAACAAATCACAACAATCCCTCTACACCAGCACCATCACCAGCACATTGAAGGTGCTGTATAACTTTAATGTATTTTACTTAGAAATAGCATAACCATCCATCCGTTATTATCCTCCCTGGGAGAATATCAGGTTGACTGCACCTGCCTCCGAATGAACGATGACAATCCGTCCTGCCTGCCATTACAGGTGTGTGGAATACAACACTTCTCAATGGTGGAGAAGCACAGGGAGACAGGGAGTTGGAGGGGACGTTTTTGGGGGCTTTAGCTTCTAAATCCTCCTCTCTTCTGCCCTCTGTCTCTCTCTCTCATTACAACTCCCAAATCTGACCTACTGCCCCTTTAACCTTAACACATCCTCTTAGCTTAGCTCAACTGGGGACGCTTTTCCATTGATGGAAAGAGAAAAAGATAAAGAAGTACAGCGGATATTAGCGTAGGAATGGGAATTCAAATGCAGAAGCAAACCTGTGAGTTAATCTGAAGGGACAGTGAAGATCTTGCAAATTGAATACGCGTACGTAACGCCCGCATGCTAAGAAGCTTTTCGCTAAAGTCATCCAATCAAGCTGCAGGTCACAGAGTTTTTTTGTGTGTGTGTGTGTGTGTGTGTATGAATGTGTGGGTGTGTGGGTGTGTGTGGTTTAAGGTGGAGGCGATGGTTCAGCTGTACCGCACAAAGGCTGTTCGGGGACACTGCTAGTCTCTCTCTCCATCCTCGACACGCCCACGCAGCGCTATGTGAATATGGATACAAAGAGAGGGGTCGAACAGCTCTATATCACGGGCAGCTCGCTCCGCCCTGGAGGCACTAGAGCGGATGATTGATTGATAAACTGAAGGGCTTTCTGTGGAAGATCCCACAGCCAACCCTCACCCTCACTTCTCCACTCAAAGGAGGAGAATAAAATGTGTCGCTTTGAGACAGGAGGCGTGAGACATGACGTGACACAATTGTTTCACTTTTTTCTCTTTCTGGAGGTTTTGGCAGTACCTGTGTCTGCAGCGGAGTTCCATTTTCAAAAAGGACAAATGGTTGGCTTTTGATATGTTTGGTTTGCACTGGTGCCATAATATCTAAATGAAAGCAGTGCTTCTAAACCATTCTGGTGATAGGTTAATCACCAATGGACCACTTTGTATCAGTGTTATCAGAACTGTATTTTCCACAATCCATGGTTCAACAAGTTCAACATTCCCCTCTCCTTGGTCTGTTTCAGCTTAGCCTGTGTTTTCCTTTAAATCCAGGTGGTAAGTGCATATAAATACAGAGCATATGTTTGATTGTCTGCTCGAGTGCCAGGTGTTCTCTGCATTTCCAATTATGGCATTTAAAGTTCTTGAACCATTCAAGACAATCAGAATTATGTTTGGTAGCCTGTGATTCATCACGTGTCAGCTCTACTTGCAGCTGCTGGGTGTTTTTCTTCCCTCTCTCTGTCTCTCTCTCTCTCTCTTCATCTCGTTATCTATCTCTCCATTTCTCTCTCTCCTCTTCCCCCTTCTTGTCTGGCCTCCCACTGGAAGTTAAATTTGTCTCGGGATCAGTTAATCTTGGCTCTCTATTTGTCAGACCAGTAGCTGGCTCTTGCACTGCAAAGACATGCTCACCAAACCTTTGCACACAGAGAAGAACAGAAAGACACCCAACAAAATTTTATTGGTAGCTTAGCTTTGATAAGGAGAGAGACCAACAGAGAGACAGCGAGACAGACAGACCGCCAGACCAACAGAGAGACAGAGAGACAGACAGACCGCCAGACCAACAGAGAGACAGAGAGACAGACAGACCGCCAGACCAACAGAGAGACAGAGAGACAGACAGACCGCCAGACCAACAGAGAGACAGAGAGACCGCCAGACCAACAGAGAGACAGAGAAACAGACAGGAAGACCGCCAAACCAACAGAGAGACAGAGAGACAGACAGGCAGACCACGAGACAGCAGCCGAACCCTAGTGGTTCATGAATGATCCCTGAAAGGCGTGTGCATTAGCCCACCTCTCTGAGGCATGGGGAACCTCCGTCGGCAGCCTTTCCGCTCCACCCTCTAATTCATACAGGGTCACACAGACTCCATGCCTCAGTTCACGCTGGGCCCCTTTTATCTTGAGGGAAACATTTCACTGCAGGGATTTTGGTGTAGCAACAACAAGCACACGCACAGAATATAATGGTGTGAGTGGCTCGACATGGTTGGAGCCTAGAGGTACGGGCTCTGGAAAGTCTGTTTCACATCTTGTGTGGCCATCTTGACTCCAAACGTAACCCCGTGTTGATAGTTCCTCCTAATTTAACTCATTTTAGTCATTTTTAACACCACTTTTACCCTCTTTGATGTTGTTTCTAACAAACATTGTTTGTGGTTGAATCAGTTCAAGCAGTTAAATAATAATTGATAATATCTTCTGCATAGACTTCGAAATCTATATAACATGCAATGGTTATGTATGATCTGCTTTCTGAAAAATAAAAGGAGCTGTTATGCTAATTTACAAATGTTATTATGAGTTAATGAACGACGCAGCATCCATAGCCAAATGGGGATGGGAAGTCTGATTTGGGTGAGGCTGACTTGATGTGACATGCTTGATTGTCCAAGGGAAGGATAATATCCAGTTATGAGCTCAAACTGGACACATTACGGCTAATTCTAATTTTGATGATGACAACAGATGATGCATAGTGGTGATGCATTTTTAATGTCATTATCTGTGTGTATGTGCGAGTTTAGGGTACGTGTTTGTATCCATGTTTATGTGTGTGCGTGTGGGCGTGTGTGTGTGTGTGTGTGTGTGTGTGTGAGACATGTTTGTGTTGGTGCGCGCGTGTGAGTCTGTCTTGCCTGTGTTTCGATTTACAGTTGTGTTACAGCTAGGCTCCCATTTTGAAGCTTTGTAATCCAATCAAGGGACAGGGTCGTAGGAGGATTGCCCAATCAAGGATCATGATGGTCACATTCTGGTCATATGATAGCCGAGGTGTGGCCCAATCAATTAAAGCACCTTCTGCAATCCTGCTACCATCGTCTAAGGTTGAATCATCTCTTATGCTCAAGTGTTCTCACACAAAGACACTTTTACAAATGCACACTCGCCGTGCTATGATTTTGAGGTGACGTGAGAGGGATAGGGTGGATAACTCATCAACCCGGGTGTGACCTCAGGCATGATTGCCACATATATTTTCTCTCCCTCCCATTTACTCTTCAGTCTGCCTCCATTTCCTCCATCCCTCTCGCTCTCTCTCTCTCATATCATATGTCCTGCACAGCTTTAACAGGACACATTCATCTTAAAGACCAATGGTTTATCGACGGTGTAAATTTTACAATTTAGTTTACGACATTGTTGTTCTTCTTGATACACTTAAATGTTGTCTCACAAAAACTAAGGTTAATGTCTGAATAAAAATATGAGTGACAGAGGGAGAGAGAGAGAGGGAGGAAGATAGAGAGACTGGGAAAGAGAGAGAGAGAATGAGGGTGGCAGAGCGAGGAAGCAGAAGAGAAGAGGAGCGAGGGAGTGCAGGAGGGAGAGAGAGAGACAGATAAATGGAGGGAGGGAGACAGACAGACAGACAGACAGACAGAAAGTGAGAGCAGCCAAACACTAGTGATTTATAAATTATCCAGACAATGGAATGTGTGAGCAAAACTATATGACTCCTAAAATCAAGAATATGTTTATGTTAACCTTTTGGTTAAAGTTTTAAGAGACAAGCCCAATGGAAGACCAACTTGCTAATTTATATTCTGTTCAATTACCATTAATTTATTTAAAGTTTAAAATGATAAGCCACATTTACAGCAGAAGGCTTTCTCATAGCATTTCCTGAATAAATCAACTTAAGATATCCAAATGTTGTGGTTGTAGTTCATATTCCACAAAATATTCCAAATATCCCAAGGCGTGCTTCACAGTGAAATTACACCCGGGGTTGAAACTGAGTTGGCAGTGTTGTGTAGTGTGCACCACTGTGTCATGCATAGTGTGTAGCCCAGCCCTTTGCATGGTGTGTAGCATAGTGTGCAGTGTGTTAAAAATGCCCGAGGCAAGGCCAAACCTTGGGGCCACAAACGTTCCGTGAGACCTTTAGAAGTCATGAAGCGCGTTGAGAAGCCAGGATCGTTTTTTTTAAAGTTCAGTGAATGATTTGTGGTTGAAATCATTTCACTCGGGGAAAAAAATAAACGGTGGGGGGGCCGAATAATGGACGTGCACGGTAACAGGCGAGAAAAAAAACAAATATACTTTACATATTGAGTGGAACCAGAACAATGGTGGTCATAGCATCAGCTCAGTCGCAATGCCCTGGCAGCCTTTCGCAGGCTCATTTCACTGCTGTCAGCGAGGGTGGACGTGAAGGAGCTAGGCCGCTTCACAAGGCCGGACAATAGCCCTCGCCGGCGGGGAGGAGTATCGCTCCTGACCAGCCGAGGATAATGCCGCCGTCGCCCGAGGCAAGGAGTGGAAATGTGTC
>NC_140284.1:5337666-5360166 GCF_964030765.1 Micromesistius poutassou | reverse complement strand
ACACATCCCCAACAGCACATGGCATCATCGTTATCCACACATAGCTTGTCTCCCTTGTTCCCTAACCCTAACCTAATCCTGAACATCATCCAAAATGTTCTGGGATGAAAATAATTGATTTTGTATGGTTCACTCTCCCCTTTCACTCCCCTTCACCATCTAACTCAACTCCTCCTGTGTCTCCCCCCCCCTCCTTTTTTTTTGACTTCACAGACAGCAACTTTGTGCTGGGCAACGCACAGGTCCAGTCGCTGTACCCCATCGTGTACTGCTCCGACGGCTTCTGCGAGCTCACCGGCTACGCCCGGGCCGAGCTCATGCAGAAGAGCTGCGCCTGCCACTTCCTCTACGGGCCCGAGACCAGCAACCTGCTCACCACCCAGATCCAGGGCGCCCTGGACGACCGCCGCGAGTTCAAGACCGAGCTGGTGTTCTACAAGAAAGGAGGTGTGTGTGTGTGTGTGTGTGTGTGTGTGTGTGTGTGTGTGTGTGTGTGTGTGTGCAGGGCCGGCCCGAGGCATAAGCAAACTAAGCGGCTGCTTAGTTTGCTTATGCCTCAGTGCTTATGCCACAATGTCTGTGTGGAGCCCTGAATGTATCTTATCAAATATGGGCCAAAATATAGGCTAGGCCTTTAAAGTAGACTTATGGTTTGGGGGCAGCTAAAAGTGCTATATTAGTTTGCTTGTGCGGGCCCTGCAAGTCAGGTTATAGGCTATGAATGAACCAATGAAGGTATTGCCCATCTCCAGCTGGCCATCCCCAAGATGCACCAGAATACAGGAAATCACATCTACCAAATTCAAAATGTTCTGGGGGAGGACCCCCAGGCCTGCCCCACTCCCCCATTTACATAGCCTGGCTATTGCCAGACCAAGCTCGATCGTAGATTGCACGTTGGTCTGGGGAAGCTGCTGTCATTTTCTTCAGCACAAGAGGCATGATCAACGGGCAGAGTTAAATTGACACCCACTTTTGCCCCAAAGGCGGCAAAAGTTGAGAGGGGGGGCGAGAGATAGAGACAGAGACAGAGAGAGACAGAGACAGAGAGAGATTAATGAAAATGAAACTCAGAGGATTAAAGGCCTGCCTCATTTATATACATTTCGGAGAAGAGAAAATGCTTCAGATTAATTAATATATCTGAACAGTGATTTATGAAAGGTTGGAGAAAACCACATGAATTATGATTAATCCAGCTCAGAGTGAAGAGGACAGCTACGAGTTGATAACAGAGAGGGTGTGATGATAACAGAGAGAGAGAGAGAGAGAGAGAGTGAGAGAGAGAGAGACCATGTGTGGATAAAGAGAAATTAACTTAAACAATAATTTGTATAAGTTATATAATAAATAAGCTCTAATAAGTCTGTCCCAAAAACGGACAGTAGGGCAAAATTAAAAGTTGCTCTAATATTTGACTGGATCTCTAATAGAATACATTAGTATTTGCGTAGCCCTCTGGGCCATCGGGAACACAAACAAACACACATTACCACTCACAGTCCCCCCCCCCCCCCTACAAGAGCCGCCGGGAAGGTAAGCAACACAGACAGACACTCATGATATATTGATTCCACCCGGTTACCGTCCAAACAGGAAGGCCCGCCGCCAACAACGCATCCGCCGCAGCGTCAACTGTGAATCTCACGGAGGCAACATGGAACAAAAAGCTATAAAATCACAGGATCATTTACATCACCAGCTACAGCGTAATGGCCTGTGGGCCACGGGAATGCTCGTAAAAAGCCAGCGCGATGGTGAATCAGCGAGGCGTGTCGCTGATCCACCACCCACCCCCCCCCGCCCCCCCCCCCCCCCACCTGTATTGATGTGTCGTGATCCCGACAGCGGATCAGAGCAGCAGGAGCGCTGCTCCACCACTTTCATTTCCTCCGCCATCTCTCAGGGTGGGGCCGGTGGGGGGGGGTGGGGGGGGGGGGGGGGGGGGGGGGGGGCAAATCCAGTTGGTGCTACTGCTGCTGTGTGTTTGCCTTTCCCCTCGTTCACTATACAAATCCCCTCGTAAGCACAAAGGCAAAAAAAATAAATACACACATGCAAGCACTCACACGCAGACACACACACACACACACACATACACACATTAAGTCCCGACCCCTCCAGCGCATTTCAGGGAAACGTTATCTACTATCACGGAGTAATATTTCCCAGTGACTTATCCAGCCGGTGAATAAGGGGCCGGGCCCTTGGAGACCTGGAGAAACGAATGAGATACATTCCCCCCCCCCCCCCCCCCCACCCCCCCACTCTCTTAATGGCATCTTTTAATATGCTAATACCTAATGCAGTCATTTATGATGAGCACCATGAACCGAACAACCGTTGCCGTGGGGGAACACAGCTAGACCTGTGAAATCCCATTATCTCATTTATCTGTTCATATCACTTACAGGCACAGCGCTCATCGTCTTAAAGTTGTCGGTTGTCTCGATGAGGCATGTGGGCATTCGGGAGACGCCGCCTGCATGCAGGGAGAATAATTGAGGCATAATAACATCAGATACAGACCACTGCACTGTGGCGTCGTTCTGGCGTTCTGAGTGCAGGAGGCTTCGACGTTGCATGTCAGTTGTTGCACATCAGTTGTTTCACATGAAATTACATTGTGAGGGTTTGTGGTGGTGGTGGGGGAGGGGGATTAAGTTTACAGTCCATAGGGATCTCAGTAGAGGCTCTTCAACAGTTGGAGGTTTGGGAGGAGAGAGGAGAGGAGAGGAGAGGATGGGAGAGGATGGGAGGGGAGAGGAGAGGAGAGGAGGGGAGAGGAGGGGAGAGGATGGGAGAGGAGAGGAGAGGAGAGGAGGGGAGAGGAGGGGAGAGGAGAGGATGGGAGAGGAGAGGAGAGGAGAGGAGGGGAGAGGACGGGAGAGGAGAGGATGGGAGAGGATGGGAGAGGAGAGGAGAGGAGAGGAGGGGAGAGGAGGGGAGAGGAGAGGATGGGAGAGGATGGGAGAGGAGAGGAGAGGAGGGGAGAGGAGGGGAGAGGAGAGGATGGGAGTGGAGAGAAGAGGAGAGGGTGGGAGGGAGGGGAGAGGAGGGGAGAGTAGAGGATGGGAGAGGAGAGTAGAAGGGGGGAGGAGAGGAGAGGAGGGAAGAGGAGAGGAGAGGAGAGGAGGGAAGAGGAGAAGAGAGAAGAGGAGAGGAGGGGAGTTGTCTTGTTAATAGTTGGAACACGGACCAGGGGATATTCAAAGAGAAATATTCATCCGACCAACCTCCACAGCCCCATCGGCTCCCTCTTCAAACTGGTATCTTCTGTTCATGTTTTCCATGCCTGAGAACAGACTTTTCCGCGCAACAGTGCACAGGGATTGGAGACAATCTCATTACAGCCCCTGTGGCCCCCCCTAAAGTATCCTTGATCTGTATGCAAGATAATAGAAGCACAGAGTAAGGGGGGAGAGGAGGGGAATCACAGCAGAGCTGGAGATGAACGGCCTCCCACCTGCTGTGATGGTGGCAAGTGTGGTCGTGTGTGTGTGTGTGTGTGTTCACATTAGTGCTTTACTAATGTCTAACCCCAGGTAAGGTACTGCCATTTGGCTGTTATTGATTCACACAGCAGTCCTCCACGGGTTTCCCTCCTGGCTTACTCCTATATCATACACACACACACACACACACACACACACACACACACACAAACACGCAGGCCACACGCACGTACACCCTACATAATTGTGTCTCCACTAAAGACCAGTTTAAGTAGGAGCTGTCAGTCACAGGATCTGCTATAGGAACTGAAGCCAATTGTCATAAAACATGAAGGCTGGGTGAAACCAGGAGATCAGAAGGATTGATGAGGACTCATCACGGCTGTCTTTGACTGATTTCCCCTGTGAGTGTGAGTGTGAGTGTGTGTGTGTGTGTGTGTGTGTGTGTGTGTGTGCCGACAGCACTGCATTATCTCCCTGTTAGGAGCTACTTCCACATGCAGCCCGTCATATGAACCCACTCCCCTTCCTTCAACAAAAGCCAAAGACCCTGTGAATGAAATATGGTTGTTTTTTTCAGCACAGAACAAACGGTTTGATTGAAGGTGGAGCGGCTGGCCTGGGCCTGATGATCCTGTTAACATTCTGCACACACTCTCTCTGAGCACACAGGGCCCAGTATATCATACACATCCGTCATGTATATCATATATATCATATACTGTTGTTCTTCCTGTGTGTATCTGTGATGTGCACTTGTGTGTTCCTGTGTGTGTGTGAGTGTGGGTGTGTGTATGTGTGTTATGAGTGCGTATGTATCTGTTTTGTGTCCGTGTGTGTTTCTTTGTGTGTGTGTGTGTGTGTGTGCGTGTGTGTCGGTGTGTCGTGTCCATATGTCCACGTGACCATGTGTGTGCGTGCATTTGTCAGAGATTTACAGGGAGAGAGTGACAGAGATTTATGTCTGAGTGAGAACACTCAGACACACATAAACACACGAATACACACACACACACACACACACACACACACACACACTTAGAGACTTACAGGCTAAATGTCCAACATTATCTCTCAGACAGCAGTGACCGTGAGATAAATTCAATAGTGTCACGACGATTATCCTCAACGCTGATCCAGTAATATAAACACACGTACACAACTACACACAGGCACACATACATATAAATTGAATCAATAGAACGTTGTGTTGTTTTGCTCTTTCCTCTGTGCCCGTGGCTTGCTCTGTGTGGCTTTGTGATTGGCCAATAAACCCAAAAGGAATCCAGTGGACGTACTGTATATCATGAGGTTCCCCTCTTACCCCAGCTCCATCTCTCTCTCTCTCTCTCTCGCTCTCACTCTCTCTCTCTCGCCCATGGACACGTGCACACATGCGTTGAACAAACCACTACTCAAATCAATCTAGAATTAGCTTTGCGTGGAGCAAATTGACTCCTGCAGTCTGCAGTGGTTGCTTATGAGCTATTTCCATTCAGTACTACAGTGGCAATGGCAAGTAGGCAATGGCAAGTAAAAATAGTGTTGCTAACGAGTGTGTGTGTATGTGTGTGTGTGTGTGTGTGTGTGTGTGTGTGTGCGTGCATGCGCGTGCCCCCCCCCCCCCCCAGGTACCAGTTCTGGTGTCTTCTGGACATTGTGCCCATCAAGAATGAGAAGGGCGAGGTGGTGCTGTTCCTGGTGTCCCACAAGGACATCACCGACAACAAGAAGGACCAGGACCCCGAGCTGGGGGGTGAAAACGGGTCAGTACCACAAACCAAAGGCCCCCACAGTCCGGACCAGAGCTCAGTATGGCGGACCGACGTTTATAACATCATCATCACGCTGAGATGTTTGATGTTCTCACTGGGGCCAGACATGCTTAGAAATGTACTGACTCACAGTGTTGAGAAGGGATCACGTCTACCCATATGATGAAATGTATCTCAAGTAGCACATTGCAATCTAGGTCCAGCAAATGAAGTTTTATCCATGCCGAATACAAGTAGCGTGTGGTTCATGGATGAAATTCTTACTTTTTGTGTCATAAATGAAAAAAAATGGTGACAGGAGGACAGTGAGTGAGGGAGTGAGTGCAGACATCACGTAGAGTAGTCACCAAAGAAGACAGAGAGAGGGGGATTAAGGAGAGAGAGAGTGAGAAATGTAATTTCGAGAGAGAAGAGTTCATATAAGAGTATTGCCAACAGCATATTTTCCAGCATTTCTCCATCATCTCCATGCTGATTTCTGGCATCCAATTGAATTCAGATAGCTAAATGACAAGAGGGTCAGCGGACAACATGGGTGTCTTTTGTTCCCGTATACACAGCCATTTGGAATCAATCCTAAATGCGGTGAACAAATGTCATTTCTTGAGTATGAGAATGAGAGCCAATTCAGTTAGAGGGGTGGATATACTGCGAGGAAATGCTATCATACCGCCAGGGACCGCGCCGCTAATGGCAATTGTAAAATGGAAAGAGAACAACAAGAAAGATTATTTATCTTTGTCTGTGTGGGGGCTCAGCCCTTCCCACGAGACTATGTCCAATCGATCACGTGCATATCAGTGTAGTCGGGCAGAAAACGCAACCAGAACCTGGCTTTGTAGGGAAGTTTTCTGATTGGTAGCTAGGCTACAAAACAGCCCTGATTGGTTGTTTTTCGGCTTGAAAAACAGTACTATGTCGCAGAACAGTGGTTATACAGATAGCTGCTAATGTTATGAGTTAATGCATGAGCTTGACTCAATTATTTAACAGAAACATTGCCTACTGATCTTTAAATCATATTAAATCAAGACATTAGGATTTTTCTTAAAAAAGAGCTTTGCACCAATTCCATGCCCTTATTCAAAAAGCTTTACCCAAACGCTGACAGAACAAATGGCGGCGACTTCTCCCAAACCCAAGTGAACCCAAAGAAAAAAGGGCTAAAGAGCTTTGCTGTGAGCGAATGACACCCCCCCCCCCCCCCCCCCCCTCACCTCCGCCGCACCTAGCCCACCCTAACCCACCCCCTACGTCTGACCCCACCACACCAGACGAGGAGACGGGCCTGAAGGTGCACCAGGTGACCCGGCCCCCGGGGTTCAACGCCAACCGGCGGCGCAGCCGGGCGGTGCTCTACCACCTGTCCGGTCACCTGCAGAAACAAGACAAGAGCAAGCTGAAGCTCAACAACGTGAGTGACTCCATCCGACACACGATGAGAATTACTTGAGATTTACGCAGCGCTTTTCAAGGTACCAAATGCTTCACATGGTGAGTGTGTGTGTGTGTGTGCATGTGTGTGTGTGTGTGTGTGTAAAGCACCCACTTGGGTTGCTGCACGACTTAATTGAACAGTATATAAACGCACACAAACACGTACACACACACACACACACACACAATAACCCACAAGGACATAAAACACATACATACACACACACACACACACAAAGAGGCTGACAGGCCAAATGCCAGACATTGTCACAAGGACAGCATTAACCATGAGAAAATTCAATAGCGTCACGATAAGCTTGGATACATTGATCGATATTACCGTGTAGCAGAAGAAGCTTAGCAGAATACCTTGCTGTCTCTGATATGAAGGTCAACAGCAGCCTCACTCTAACACTCATCTCACAAATAGGACTTCAAACTATTGATAAATAATAAATAATAAAAGCAGATGGCTTAATCGTCGTCGTCGTCCCCCGCAAAGTGTTGCTATAACATAATAGGACTGCTGGGTCCAAGATTACACACTATAACAGCGCCATAAGCTCGGCTCCTGGAAAATGCTGATTCCCTGTGTCCCTTCTGTTTAGATAATTATAATGTCTAACACTGCAATGCATTGATACTGGGTTATGTAATGTCTTATTGTGTGTGCGTTGGGTGTGCATGTGTGTGTTTGTTTGTATCTGACAGGGATGTGTGTATGTGTGTGTGTGTGTGTGTGTTTGTTTGTGAGTGTTTTGTATGTGTGTGTGTGTGTGTGTGTGTGTGTGTGTGTGTGTGTGTGTGTGTGTGTGTGTGTGTGTGTGTGTGTGTGTGTGCATGGTTGTATTGTCCATGTCCCCTGTCAGCAAAAAGCACTTTACAAAGGTCTGTATGAGAGTGAAAGAGAGGAAGAGAGACAAGAGTGAGTGGAGAGGGAGTGAAGACAAAAGGTGAAACCAAAGAGAGAGAGAGAGCAAGCAAGAGAGAGAGAGAGAGCGAGAGAGAGAGAGAGAGAGGGAGAGAATACACACATCACACATTACACACGGCGTGGTGTGGGTGAAATTCCAAATCCCTTTTGTCCGAATCCAGAACATGTTTGGTGACAAGCCCCCAATCCCAGAGTACAAGGTCGCCGCCATCCAGAAGTCCCGCTTCATCCTGCTCCACTACGGCACCTTCAAGGCCGGCTGGGATTGGTTGATCCTCCTGGCCACCTTCTACGTGGCGGTGACCGTGCCCTATAACGTGTGCTTCACCGTGGTGGGGGGGCGGGACGAGGGCAGCGGCAGTGGCTCGCGGAGTCCCCCGAGTGTCAGCGACATCCTGGTGGAGATCCTCTTCATGCTCGGTATGGGAGCACAGCACACACACACACACACACACACATGCACACAATGCTTCCCTATTCATCAACCCTAGGTACCTATTCTTTTTGGAGGGATACTGTTGTATTTTGGGACTCGACTTGAAAGGAGTGTTTGATTTTTACATGAGCGGGGCTGCGCTTTTTTACATGGGGTGTGGATATTTGGATAACATCTAACCAAATGTGAATTTCTTCATGCAATTTGCTACTCTTTTCAATGTGATCAAATGTTATATAGAACACACATATATTTGATACATTAGAATAGCGAAGGCCTATATAGGATTTTAATTTAAAGAAGAACAGTCCTCTTAAATGGTTTCGTCATCACACCCCAACTGTGTGATATCGGTCTGTGATGTTGATCCACATCGGTTTGGCTGGGGAACTGAGAGAGAAGCGATCAATACCTGGCTTGCGGTTTTAATCATCTTATTTGGAGATCCAGCCAGAGCAAGCTAGTAATCAGGACACTGCCTGAATGCACCGTTGGTCTATTCTGTGGGTATATGAAATATTTGCTTTGGGTGATCCAATTGTTTTCATGTAAAAAAGGGCTGCATTCCATTGATCCACTGTCAGTTGAATTGGATCGTGTCCATGCCTTGTCACTCACCCAAGTCCCCGATAAACAACCTGTTAACGTTTGTTAGAGAGACGAAGTGCAACTTGTGCGTTCTCAGATGTTATCAGGCGCTGCGAGGCAGGACTGTCAAACAAATGAAACATAATTTGAAACAATGCAAAGATGTCTCACTTGCCTAATTAGCCATTGCTAATGGCAACAGCAAGGCAGTAAACACATCACAAACCCACGTTAGACTCAGGCACGTCGTAAAGGTGGCTGGTGCATAATATTATCTGTAATGGCGCATTACAGCAATAACACATGGAGCAAGGGACATGAGCCACCCTCAATAAAACATTACTTATCACTGTTCACTTATTTCCCAGCAAACAAGAAGGTCATTTGGTCTGGGTAAATGTATTCTGGTTCTGCAAGGGCTCCACAATGGACGGTATCCCTTAATGGCCTTGCACTGAAGATGTCAATAAGCCTGGCAATCAAATTATATGACAACTCCACCCCTGTCTCATGCATATCCCCTGGGCAGTTAAACAGCTTGTCAGTCGATAGCCCGTTTAGCACAATGACTGGTCCCATATGTTCAGAAACACCCCTATTGTCACAACTACAATGAGTAACTATCCCTAGCTTACACACTAACCCTTTACCCTGAAATGGTATGAATTATTGATCGAATGAAATGGCTTTTATTTAATTTTGTATTAATGATGAATGGAATGTCGATGAATGCCACGTCTCTTATCTTATTGGTTCATGTAGGCCTACAGTCGGAGAATTACGAGATTACAATTTCTGTGTAAAATATCTGTGGGCATTCATTCCAAGCTTTTCATGACTCTCTTCTCCTGGCTTCTTATGACTATGTAGCAGACATTAATGAATAACTCATGGTAATTGAACGTTTGCGTAATGCTTAATATGCTATCTGGTGCTCAGCCCTGTGTGAATGATTTCCTGTAACATTACTAAGGTCTGCAAGTTGGGTCAAACTGTGTGGGAAGAGGCGTTGAAAACCCTGATTAAACTCACTGCACTGGTTACAGCACATGGTGCTATGCAGGGTTCCTCTTTGGCTACATCCATCATGTGTATTATGCACACAAATAATCCATGGATACTAGGAGTGCAAAGACAAGGGATGAAGAAAAGTTATCAGTTCAGCTTTTTCTTTTTTCTCTTTCTTTCTTTTGTTCTTATGTTCTTTCCTTCTTTCATTATTTCCTTCTTTCTTTCTTCCTTCTTTTCTTTCTATCTGTCTCTGTTTGTCCGTCCGTCTGTCTGCCTTTCTCTCTTTCTTTCCTATCGGTATCATTTTGATTATCATTCAATGACCTGTGAAACATTTTATGGCATGAAAAGAGAATAAAAATAATAATTGGATTTCAACTTTATTTCTCGTGCTCATTAGAAGCGGTCAGATGAACCACAAAACTTGAAACGTGTTAAGAACTTCATCTCTGTTCAAGTCATCGCCACAGGAGTGAATTACAACATCAATGTGTGTGTGTGTGTGTGTGATGTGGTCACGCTAACAGACATCCTGCTGAACTTCCGGACCACCTTCGTCAGCACGTCGGGCCAGGTGGTGTACGACGCCCGCTCCATCTGCGTCCACTACGTCACCACCTGGCTTTTTGTCGACCTCATCGCTGCCCTGCCCTTTGACCTCCTCTACGCCTTCAACGTCAGCGTGGTGAGTCGGTCACCTCCTATATGCCCATTTGCCTCTCCTGGGGATGGACAGTGTGTGTGTGTGTGTGTGTGTGTGTGTGTGTGTGTGTATGTGTGTTTGTGTGCCTGTTTGTGTGTGTGTGTGTGTGTGTTTGTGTGTGTGTTTGGAAGTAACATAAAACATTCGGAAAACATAGCCTGCAAAAATGAACCGTCTACACGACACATTAATGCGTTCTATTGGATACAGAGTAGGAAGAAAAGCCTTTCATATTTACTTCCTTTGATTAGATGCTCAACAGCACACATTCAATTTCCTCACTAATAGACAGCTGGCAGAGAGCCAAGCTCACAAAGGGAGAAAATATGGCTGCACGGTCGCATCGGCATTGCACTGGATTTGTTAGTTTGCACGTCAGCCAAACAGACGGCACAGAGCCAGCACTCCTTAAAGCAGCTGTTGGGGGAGACGCCGTTGATTAACGTTGCCTTTGCCAAACACGCAGCACTGAAAATGTATTCACAAAGCAGAGTATACACGCATGCCCTCAAGACGTTTTATATCTCTAGAACGGGTGTGTAGCGCTTTGTTCCTTTGAGTGGCAATTTCATTCTGATGCACACCATTAACAACCGCAGTAAACATCCTTCATTTTTAACTAAAATTTTCTCCGATACACTACTACTGAAACTGAGACTCTTCTCAGACCTTTCAAACAGGAGACACGCTACACCCCAAACTCTGCATTGCTGTAATGATATAAGTGGAGTGCGTGAGATAAGAAAAAAATATTTAAAAAGGGGGTAATTATGCGGCATAATTATGCGGCCTGTCGCTAGTAGACACCCTGCTAATAAATGAAAGACTGTAATCTTTAAATAAAAAAAACGTTACCCTAACCCTCCAATGGTTTTTTTTTAGTCAATTAATGAGGCATCGGGTTTGACTTGATCGTGTCGTGTGTCACCCCCGCCCCGCCCTGACGCCCCGTCTCTCCCGCCGCCATCCACAGTACTTTGGCGTTCACCTGCTGAAGACGGTGCGGCTGCTGCGGCTGCTGCGGCTGCTGCAGAAGCTGGAGCGTTACTCGCAGTACAGCGCGGTGGTGCTCACCCTGCTCATGTCCATGTTCGCCCTGCTGGCCCACTGGATGGCCTGCGTCTGGTACTTCATCGGCCGCAGGGAGATCGACGGCTCCACGTCCTGGGACATCGGTGAGTGGCTGCCAACGCTCGCACCGCGTATGTTGCTATTTAAGATTCAGTAGTTTAGATTAGATACGACTTTAGTAATCCAAATGCAATCAACAATACAGTACAGTTAGTAAAGTGCTAACGCAAACAAACCGACGCTAACTTTTGCTTTTTAACTTTTTACTTGCCAACTTTTGGGTTTTCGCCGGCGTGAGATTCTGTAGAATCTTGTAATGCATACCTTATAGCAGGGTCCGCGGGTGTAAATGTTGGCTTGGCGATCAGGATTGTTGACGGGGTGGGGGGGGGGGGGGGGGGGGGGGTGGACGGACGGACGCGTGTGAGCGTGTGTAAGCAGGCAAAAACGTGTGTGGAAACCGTGAGAGTTGGCAGCTCTGCACTAAGGTAAATGCTAAACTAAATGCTAAAGTAAGGACGAAACAAACAGAAGAAACAACGACAAACAGGGCAAACAAAACAGACGGTACAAACAATGTAAATAATCAATTATAAAAGTGTAAAGTGTAAATAGTGTCACAAATGCAACATTAGATGGATGATCTACGGTCTGATAGCGGTCGAGCTCGTGTCTGGCTGAACCTGGTGTTTCGCTTTATTTTGGCCTTGTGTGTATGTTGACCAATCGTGTGGCTTGGGGGGGGGGGGGGGGGGGGTGGCAGTGTTCTGTAAGCAGGTTATTGGCTAATGCCGAGCCCAAACCCCCTGGCCAGCACTAGTAAACCTTTCCCGTAGCCGGTGGGGAGACAAGATTAAACAGGCTGTCAGGACGCCAATGTTCCTACTAGACAAAGTGTCTGTTAAGGTTCCACGTCAACACTGGCTCAGCTGCTGCTTTACAGCGTCAGCTGAGCATCGCAGGCAGCACTCAGTGGGCTGACGGCCCTCACTAACTGATGTGTTTAATAACATGTGATGTGGTTGACATATATATATATATATATATATATATATATAAAATATATATTCTGTCAGCACTTTGATTGTTTGATTGTCTCAAAAAACGTCACTGAGAGGGTGTATTATCGCATCGTATTGTGTGGGGCCTAGAGCTTACAAACGTGCACGAGACGCTGGCAATTTCCGAGGGAACAAATGTGCCTTTAAATCCGTTCTCTCTGTAGCAGGGCTCGACGTGATGTGTTTATCCTTCCTCGGATGAGCCACCCTGTGAGATGTCCACAGCCACCCTGCCCGCACACACACACAATTACAAACTGTGATAGCATCAGGGGAGATAGAGCACACACAGTCAAGTACACACACACACACACACACACACACACACACACACACACACACACACAACAACAAAAAGTGAGGGGACCGAATTTCTAATGTCAAATATCTGTCTGAATCTTATGTCAAATATCGACATAGGTATGTGTCAGGTCGAACACAAAGCTGAACACCTGGACGAGGTCTAGATGAGACCAGGCATTCTTGTCATGCTTGGGCGACTTTAGCTTTCTGCCCACCTCATTAAAGGGAATGAATGCAGGTCCTGCATGTCACACGGCAGTCATTCTTAATATCTCACATCCTGTTCTCCCTGACTCATACATTATCTCTCAATCTCTCTCAATCTCTCTGTCTCTCTCTCTCTGTCTCTGTCTCTCTGTCTCTCTGTCTCTGTCTCTCTCTCTCTCTCTCTCTCTCTCTCTCTCTCTCTCTCTCTCTCTCTCTCTCTCTCTCTCTCTCTCTTTCACTCCATCTCTCTCTACTGTGATCGTGTCTCTCAGTATTGATGGATCCCATGCTAGACTTCTGGTACGTTGCTGTCTCAGCAAACCCACCGATAAAGTTGCAGTGACAGTCTGGCCAATACGTGTCACCGTCCAATCACGTCACCCTTCACTCAGCCAACAGACGGTTTCATCCGGTCTTTTCGAACCGCTTCAGGCCTGACGGACTTGTTTGTATGTGTGTGTGTGTGTGTGTGTGTGTGTGTGTGTGTGCGCACCTGTGCGAGGCGGGACTGTAACTGAGTGTGTGGTTGTGTGTGTGTGTGTGAGTGTGTGTGTGTGTGTGTGTGTGTGTGTGTGTGTGTGTGTGAGTGTGTGTCTGTGTGTGTGTGTGTGTGTGTGTGTGTGTGTGTGTGCACTTGCACATGTGTTAGGAGGCGTGTCCTTTCGGTTGCTACTGGACACAAGACTTTATCTGCAGCTCTATTAATAATTCAAGGCTCAGCAGAGCTCTGTCTGTCTGCTTAACCCCTTGGTGCTTCATATATAGAGCAGCCAGCACCTGCCCCCTTCTCCAAGAGAACACAGACCTATTGTTGATAGAAAAACATATGATTTACTACCAGCAACGTTCACCCTGGGAGTGCAGAGTGTGTGACAGACTGTGTTTGTGGTAACCATAGACAGTAAGGGATTATTTGTGTACCTTTCTGTGTACTGCATTTAGCTATTTAAGTAATGCAAAATTAATGAGTAATACATATTACATATTGCTTATAAAATTGAAGTAATAGCGTATAGGTAATGTATTACATTTTAAAAGTAACTTACCCCAACACTGGAGGAGAGAAACAAAATAGAAGTAAGAGGAAAAATAAGAGCATTAAAGAAAGGACAGCTACATATTATTCTTAAATGTCAGGACAGACCGACCCACAGACCAGGTGGGTTGTTGCACAGGAAGGAAACAAAGTAACTGCATTTCATCATAAAGTACCTGACCCAAGTTGTCAGCAGGCGCATGAGAACGACAGCCTGTCAAACAGTCGCCACTTAAAAAGAACATTGACACACCTGACAATAAAGTCATGGCCAGATGCTCAATCTTGTTTATAAAGTGTATTTGGAGAGGGGAGATGGAGAGAGGAGGGCAGGGGAGAGGAGAAGAGAGGAGAGGAGAGGAGGGGAAGGGAGAGGAGAGATGAGGAGAGGAAAGGAAATGAAAGGAAAGGAAAGGAAAGGACAGGAGAGGAGAGGAGAGGAGGGGAGAGGAAAGGACAGGAAAGGAGAGGAAAAGAGAGGCCATGAGATGAGAGGAGTGGAGAGGAGAGGAGATGAGAGGAGAGGAAAGGAGATCAGGACCATGGACAAATACATTTCAGAACCATGGACAGCACTTGAGCGAGACTCAAATTCATGTACTCAGAAACATGCTGTCCTTGATGTGAACTCATGTTGATGCACTGCGTGTTTAATATGCAGATCCTTTTTCTTCACTTTTGAAGAATTGCTCCCTTTTTTTTTTAAAGCAATTTTCACATTCTTAAAATGTGATCAAATATTAAAGGAATTTTGAGCGTCCCAGCCCGAAATTCCTCCCCTCCCCAATAACGTACATTTGAAGCACCCCGTTCCTGGCATTCAGTCAGCACACCGGGAACAGGGTACACTATTGGCGAGGGAGAGGGAGGAATTTCGAGCATCCCAGCTCGCTGAAAACAAGGCTTGGGCAGAATACTTCTGAGAGAGGGACAGCCGTTTCAGTTCAATGAGTTCAGCAGGCGAGAGAGAGACGGAGCCACTTCAGATTGAGGGCTTTGGGTTTTTATTGACGTTTCGGTTGGTGCTTTGTCAATTCTCAGTTAAAAAACCTCTATTATTGAGTGTGTCTCAGTTGTTCTCCCGGTCAGGTCCTTGTTCTTTTCGCTCCGCTCGCGAACGTTATCGCTAATGTTAACTTTGAAATTGCGTTGCCTTCGTCAGGGATAACGCATTTTTATTTCTTGAAAATCTCTGAGCCTAAGTGATAGGTGTGTGAGCTACATCTCTCGTACAAGTGTTCCCACCTGTTTAGATGGCGGCTTTCAATTCGCAATTTGAGAGATTCAAAAACGCCTGTGTGTAAACACGCGGGCCATAGAGTCCTGACATTCCTGACGCCGCTGGCTAGTGCTACAGTCAAACGTTCGTCGATGAGTTTTCCTTTTCGGCTCACCGCGTTGGATGAACACAACGATGCCTGCGATGGTGCCAACAAATCGTTTACCACTAAATGGGCTGTTTACCGTTGTGTCTGCTGTCAGCTGACACAAATGGGTTTGCAAATGCTGGTATGGAATAAAAAAAAGTTTTTTTTCTTTTCCTTTTGGGTATTCAACTCAATACAATACCTGTGTTGTTGAAATGACGACCCAAAAAAACAGATGATGAACCAGTCAAACTCAACAGGGATGTGTTGGTGTCGCTGACGTGCACGTGCGTGCCACGCACGCACGCACGCCTCGTCGCTACAACCTGTCAGGAAGGCTAAAGCCTACAAGTTCCTGTAAGCTGAACACAATTCCTGTCACATGATATAATTACCCATGCGATTAGGGAACAATGGACTGATAATTATTACAAGAACCTCATGGCTGTGCGATTGTGTTCTATCACAATCGGCCCGCGGCCCCCGGCCATCTGTCAGACAAATCTTGAAGTCTTTAAATGCTTTCTTTTCATATGCTGATCAGAGGCGGAAAACGGTTTGTAGGAGTTCCATGGCGCTCCATGTTCAATGAAGAATAAGGGGAGTTGTATGGAGTTGTAAACAGTGATGAATAATTGAGGGTGTGAAATATTTGATAAGGGAGGACGTCATAGCACATGCAACATCAAAATGTGTTTCCCTGCTCACCCCGTCGGAGTCCCATTCTGAAATTCTCTAACTTCTCTAACTATCTTCTGAATATGAGTATAAACCAAGAGGACTGACATCAGATCAACGCTCGAAAAACATAGAAAAAAATCTGATGGGCCACAGGCCCATCAGTATGACTCAAGGACCCCTTCATAGAAACACCTACGGATTTCCTTTTTATCATTTAGAATCAGTTAATCAGTTAATCAGTTAATATTGTAACGGCCTAGAAAATCACCTGCGGAGGTAGTGGACATTCAATCTTGGTTGACAATAGATTCTCGTCCAGACAGGATCTCTCATGGAAGCGTTATTCAGTCACATGCTGAGCTCAGATGTCGCCAACCTTCAGCCAATACAAAGCAAGGCGGGTGTCTAATGCACAATTTTCTGAAACATCACCATGGTGTGCCTACTATTACTTTACGACTCAACTATTCCGAGGTCTTGCAATTCTTTGAATCAACATTGCTGTAACATTATCCGAAGCAGCATGTGAGAACTGGGCTTATTGGTGGTTTGATTCGATTCATGCTGAAACTGTTCTGATAAAGCAGATGAACGCAATCTTTCTGAAATTACAAATCGGGTCCACTGAGGGCCTCATATCTTTTAATGAATACTGAAAGAAATAAGATATGCATAACACGAAGAGTTATATGCACTTGTTGAAGTGCTGGATTCAGTTATCTGTGTAATTGTATTCTGGTGGTATCTATTACACACTATTCGATTTAGGACAATCAACTGCACTGTAATCCAAAACTACACACATAACATATTTATAAAGAAAGATATTCGGAGCAGCAGGAGCAACAGCAAGATGTAAGAGCAAAGCCTTGTTGATCGAATGTAGAAAACAGAACAAGCAACCCAGTGGAAAAGATGGCTGGCCTTCAAATATCTCTTCACCTAAAGTCTGAACATTGGGTTCATCATGTGGCAGTTATCTGTCTGTGTATAACAGAGAGATGAATAATCAACTATTTGAGACACAAATGCAAAACAGAAATTCATTTTCCACAAAATGCTTAGTTTAAAGTGGTCCAATCATATTTTCGTGCTTTTAGCAAATCGAGTGGGCATTGATTTTCTGATCGCTATGTGATGTTTAAATAATGAAATTCAGCAGGAAAACAGAGCCATCGACCGAAACCACCACGACAAAATTAACATGATTGTTCCCATCGATATGAGATTCACATTGAGGTCCACATATAAACTTACCGCTAAGAGTTCACTCAACATTGTGGGCCTAATATCCAGTGATAAAGAAGCATTGATTTACCCACAAACATGCTTGTTTATGTTTACCCACAAACATACAAACATATGTCCACACACACAGACACACACACACACACACACACACACACACACACACACACACACACACACAGACACACACGCACACACACACACACCCACACCCACCCACACACACACAGACACACACACACACACACACACACACACACACACACACACACACACACTGATCCCGGAGTTTATGCAGACGATTGGTGCATCCTTGTACTTTATGCAGAAAGGCCGCATCATGCATGTTTTAAACGTTATCTCCCTGACTGCTGCATATATGCCTTTTTTTTTACCCCTCATAAACATTCTTTCGCTTCTTACTCAGTGTGACTGCTCTACTTGGAAACATACTGTCTTGGTAATCTCCTGGCTCTTCAACCCCCTCTTTCCTAGATAGCGTTCTTGCAATTGCTCCATCCAGGCTCCATCAGTTTTTTTTTCCTGATGACTTTGGTTTTCAAACTCTTCAATGTTCCCGTCTGACACGTCTCGCCTTCTTTCGTCTCCTTTTTGTCAGTCAGTGTGACAGCTATAAAATGTACTGTGACATAAATCACTGCTGATAAATGTGTCTCCCTCTCTCTCTCTCTCTCTCTCTGGCTCTCCCTCTCCCACTCTCTCACTCTGTCTATAGCCCTCCCTCTCTCTTTCTCTTGCTCCCACTCTTGTCTCTCTCTCTCTCCCTCCCTCCCTCTCTCCCTCTTTATCTTTCCCTCTCTCTCTCTCCATCCCTTCCCTTCTCTCTCTCCCTCCCTCCTTCTATGACTATCTGTCGGTGGCTTTATCCATCCCTCTTCTCTCTATCCCTCCCTCTCTCTCTGTCTCCCTTCCTCTCATAGAGAGAGGGAGAGAGATACCATGAAACTGTTTCATAAATACTATGCAAAGGTTCAACATGAAATAACGCAGTACATACAGACAACGTTGTTCTCTCTCTGTGTGTCTCTCCCAGGCTGGCTGCATGAGCTGGCCAAGCGCCTGGGCACGCCCTACTTCCTGTCTCCGCCCTCCACGCTGGACCACAACTCACTGTCCGCGGCGGCGGCCTCCGGCCTCCCGGCCAATGACAGCGGCCGTTGGAACGCGTCGGCCGCGTCGGCGGTGGCCTCGGGGTGGGACAACTGGAACGGGAGCCTGCCCGGGGGCGTGGCCGAGACGGTCACCGCGGTGATGGGAGCGAGCGGGGCGGTCGGCGTCGGCGGCGGCGGCGGCGGTCCGGGGCTCGGCGGGGGGCCGTCCATGCGCAGCAGCTACGTGACGTCGCTGTACTTCGCCCTGAGCAGTCTGACCAGCGTGGGCTTCGGCAACGTGTCGGCCAACACCGACTCGGAGAAGATCTTCTCCATCTGCACCATGCTCATCGGAGGTGAGGCACAGACAGGACGCCCCCGGTGGTGGTGAATGTCTCTCTCTCTCTCTCTCTCTCTCTCTCTCTCTCTCTCTCTCTCAGGTCACTCGTTTGCATGCATGTTTACTCTCGGAGTTGAGGGAAGCTGCGCTGACGTTAAATACCGTGCGCTGCATCGCTCTGAAAGTCATTAACTGGTGCCCGCAGGGTTCATCAATGATACGCATCAGCACACATTTTTATCTACCTTCCAAATTTTGATTTGGCTGCCTCTCTATCTCTCTCTCTCTCTCTCTCTCTCTCTCTCTCCCGCTCTCTCTCTCTCTCTCTCTCTCTCGCTGGCAGTCGACACCCATATGCATTAACAATTCGGAGCGATGCTCCAGAAGTTTACAACTCACCACACACACCCTTGGCTTTCATGGCTCAACCATCTAAATCAGAGCAGAAATATGTTGATGTATTCATAAACCACGTCTTGGGAGTGTATTTACTTGGTAGTAAAAAAAATACATATTTTATAGTTGGAGATGTTTGAAGACAATGCATCATTTCCTTGACAGGGTAAATTCTTCTGGCACTTTCATATCGGGGAGGTTATGGGAAATCGTCATACTTTCCATTGGGTGTAAATGAGGGCTGACATTCAATCGAATGTTCCAGAGATCCAGAGATCAAGGGAGCAACACCAGAGACAGGGAGATTGAATGGACCCCTTACAGTGACTCGAGTATACTGCGTCGAGGATGAGGTTAAACAATGAAGATGAAGACGAATTGTAAATTGAAGTCTCATTATGCAACGGCATTATGGAAAGATTTCAAACCCAGCCTAGCCCAGCCCACGCTGAATTAAAAACATATTAGCGCTTTGGCAGTTTGGGGCTTTTTACGGCAATGTGGCCAGCCAGTATGATTAATAGATGGATCGTTTCTGGATCCACTCCATAAAATATGTTCTGCTATTCAGGACTTTCAAAGCACACTCTAAAATGTGCTGAGTGCCATTAAAAGGGCACACTAAGCCAAGGGAAGGGGGGGGATGCAGAATAGACCAAAACGCTATGTGTTAACAATTTCAAACAAATGGTAAATGTAGCCAGCAGAATGCAGGAGAACGCATTGGTCTGTGATGTAAAGAGGTTACACAGCCAGGCAATGAGAGTCAGAGTTGACAGAAGCGTTCAATTAATTGCTGGTGATGGAATCAATGGCGTCCCACGCAGCGCTGAGAGGCCTGCAGCTGTACTATGGCCGGGCAGAGCGTCTTCTGGAGGATGACTGACAGGCTATTTATGGGAGACACAAGCTTATCTTACGCAACGCCAGACTCATATTGCACACGAGCTCTGTTGCCTTTGCATCATGGCCAAACACCTTGATACGCTCATTTGATCTGTCAAACTCCTGCCAGGTTCACAGATATCATAACACGCACGCGCACACACACACACACACACACACGCACGCACACACACACGCGCACGCACACGCACACCGCACACACACGTACACACGCACGCACGCACGCACACACACACACACACACACCGCACACACACACGTACACACGCACACATGCACAAACACATACAAACACACACACACACACATACACACCCCACACACACCACACACACACACACACACACACACATATTCCCAGACACACACAAACACACAAACACATGCACACACTCACATTCACACCACCAGACCAGAAGGAGGGTAAATAATCCCCCCCTGTCTTGCGTCCGCCCCCCCCCCCCCACCCCCCACCTACAGCCCTGATGCACGCGGTGGTGTTTGGTAACGTCACGGCCATCATCCAGAGGATGTACTCGCGGCGCTCGCTGTACCACACGCGCACCAAGGACCTGAAGGACTTCATCCGCGTGCACCGGCTGCCCAAAGCCCTGGAGCAACGCATGCTGGAGTGCTTCCAGACCACCTGGTCTGTGAACAACGGGATCGACGTCAACGAGGTGAGGAGACTGTGAGGAATGTGTGGAATACATCCGGAAAAAAGGCATAACACACACCCAAAAAGACAGGCGCTCACACCTTTGACAACCACACCAAGGGAGCAGGGTAGTAAACTCTTATGGTCGGGGGGGGGGGGTTTGACTCCCAGCTGTAGAGTTCTGGGGATGACAACCCCAATGTGTGCAGTCTCCCTGTAAGCATCCTCGTGCAATACGCCTATCCCTGAATATATTCCCTGTATGTCGCTTGGAATAAAACATTTATAGTATAAAATGATATATAAAAACCCAAAAGCAGTCAACAAGTTGAGTGTTGAAACCCATCCTCGCGATTACACCACCTTAGCGAACACCTTGGATTCTCCTCCGGTTCAAACTCCAGGTCAACTTTTATCCTGATTGACACTGACCTTTTCGATTTAGAAGCACGGAATACCTTTCAATGTGTCAATGTGGCCCGGGAAAGGGAAGTCTGGGGCCACCCGCTGGAGCTGCTGCCCGCCCCCACCCCCCCACCCCACGACCCGACCCCCGGATAAGCGGTTTTGAAGATGAGGATGAGGATGAGGAACACCTTTCCGTCGGCTACATTGCAAACGCCCCCACCGAGCCCCCTAGAGCCCAGCGCTTTGCTGTACGCTCATTACGCGTCAACCTCTTACCTCCTAACTCCTCCCTTCCTTCCATCCCTCTCCCTCTCCCTCTCCGGCTCTCCCTCCATCTCTCCATCATCCCCCCCCCCCCCCACAAACCAGCTCCTGAAGGACTTCCCCGACGAGCTGCGGGCCGACATCGCCATGCACCTGAACAAGGAGCTGCTGCAGCTGCCGCTGTTCGAGTCGGCCAGCCGGGGGTGCCTGCGTTCGCTCTCCCTCATCATCAAGACGTCCTTCTGCGCCCCGGGGGAGTTCCTCATCCGCCAGGGGGACGCGCTGCAGGCCATCTACTTCGTCTGCTCCGGCTCCATGGAGGTGCTGAAGGACAACACTGTGCTGGCCATACTGGGTAGGTTGCCAGAGCGGTGCATTGTGGGCAGCTCCGCCATGCGCCATTACGAGCGGGGATGATGCGATATTGGATCCGAAACGTCATGTCTGACTCTCTTTTTTGTTGGGGGGATGGAAGGAGGAGAAATGATTACTGAATTACCTTAAATGCAATGTAACCGTAAAAGCTAATGTAATAGGAGCCGGAGAAACTGCAGGACTCCATAACGGGGCCCTTTTTTCCGATGGCATAGATAAGGAGGGCCGCGATAGGAGAACACTCTTGCTTGGCGGGTTCGCTCAGACCCCCGCGTTAATTGTTGACACAGACTTGGAGACGGAGAAGCTAGGATTCTGATCGAAGAAAGGGGCTGTATGCTAGGCGACCTACTGAACACTATGCATCCGCAATTCACTTATTTCACAGTGTCTGACTCAATTTGATGGATCCATGCAGACGTACATGTTGGAACCCATATACACTGCAGAATGAATTGAATTCAGATGGGCCGAGAGGGATATATATATTTAGGCATGGGGACTCCAACAGCAGAACATAAATGCATTATGTCATTTTGAAATGTTGCTCTGCTCTTAGAAGTATGTGCGTACTTGTGTGGAACAAAAAAACAAAACACACATAGACAACGTCAGGGCTTAACCTGGGGTCTTTGCGAACCGGCAAAATGCATTAACAGTGATGATGATGAAGGCACGGTGCCGAGATGGACTTGGAAACGGTCGAGAGTCAGGAAGGGGCGTCTGGT
>NC_140284.1:5330166-5335166 GCF_964030765.1 Micromesistius poutassou | reverse complement strand
CACACATGCACATTTATTCATAAAGACAGGAATAGATGATGCAACCCTTCTTCCTAAAAGGTCGAGGGGTATTGAGTTTGAGGCGCACATGGCGTGTGCGTCTGTGTATGTGTCTGGGTGTCGGATGGGGCGGGGTTGGAGAGGTTATCTTCAAATGCCATGCCCCCCAGTCCATATATTTGATCTTTGTCACACACTCACACAC
Source organism: Micromesistius poutassou (assembly GCF_964030765.1). NCBI lineage: Eukaryota > Metazoa > Chordata > Actinopteri > Gadiformes > Gadidae > Micromesistius > Micromesistius poutassou. Next base: position 5,334,961 of record NC_140284.1, on the reverse strand, counting down.
ACACACACATGCACCCGCACACACATGCACACACACACACACACATACACAAACAGTGAGTTAATCACACAGACACACACACGCACACATGCACACATACACACACACATGCACCCAAACACATACCCACACACACACACACACACACACACACAGTCACACACACACACAACAATATCCCACATCAATGGGGAAAGCGAAAGCACTGATGTGATTATTAATAATGGATAGACGGTGAATTATTAAAGAGCCCTGACTATTAATGCTGAGGTGTGAGCCGGGGGTGAAAGCAGGCCTTCTCACATGGATCAGCCTACCTTGACCTTTTCAAGTCATTACGCTATGCTAATGATGAGCACAGCGGCGGCTATCAAGATCTGTTAAAATATGGGAGCCATTTAATGACGATGAACCTGTAAGACACGCTGTACACACTGTACAGAACTGCACTGTGACTGTCTGAGAGATGGTTCAGGGGTTAGTACACTGTGAAAAATAAAAAGTGAATTCAACTTGAAATTTCAAGGCAACTGTCTTGCACAGGATTTTTGGGTTTTCATGTCAACTCAAACTTCAACGTTCACACAGTTGTGCCAACTTAATTCTTATAGTTGTACCAGCTAATTTCAAAGTTGAGACAACTAAGTTCTTTTGGTCCAAATAACTTGACTTTGATAACAATGAAAGCTTCACAAACCTAGATGTACACACTAAGAATTCTAAGTAAATATTATATTGAATCACAAAGGAAATCCTATTAACAATTACACAAACGGACAATAAACCAGCCTTTTATTATTTTATTATTTTACTATTTTACTATTTTATTTTAAACCATTTAGCATGTTTATTTTTCACCATGAGGGTAATAAACAGCTTTAAAACTTAGGATGCCATAGGATTCATAGGATCCCATATGTGACATGCTGGCATGCAACATAAACTGGGGAGACCACGCTGTTTCAACAACAATAAAGAATTTATTTTGAAATAAATATAATGATAATAAGTGTGGTGCAAGTCAGTATAAATGAAAGTAACCAAAAAGGTCAAGCGAAGATCAGTCCATGTGTTACAAACAAAGGAAATCAAATGCCTGGAGGAGGGAGAAGCCAGCTCTGTTGTCTGGGCAGGCTCTATATACTGCGGTCCCGGTCCAACCCACACCTGCCCACAATCTCCTAATTAGTAGGGAGAGCAACACAGGCATACAAACAGCAGGGGCGGGGTCAAAGACCCACCTGGGTCGTCACATCCCCCCCTTAAAACAGAAGCCCACCTAGATGGGATTCTGTACCAAAGAAACAATCAAAACAATCAAAATAAATCAATCAATAACCAATCAATCCAAAACAACTAGAAACAACCAAAAACTCAACCACCACCAGCTATCTCCAACCAACACTCATACACACTACCACTCCTCTCGCCCACCAGTCTCCAGACCTCCTACATACATGAAATCAACCACCTATTCCATAACCTCCAGGCGCTAACGCATGGGAAGTTGGAACCATAGGATTCAATTCGTATTTGTTTATTTTTCCAACTCTTGTGTATGGAGTGAGATCAATTTTTAACCAAAAACGTTTGGAAGTTAGTTGAAACAGCTCAAATAAACAATTTACAGTGCAACTTGTAGTTTTATATTCACTCAATGTAAAAATCCTTTTAAGACCAGCAATTTCAAGTTATCATTTTTACAGTGTACGATAGAGACGGCTATGTTTAGTAAGCAGGATGCTGCCACCCAATCACCTGGTGAATCGGGGCGTTTGTGAGCAGGCTAGTGAATCCAACAAGGGGTGGCTTGGTTTCTGCATGGGTGATGATGAGGGTGATGATGATGAAGATGAGGATAATGGAGTTCGATTTGAAAAAGGGTAGCGATAAAGGGTGAACACATACACACTTGTGCATCGTTGCGTTTAAACAATCATGAAATGATGATTACAAATTTAAAAAATACTGGGTGAAGATTTTTTCTGCAGACATGTAATTATGAAATGTCTGAGCAGCACACAGCAGGGTGGACAGTGACGGCTGAGGGAATGTTGTTTGTATGGGAACACTTGTGATGTTATCACGGGTGCAAGACCAGTAATAATTACTTCCGGCGCCACAGCGAGTGGCAGCTCCCGACCTCCTTTTCCTATTTTCAAACTTTTTATCTACTACTATATATATTTTTTATATACTCTTGTTTTCACACTCTCTTTTCCCCACTGTACTGCTGGTCACTTGTGAATTACTCCTAAGGGGGATTAATAAAGGACTATCTATCTATCTATCTATCTATCTATAATTGAAGCAGGGTGTGTGTTTCATCCATGAATCCATATTCATGGGTTCTGTGGATGGTTGATCGATTATTTACAACTCAAACTTTCTCTACTGAACCATCGCACACACCCCATCAATTCAAGTACTACAAAATGTCCAAGTCTCAGGTCTTCCCGAAAATATTTACACAGCCACATATTTCTAACAATGTATCTTAGAAAATCCAATACTTACTCAAGAAGCCAACCAGTCGACTGCTGCAGAAGCCGAATTTGATACAAAATAAAACATCTCTGTTTTCTATGGCAACACTTTAACTGCCAACCGTCCTTGTTTACCATTGTTTGTGCTCTACACATACACACACATGCATACACACGCACACACACACAGACACACACATAAACATAAGCAGAAACATACACACACATACACACACACACACACACACACACACATATATATATAGCCAACCCTTTCCCCCCGCCCCAACACACACACACACACACACACACACACCTTAACCATTATGCTTCTTCCAGTGTTACCCGTCCTCACCCACAGAACTCATTATCGCCCTCCCACCACCCCCAGTCGCCCCACTGTTCAATGCTACACCCCCCCCCCCCCCCCACCTCTCTCCCTCCCCCCCCCCCCCCATTTCTCTCAGGGAGGGGTGTGGCTGAGCGACCCTGCGGCCGCCTCCGGCGGTGTGGGAGAGACAGAGACAGAGAAGGGAAAATAGACAGAGATAAAGAATAGTGCGGAATATAACCACTTAACCTTTCCCCTGGACTCGAGCTGTTGTTCACCCGTTTATTTATTTGTTCATATAGCACTGCTACAACCCCCCCCCAGACGTTCATGCACAACAATGTACCTCACACCACACACCATGTTCCTTGGGAGACCATTGGCCATGTCACCCGTACCAGGGACGTTGAGAGGGATGGGGGGAGAGGATGGTGGAGATAGGCCTAAGGTGGGTGCTGGGGGGGGGGGGGGTAGGAGGGGGTTCAGCCTCAGCTCTGGTCACTGAGTTCAGGCACAAAAGGATTAAATAGAGAGGCAGTTCTTTGAGCAGACGCGTGATTTCTTCTCAGCGTCGCCGGAATTCTCGGAAAGCTCAGATCTAGGCAGCGGAAAATCTGAACAAAAGAACATATGGAAACATATCGAGAGGGAGAGAGACGGTGATGGAGAGGGAGAGAGAATGTGATGGAGAGAGGGAGAGAGAGTGTGATGGAGAGGGAGAGAGACAGTGATGGAGAGGGAGACAGAATGTGAAGGAGAGGGAGAGAGAGGGAGAGAGACGGTGATGGAGAGGGAGAGAGAATGTGATGGAGAGGGAGAGAGACGGTGATGGAGAGGGAGAGAGAATGTGATGGAGAGGGAGAGAGGAATGGAGAAGGAGGAAGAGAAGATGGAGGTATAGAGAGATACTTAACTATAGAGAGAGCGAGAGATAGAGAGCGGGAGGAGGTATAGAGAGATACAGAAGTAGAGAGAGAGGGAAAGAGAGAGAAGATAGTGGTAGATACAGCGGTAAAGAGAAAATGAGAGGGAGAGATGGATGGATAGAAAAAGAAGAAAAGAGAGATAGCCAGAGAAGATAATGCTAGAGAGGGACAAAGACAGCAGAAAATAAGATGATATTATTCCAAAACTTTTTTGTCACTTGCGTTGTCACTTGCAGTACCAAAACGCGTAGAGAAGGAAACTGACGTCACTCTCCGCGGACGTCGACTAAACGGGTTTTAAAACGCAACGATGACTTTGGCGCGCCCACGAGTCCGCACGCAGCGACCCCGACCACACGTCCTTCTCGCCCCGTTCATGATCAATCTCAAAGTGAATGACGTCATTGAACTCACACGCAAGCTTTTACACACGCGTCATTCCACTGTGGCCGCGGCCTCTCTCACCTGGCAAGCGTCTAATGGTGGTGACTCATGTGCCCCCCCCCCCCAACCAACCACAAAGGCCTCCTTCATCTCCCTCTCTCTAATGTTTCTGTGGGTTGGATTGGCATCGGTGGTGACCCCTTGATGCCCATGCCCTTTCCCTTCAGTGGAGATGAATAAAATAAATAAGATGGAATATAAAAACACATGCGGTGCGCGATCTTGTACGCAACACCCAACTCCCCCCCCCCCACCACACATAAACACACACAAGCACACACACACACACACACACACACACACAAGCACACACACACTACTCTCAGGGCTGGCGAATACCACTTCAAAGAGACGGCAAATGAAAGTGAGACAGACAGACAGTGAGAGAGAGAGACAAGAGAGACAGAGAGAGGGACTAGGGCACAGATAGACCTGGGGTGCATTAGCGATGCAGGGTGTGCTTGTGCTTGTCAGCAAGCGGTTAGCCTTGGTGGTCAGAGAGAGAGAGAGAGAGAGAGAGACAGAGAGACAGAGAGAGAGAGGTGACATACTCTGAGAGACTGTGTTGACTCTGAGGAGTGTGCTGTGTGCAGGTGTGCGTGTACTTG
>NC_140284.1:5277666-5325166 GCF_964030765.1 Micromesistius poutassou | reverse complement strand
TTATTAATTCAGTAATAATAATTAACAGTTAACAGTTAATTAACAGTTAAGAAACCAAGGTAGGCCTACTAATGTATTAATTTAAGCATTATTTGAAAGGGTTCAGCGCTCATTTATGTCAAATCATTCATTCATTGCAGATGAAACCTGTGGCGTTCATTGCTGTGGCAGCGCCAACACTATCAATTCATTTTAGTTCTTCGCTTTGTTTGACGTGATGTCATTTAGTGATCATTTCAATTTGTCTCATGTTGATATCGTAAGAAATGTCACGCTGGAATGCAAACTTCATCGTCCATTTAGCACGTACAAAGTCATCAAAGAGCATTTTCGAAAGTATATAGAGTATAAAGAGAGTCATCCCCGACGCATGTGCTCGGAGTCAAGGAAGCATACAAGTAAAGCCACTGAAAAATCCAATACAACGCGGCATTTGGAGCTACAAACTACTGACTTTGCCTGCCTCCTGCTGGCGAAAAGATGTCATTACACCAACGAAATAGTAAAAACACCTGCTTTCGTCTCACTCTCAGGCGGACTGGGAGAGCAACGGCGGGTTGGTGAAGAAGCTGCCGTCCATCCGGGAGGACGAGGAGGGGGACGATGAGCCGGGCACCGTGTCCTGCGCCCCACGCTCCCCGCTGCGCCCGGGCAGGGGCCTGAACTCCCCCATCCGCTCCCCGCTCCTGACCACCAGGGCGTACCGGGGCCCCACGGAGCACGTCCGGCCCTCCTCCCTGCAGATACCTGTGGTCAGCTTCAGTGCAGTTCCTGCTGAGCTCAGCCCTAGGTACTAATGGTCACACGCACACGCACGCACGCACGCACGCACGCACGCACACACACACACACACACACCGATCAGAGACCAATCAAAGCCAATCAGAGACTTTTTTTTAAGAAAGCTGAAGGGGTTTAATGTTGACAGATCACTTCTGAAAACTTTTTACTCATCTTTTGTTGAGTCAATTTTAACCTTTGCTATGATCTGCTGGTTTGGCAATTTGAGTGTAATCAACAAAAACAGACTGGGTAAAATTGTAAACATATGTCAGAAACTGACCTCAACAGCATTGGGTATGTGTATGAGGCCAGAGCCACACAGAGGGCAATGGCCATTTCGGCTAACGTCACTCACCCACTACACTCTGAGTTTTGCCTCCTACCATCGGGAAGGAGGTATACCTCCCGAAAACGTGCCAGGTCTAACAGATACCTTAGATCATTTGTACCATCAACTGTTGGGTTTCTCAACAAACTATAGGTCATCTTCCATCCATGCCCATGTCACAGCAATATACTATATATATATATAGTGTACATGTGTATTTATGTGTTTTTATTTATTTATCATTCCATGTTTTGATGTGTTTTTGTGCGAACGTGTATGTGTTGGCTACCTGGTGTGAACCAAATTGCCCCCTGGGGACATTAAAGACATTTCAATTCAATTCAATTCACACACACACACACACACACACACACACACACACACACACACACACACACACACACACACACACACACACACACACACACACACACACACACACACACACACACACACACACACACACACACACACACACACACAACACCATAAATACACACAGACATAGCACATACCTGCATGCATTCATGTATACATACAGGTGTATTCCTGTATGACATACAGACAAATACACAAATACACACATGCAGAGGAGGGGATGTTTTTTGTTGTTTTTTAATCATGAAAAAATAGGCAATCAACAGGCCTGATGCTTTTTTAAAGTTAATGGTAGGCCCTATTAGCCTACATTTCGAACAGTTGAACATTCATCTTTAATGCAAACTAAAAAGACATGAAACATTTAATAAAAAATAAAAAACAGAGGGGGGGGGGATGATCCCTCCCATCCCCCCCTAACAATCGCACCCTGCCTACATATAACACACACGCACATACATAAACACATACTGTACATACATACGCACATACACACATACATACACTTACACACATAGTCGTACACAGTCATGCATAAATGCATGCAGTTGCACATACATGTGAATCAGCACACACAGTCAGGGGCGTAGGGAGTGCAGACACATCTATAAATACTTCAACAGGAGTGTCTGGCTGCTATGGCAACCACTGGGAAATAATGTTTTTTTATTACAAGACATTATTTTAGTACATGCACAGGCACACAGATATATATATATATATATATATATATATATATATATAAACACGTGATTATATAGGCCTACTGTAGATATGCATATCACTTCTCCATCTGCACACATTTGATACCTCAGTGGAAATATGTTAATGGCCGTGTTTTTATTCACGTTTCAACTCAATTACATTCAAGTACTGTTCAAGTGAGATTGCATCAAAGAGAGTTGACCTTGCCATGGACTCAGCGGGACATATTCACTGCTCTAATCTCCGTTACAGTGTGTCTAAGCGTCACACTGCACTGCTCTCAGAAAGTCCTTTCGTTTCTTAATCTGTCTCCTCCTCCTCCTCCTCCTCCCCCCCCTTCCCCTCGCTCTCTCTGCATAGATTTGTGGACGGCATTGAAACAGACAACCACTCCAACGCCTCACAGAGGTTTGAGTTTAGCCCAATCAACTCACCTGTGGGTACATCCTCCCCTTTCCCAGGTAAAAAAAAGACACACACACACACACACACACACACACACACACACACACACACACACACACACACACACACACACACACACACACACACACACACACACACACACACACACACACACACACACACACACACTAGCCTCTCTCCTCTCCTTGCACCCAGGTGTGTAGATAACATTGAGTATGTGTTTTTTTCCTGTAGGGAGCCGGGATAATTTTGAGATCAAGCAGAGTGTGTCAAAACTAACAGATGAGGTGAGTTATCCTGGATAATGTATTTAGTTTAACAATACATATTGACGATTGTGTGTGTCTGTTGAAAGCTAACTATCCTCCCTGAAGAGTCCAACCCAGCCTCAAATAAGGTTGAGGGTGTGTTATATCAAGATAAGCATCTGTGCAGGCTTCCTGGGTATTTACTTTGATATGCCTTGTGAACCAAGTGTAAAGTGTAATGAATCACAAATAATACAAATATGTTCTTCCCCTCATACAGATGAACTGTCTCACCAGGCAAGTGTCGCAACTCAGCCAGGAGCTTCAGGAAATGACAAACCTGCTCCGGCCCCTCCTCCGCATGCCACCTCAGCCAATGACGATGGTGCTGACGCCAAACCTAACCCCGCCTCCCAGCAGCACCAGCCAACTGTCGATGAGCACCTGCCCGTCCACGTCGGTGCCCTCCATCCCGCCCTGCTGCCTGCAAAACAGCCAGGCCGCCGGCACCCTGCTGGACGGAGGGGACATCGTGGGCATGGACCTGCCCGGGTGCCTTCTCCCTACGGCCTCCTCCTCCTCGCCGCCGCCGCTACAGCCACAGTACAGCAAACAGCCAGGGGCGACCGACCCCTCCGCGCCCCCCCGTGGGCCACCTTCGCCTGGGGAAGGTGACCCCGGCGGCTTCCCTGGCTACCAGAGTCTCCACAGCCTCCATGGTGTTCTCATCCCCTCGCTCCAGGAGAAGCCTCCCCTGGCTTCTCACACGCCGTCCCCCTCCACGTCCTTCTCCTTGTCCACCTCCGCCTCCTCCTCCGCCTCTCTCTCCCCCTGCCAGGGGCCCCAACCCTCTCTTCCCGGCAGCTGCGACCGCAGCGGCAGTGGGACGGGCCCGCTCCCCCCTCCACCCTCCCAGGACACGCCCCCGCTTCCACCAGCCTTCCACTGCTCGGCGCCCCCGTCCGTCAACTCCTCTCCGGGGGACCACAGGCCCCGGGACCCGGGCCCCTGCGCCCCGTTCACGCCTCCCAACCCCCCGACTGCACCCTCCCTGCACCCTTCGGCCCTCTCCCTCCGCTTCTTCTCCCTGGACTCGGTGAGGGAGCGGCGGAGAGGCGGGAACGGCCACGTCCGGTCCTGGTCCAACACGGCTCCGCCGCGGTGCGCCAGGACCGGCCCCCCGGGGAGCCAGGAGCTGGAGTTGCGGGAATGGGCCGCAGGGCCGCCAGAGGCAGGGGGTTTCCCCGCGGAGCACGGCATCAGTTTCATAGACGAGGAGGGACACACGCTATGAACGACCTGCAGCTGCGGACAAATAGAGACACACAGAGAGAGAGAGAGGAGAGAGAGCAGGAGGAGAAATGGGTGACAAAAAAATGGAACAGGTGGGAGAGGGAGCGATGCAGGGCGTAGGAGATGCCCGGGGCTCTGAACGGGCAGAGCGTTGGAGCGATGGAGGACGGAGAAGCCTACCATACATGGTCGCGGTACACCTGGGAGGTGACTTGGATGGGGGCACCTGTCACTATTCAATACAAACAGGCCTTTCTCTCCTCTGTGGTGTCTGAGTGGAAGAGATTTTTCTCACAGGTTCCACACAACGGCTGCAATGGCCTCCCCTCTATCCCATAGATAAGAACTTGACCGGTCACTGGATCCTTTCTGTATTTCTAACCCTTGGCTCTTGCCGACAAAAACTGAGCACCTGTTCTATAATACAGCTTTTAAGCCTCTAAACATGGATGTTTAGAGCTCACACCCGCCTCCTTCAACCATTAAACCACTACAATTAAAGGGCAGGCATTCCCACTTCAACCAGTAGCTTTGTGCATGCTAGGTTATAGCCAAGGCCATCTTTATGTGAGAATAAACGCAGGCAAACGATACATTTTACCGCTGTTGTGCAATATCCTGCATACGACACCATTATTTTCAAGTCAGCATGTGAGCAAGCATAGAGACAGAAATGGTCTTATTTAAGCACGGAATAACCACTGGTGGAGCAGAGAAGTTAGGGTTTGAGTCAGTGTGCCAAAGATATAGGTTTGATTCAAGGAATGGTGAGGAAGACATGAAAGTCATAGACGATACATTTATTTTTTCTGTATTGCCCCATCTGATTGTTTACTACCAGCTTATCAGATTGTACAAAAACATCACCACCCCTGGGCCCATTTCCCCACCCTGAGCTTTAGCCATTCAACCATTCGTGCCTTCTCCATAGCGTGACAGACCTCTTACGGTCCGTTACCTTAACTACAGGCAAACATTTGATTCCATCACGCGAGGAAAGCCACCGTCTTCACCCGAGAAATACGTCATACTTTTTATTTAAAAGGAAAAATAATTTATTAAGTTGTGGATTTATTTTTATGACTGAATAAAGTGTTCAGAGAATATATGCTTTGTGTGGCGTGTCTCGCAGCGAGACACTGGCTGTAGTGCAGCGGACAATAGCTCCACCAACCCTCCCACCTGTACTCACTTTAGGACCGGATGCATCTCACCATGCTGGGTGTACCCTCTCCCCCCCCGATGCGTATGTAGCGACAGACACATGCTGTACATCAAATAGAACACACCTTGACCCCGGCGCGAGACGTCACACCCCGCTCATCTGCTGCCCACCACGGCATCCCCAAACCACCTCAGCCATCGAGCTACACTACCACCTGCTGGAGAGTCAATTCTACAAAAAACGACAACGACAAATGACTTCAAATCACAGAGGCCCATCGTCTCAGTCGGCATTATCCTGCCTGGGGAGATTACCGTCTTCAGCAGGATGGGGTTTCACGCAGGTTATTTGTAACAAGAGACTGAGTCAGAGTTCTGGATATCTATTTTCTGTAGTGGGCGGGTTTTCGCGTTGTATTTGGGCGAGGACCATTACGACACATTGAAATATGAAACGGGCCAGTTTTACACAGAGAACAATAGACTTATTGTATGGGGTTCTTTCTTAAGGGGTGGAATAGAAAGGGATAAAGGATACTTTTTTTGTGCCCCTCAAGATGCATGTCACAGCTATTTGCATGAAGAATGTTTAAGCTGTTGAGGGCCAGTGGGTTAACACCACACACCTGCCTACCTGCTGGAAGTGGTTAGGCTTCCGGCATATTTTATTCACTTCTACTGTTACAGAAACTTTACAAGGAATACATACGGTAAACTACAATAAAGAAGTGTTTTTTAATAAATAAACAAACAAAAGAGACGCATTTGGTCATTTTTCCAAACCACAGGCCTGAATTAGATTTTTATTCAATTCAACCACGTTCATCTGACTTTGTACATTGATGTTCACTCTGCTGAGCTGCAATCTTATGAAAGCTCCAGGTTCTCCTCAGTGATTGGATTATTATTTTTAAATTACATTATTTTTTGCGATTTCATGAGTTGCAGCTCAGGTCCAAACTATTTTTAGATCAAACTGTAAGAAAATGTAAAAACAAAAATGTACACTATCCTTTAGTTAAATAAGTCACACAACACAGAGTCCATCTTTCAGGTGTGCATATATTTGAACGGTAACACTCATTCTCTCTAGGGCTCCCGTTAATGATTGAAATGCTTTGGGGACAACAGTCTATAGTGAGATTCTGAGCAGAGAGTGAATCAAACCAGCTAGGAAAAGAAGAAGAAAGATTTGTTTTGTTGTCTATCGTGGTGGAGCCACTTAGCGCCTTAGCCTCTAGAGCTCAGTCGTTGTTTATCCTCTTTTTTTTGATATCATGATTACATGCTCCTTTGTCCTCGTCTTGACGAGAGAAGAAGAGAGGCGCTAGCTTTAGGCTTTGGGTTTGACAGGCAAGACGAGGACAAGAGAAACTCCCAACAGTGACGGGGGAACCAGTGTCAAACTCTGTAGTCACAGACGCCGGCTGCTCCAGGCGTTTTGTCTGAGCGGGCCTGCTCAGAGGCCCGCAAGAGAAACGATCCGAGCTTCCGAATGGCAGCGTTAGCGTCGTAAAGTGAAGATGGGACTGTAATAAGCTTTGATATTCGGTGCTCATTAAAAACAAATACCCACATTAAATTGTTACTTGAACAGAGGATAGATTAGAGGAGAAATAAGGAGGGTGATGGTATGGGTGATATTAGTTTTGTCTGGTGTCTCTGTCAAGGTGTGTCAAACTGCACTATAGTGAGATGGCTGGGGAGGGGGGGGGGGGGGGGGGCAACGGCAAACAAAAGGGGCAAAATAAAATCCCAAAAATATATTTATGTTCATATATATATATAAATTTATATATATTTACGAGGTATGTATCCACAAAAGAAAAAACACAAAAAATACAAGAACTTCAAGCCGCTTTGCTTTTTTATCTTTCCAAAATATGTCCTTCGTTAAGTCTGGCACCTTAAAATAACAATACACATAATTGTTAAATAGTCAATGAATAAGTCATTAGCAAAATAAGAGTTTTTACTCTCCTACCCCCCTCGTGAGCTCTCCCGCCAGTCAAACTTCTCCATCTGCCTTGCAGGTCCAAAGTCTCCACTGTTGGATAGTCCAAGTGCACCGGATACATAGACCTGACCGCAGAGGTGGCCCAGCTCCACTACCCCCCCCCCCCCCCCCCCCAAAAAAAACAACAACCAAAAACCAAACCAAAAAAAAAATGGTAATAAAAAAATCTCCACATCAGTCCCAGAGGGAAAAAGATCTTTTCATCTCCTTTTGTTAATAAAACACCAAGCCAAAGAAAAAAAAAAAAAGTCAAAACCAGCCCCTTGTGGCCACTGGGATGTCCCAGGTCAATGAGACCATCGTGGTGAGAGTCTTCATGCTGAGGTGGTGGCAGTCTGAGGCAGGCGTGGGGGGGGAGGGGTTTAGAGTTGATCACTGTAGTTTAGACACAAAAAAAACCCTCAAAAAATAAAAGAACTGTGTCTTTGTGTGCAACAGAACATGAAGAAAACTTGAAATCAATGCGGAAAAAGAAAAAAAGTCGATGATATCCTCCCGACAATTGTTAGTTAGGCTGGCAGTGGAGAGGGCTGGGGCAGAGGGAGAGCGGGGAGTGGAGCTCCCCTCGGTGGTCACGCCAAGTATTGCTGCATCGCCGTCTTCGCCCTGCGGACAACGGATGACGAGAGCAGAACAGGGGGAATGTTGTTGGAGTCTCCGCAAGTAGGGATGTGAATAACTCAAATTTTTCATGGTCGAATAATCAGTGGGTGGAATAATCGATTATTCGATGTGTGCCGACATTCACAAAGGCAGCCATGGATCATCGGCAAGAAATCACTTAATATCTTAAACACAAAAAAACAAACTTTAACAGTGATCAGTGTTTGTGTTGTAATAGTGCTACAGAACCAACATTAGTTCCGTCCGTTAATTCTTGTTTATTTGAATGGGAAAAAATGTTCACGGTCCAAATGTTAAAAATCGACTTTGATCCTCGGGAACGAATAATCGAATAATCGAATATTCTGACCCATCCCTATCCGCATGGTGCACACCTGTCTGTCTGTATGTATGTATGTACCCACCTGTCACAGAGGTTGGTGTCTGGGGACTGCGCCAGTTTGTGTAGTATGTCCACGAAGCCCAGCTCTCTCAGCTTATCCTGCCGCTCCTGGGAGCCTGGCGGCACACAATAAATGGATACGGTATTATAGATGGTACCGTGTACACAACAAAACAACCAAACAGTCTCATTTGCCATGGAAATCCCAAGATTGTTTTCCTGAGAGGTGCATTCATTTGTTGCAATAGTCACACCACAAGGGGCCTGGAACTGGTACGGCCAAGTATAGTCTGGCTCACCCCCTATGTTGAGTCCCTCCCCGTCCTCTTCGTTCCAGATCAGGTTGGAGATGCAGAAGGTGGCAGCCAACTGCAGCTTCACATTCGAATGCCCCTGACAAAGAGACAGGATGAGAGCGCGATAGAGAGAGACAGACAAAGTGACAGAGAAAGAGAGAGAAAAACAATAAGTTGCACTGGCTCAACGAAATAGGCTGTTTGTTTCTAAACAGCGATGCGTGTGGGGAAGTTGGCTGATCCTCAGCCCTCTAGTGAAGCAGAGACTCCCACTGAGTCAGATACCACAGATTTATGTGAACCACTGAGGGGTCAGAACGGAGAACTGTCCCGGGAGGTGGTCTTACCATGTAATATTTGATTTTCTGGAGCATATCATCATTGGTCATGATGAGATCCTTGGCTGTGTTGCCGTCGGCGATGTTGGCCAGGATGCACAGGGTCTGCCCAGTGAGCAAACAGTTATACAACCAGCCCTTTTTGTTAGCTACGAACTGCTGTTCAGTTAAACAAGGCTGTTACCATTACTTTCACTTATCCTTGTTTAAGTAAATACAATTTTAACCAAATCAAATTACAGTTACCTGCAGCCAACCAAATTTGCCCTTGAAGTATAGTTCAAACTAAAAGCAGCCTTACAGTATAGTTAGAGGTCTAGCATGCTAGGTGTAGGAGGAAGTGGGGGGGTTAAAGGCTCACCTGCTCCTTGACCTCCATGCTGTGCTCTCCTTCCAGGATCAGGGTGACCGCCTGCATGATCTGCTTCCCATGGGAGCTCATGACCTGGTCGATGTGCTGACGGAGCGGAGGCCACACGCCAGGTCAACAATGTGTGGGCGCGGTATAAAGACGTACCGTACACAGATACACTATATAGTCCAACATCTATAAGCTATCCATCTACTGTATACATCTATAGGGTGCCTGTGGGACTCATGAATACGCATGTCCTGTATACACAAACACACGCATATCTATAGGGTTTGTGTGGGGCTCATGAATAGGTATGTCCTGTATACACAAACACACGCTCCTGAATATGTATTTACTGTATACACAAACACTATATATGACCATCCATAAGCTAGATTGACACACTTTGACATGACACAAAACCAAATGGGATTTTCCATATCATAAGTAGAGTTTAGGTCAGCAATAATAAGCCCTATTGTTTGTGCACTGCGGTAGAATTTATTCTATCCGTCAACCTCTCCCCCTCTCCCCCTCCTCACCGGGCGCGTGGAGAGCAGATTACGCAGCAGCCCGAGGGTCTTCATCAGCACGTTGGTGTCGGGGTCAGAGAGCAGCCGGAACAACTGCTCCGTCCCCAGGGAGCGCACAATCTCCACCTTCACCTTCTGATCCGCCTGGAACGCCATGTTCTACACACACACACACAGAATAATTATGCAGTGACAGACACAGCCTGCTTGAAAAATACAAGTCATACAGTCACGCATACATAAATACATTAAGTCGGGGTTGAAAAGTGAACTGCGTCTATTACAACAAGTTAACTTAATAGCGATTAACAGCCGTCCTACCATGAGGGCCCAGATTCCATTCACTCTCAGTGCAGGGCTTTCACTCTGGGTCAGACTGCATAGTAGCTCAATTACCCCCGACTCTAGGATGGGCTGGAGACAGAGGTACACACAAACACACTACATTTATTATACTGTTGAGTGTGTGAGTGTGTGAGTGTGGTGTTAGACCAAAATTAAAGACTGTAGTGAGTGAACGGAGTGCTTGTGTATGAGGGAAGGCGTGAAGGGATGAGAGAGTGACGACGACGACGGCAGGGCGCGCACCTCTTTACTGGGCGAGAACTCTAGCAGCAGGTTGCATAGCGTGGAGGAGGCCATGACCAGAACCTCATCGGGGGCGTTCTGCAACAGCTGTTCCAAGACAACGACGACCACAACGGTTCATTATACTGACAAAAAGGACCAAAGCGTGCCCAACTGAAACACGACCGTCGTTGGCAGACGGCGTCCTCCCACTTGGGGGATTTGCGACGGCGCCCACCTTCATGAGAGGTTTCCACACGGCGTGGTCATGGAAGCTGGTCCTCAGCTGCTGTACCGACCGCGACAAACTGTGGAGGCACCTGTTCACACACACAAAAGAGAATTTGAGCGAGAGGATAGTCTGAGTAAACCTGACAGGGAGGCAGTTTTGGGAACATAAAAGGCAGAGAGAGAGAGAGAGAGAGAGAGAGAGAGAGAGAGAGAGAGAGAGAGAGAGAGAGAGAGAGAGAGAGAGAGAGAGAGAGAGAGAGAGAGAGAGAGAGAGAGAGAGAGAGAGAGAGAGAGAGAGAGAGAGAGAGAGAGAGAGAGAGAGAGAGAGAGAGAGAGAGAGAGAGAGAGAATGGAGGCTGAGGAGCGAGAAGGTCATCGATTTCGACAGCCATCACTGAGGGATGGATAGACAATGGAGCTACAAACAATGGGGTGGCGGGACCATAGGGGAAGAGAGCCGTCTCTCTGCACTCTACCTGACAGCCGCGAGGCGCACTTTGATGCTCGATTCTGACAGGCCGCTCACTATTCTGTCCATCATGTTCTCAGTCTCTGTAATCTGTCGGAACGGAAGATAAGGGGAGAAAATAAGCCAGTACACCCATATTCTTGTTCACCAGCAAATACTGCCCAGGAAATAGGAAAAGCTCAAAATGAGAATGGGAATGAATGGGCCCTCTTTTAAGCCTTACAATGACTAAAGCCATTGTAACCTAAATAAGATGCCCACGCAGCACTAGGCCAGACCGGCGCTCCCTATGGGGTGCCGTCATGACTGTGGAACAACATCAACTGGTCTCAATCTGACCAGTAATAATAAAAACAATAAGAATACATATTATTTATATAGCACCTTTCATCATCGGGGACAATCGCAGCATGCTTAACAATGCATTGAAACCACAAAACAGTGGGCGAGGAGAGCATCACAAAAAGGTGTAGAATATACACATGTTGCTAGACGATGACAAAACTACAAATAAATGTACCGCCCCCATAGAAGCCCTGTAAACACAGAAACATTTCCTTGGGAAAGATACAGTTTGTGGCTACAAGGAGCCATGTTAGGGCTTCACAATAAAAGTAAAACGTAAGGTAGTAATTGCAATAATTGCAAAGCACGAGATGCCTCCATAGGTAAAACATTATCACCTGCTTCTCTCCAGTTGATCAAAATATTACTAATGCCATATAGAAACATCTTGACCATGTAAGCATGGTATTGATTGGAAAGCATCACTTGCCTTCAAACCAGTTTGAATGGTTATCCATTGAAAGGTAGTGATAAATGACCGCAAGGTGTCACACGGTAGAAATGGGTGATGGCTAAAACCCCTCACCTTCTTGCGGATGTCCTCGTCATTGGAGCCTAGCGAGGCGTACAGTTTAAAAGCCGCTTGTCTCAGCTCGTGCGCATGCTTCAGGTCGTGGTCCAGCTGTGCACAAACACACAAACATTTTTTTTTTTATCAACTTCATCCTCAGCTGAAGCTAAAACATTGCACAGTGAATGGGACCCGTTAAAAGGACGAGGTGCTTATTGAAGAAGGAAGCGCAATATGCTATCGGAACACTTTCGACCATTCAGGACGGAGCATTTAACAACGGTGGTATAAAATGTCATTCATGATTGCAGTTTAACGCTGTGGTGGCAGAGCCCCCCGGGTCTACGCACCCTTTTGATGTCCGTGATGGCGGACACGGAGCTGGGGTACTTAAAGTAGTCGGCCAGCATGGCCACCAGGTGGTCGGTGGTGCTGGCGATGCGCTGTAGCTCCACGTCGGGCTCCATCAGGTAGGCCAGGGTCTCCGCACCCTCCACGCGCTCCTCCAGCAGGCGCTCTTTACTGCACATGCGCACCAGACACGGCAGCGTCTGTGTGTGTGTGTGTGTGTAAAAACATTTTGAAACAAATACATTGATTTGATACAGTGATTCTTTGCTTCCGCGATGTATTGTTTGTCCCCAAATTGTTTTTATGGGGGGGGGAGGGGGGGTTTAAGACTGAAATGTCAATGTCATCTTTGTGCAAGAAAACCAATACAATACTAATACAGTACAATTTAATTGAATTGTGTTTGTGCAAATCAGAAATAAGTAGGTTAGCTGCAAACTAGTCAATTTCTTCTTCAGAGATGTTCAAATGTCCCACCGCTGGTCCTCCATGTCGGTTCACCCCTTCTAAACGGACATGTCGCCCCACTCTTTGTATGTTTTATTCTGAACACGAGGCGGAATACCAGCAAATTCCCACCTTGAACAGGCTGTCAAAGGGGCCAGAGAGAGGGCGGGCAAACAACTTATGAGGCAGATGTTTAGAGGAAGACACAACATGCACACGTGAAGCTCCTGCAGTTAAATAAAAGGAAGTTAGCCAAGTAAAAAACGAAATGCTCACCTTTAAGACTACGCAGGTGTCGTCCGTCCCAATGGCACCTGCCCGACACATGTAGGTTAAACTGGGAGCAGGGTAGAGCGAGGCACATGGGGAAAATATTGTAGAAGGAGAAACAAAACGTTAAGGGATTGGAAAAATACCAACGTCAAAAAAAAAAAAAAAAACTTTAATATTTGCATATGACCAGTAACCAAATATATTTGGTTACTGGGTTCCCGAGGCTGTACACCAACTCACCATTTGGCTGCGGTGAGCTGCATTTCGATGGGCTGATCCCTTTGCATCATTCTGACAAATACCTGAGAGAGCAGCTCGCCTTCCACCAACACTGTCAAACGAAAATGAAGATCTATTAAGACTCTATTAGCAAACTGAAGAGAGGTTTTGGTGGGTTTGAGTCAATTAGTTATTTTCTCACCATTCACCAGTGTCATGGACACCTGCGTGTTCTCGTAAGCGAGGACCGAGAAACACTTTAATGCCTGCATCCGGACCTAGAGGAGTGACCAGCCGGAGTCAGACGCATCAGCGAAAAAGAGGCACCAGAAGGAGGAACCCACAATGTAAAACTAGTAGGGTGAAAGGGACCTATAAGGAAGCCCAATTGTGGGAGCGCACGTTACCTTATAGGAGGGAGCGGTGAGAAGCGGAGCAATGTTCTGGATGGCGCCGTGATTGAACAGAACGGTCTGATGCTCTGGGGTCTGGAGAGAGAGATGTTCACAAAAACAGTCCATCAATGATTGCGGTATCAATGATTGGGGTATCAATGATTGGGGTATCAATGATTGGGGTATCCGTGGAGTGAGTGAGTGAGCGAGTGTGTGTACCTTGCAGCAGTGCGAGAAGATCTGTGTGATGTACTCCTGAGTCCTCTGCGAGTGGCTCATGAGAGACATTAGATGGGGAATCACAGTGGGGTCCTTCGTGGGAGAGGAGTGAAAAAAAGGTTTACACTCGAGCGGACATATAAGGACAAATAAATCACGTATTAAGTAAAAGCTTTGGGTGTTTGGCTCTTACCGTATAGAGTAGCTGCACGGGGGTGACAGGACTGATGAAGACTGTCCTGAGACATCGGAGGCACGCTTCAATAAAGGTCAAGTCCGGACATAGGAGACCTAAAAATGTATGGACAGAGATGTATTGAATTAATTTTGACCTGATCTACCACGGTGGGCAATTATCATTTTTCTCATGCTGCTTTTTGTGTTCTTTCTTTAACTGTTTTGCCTCAGAAATGTCATGCTGCTGTCTTTTCTATGGATATACTTATGTGTATGTATGTTGGTGTGTAAGAGAGAGAATGATATAAGGGGCTAGAAGCGAGTGCAAAGAGGGAGAGATAAAGAGAGCGAGAGTCACCTTGGAGCAGGGCTGGGATGATATGACAGTCCACCAGGGACTTGATGTTGTTTTCCGTGCCCATGGCCAGGCTGCCGAGAACCACGGCACACTCTGTCTGCAGTTCTGAACTTGAAGAGCCCTGTTGGAGCAAGTAGAGTAACCTGGACCCCCAAAAAAGAAACACACAAGCATGTTTATTTGTATGTCAATAAAAATCAGCCAGTTAGTAGTCCACAGCAGACAAACGACAGTCCAAGTGGAAGTTGATAGCAATATTATTCTAGTGAGCAGAAGAAAGGAACCAGGAAAGTGAAAGAAGGGGCCATGCAAGACAAAGAGAAAAAGACAGATGAAATAATGAACAAAATGTGTGCAGGATACCTGGGTACGGCTCCGAGTACTATCAGGTTGGCTTTCTGCTTATTGTTCCCAATAACAGCATTCTTCATGTCACTGTATGGACAGACAGAGAGAAAGTCGGACATGTAATCAGATTAATAAAATGCCCTTAGCTACGAATGCATCAAAACCATTAGTTGCCGTACTGTTTGAGGGTGATTTATTGATGACGCTTTGTTATTAGCTGAATGTTCACAATGCAGCAATAGGAGCCCCCCTGTAGGCTACATGTACAAATGACCAGGAGCTGCCATACTTTCCTCAGGATCAGCTGTATAGACTTTCTGTGAGTTTACCTGCTCAACATTTCCAGTCGTTACACTTGTCTGACTAGTAGTGACATAGTCACATATTGCTGAACAGCAGCAGGTGAATGGAGCTAGTGGAAAAGTACTGGTGCGCTTGATGATGAAGTCGGTGCAGTGGCCTAAACCGTAACCAGAGCTTGTCTAGTCAGGGGTAAAAATAAAGTTGAATACAGCCCAGGTCACCGCGGGTTTAAGAGGAGCAAGGTTGTGAAAGAGAAAGTACACCTTGACCAGACATTGAAATACACTTTCTAAAATTAAAATACACTGTCGGCCCTGACGTGTAAGGGCTGGGTAGGAACAAACACAACATAATCAGCCACACGCAACGTCCCATCTGGACCACAAAACAATATTTGAATATAATCTATCCAACTCCAGGGTAACCCAAATGCATATCAGTTGTGTCTCTACAGGATAACATAACCGTCCAATCTAAATACCACAATTCCACTTCTTGTGTCACATACATACAATACAAAAAAACTGTTTAAGCAGAAGATGGAAACATTGTTTGTTTATGCGTTATTCATTAGGACACATGATTACGTTGGGTACTTGGTTGTAGAAAACATATATAGTTATGTCCTCAGCGATCCGCTGTAGTGGCGTAATGTGACCCCACACGACGTGCGTCTACACATGGTTCATATATGGGGCTAATGTAAATCATGATCATGCAGTCTTCGAATAACTCAAACACACATCTGAACTGAGAGCAGAGCCTCTTTTTCATACAGTTCAACTTGAACTCACATGACTCCCTGCAGCACTTTCTGTGGGTCGGGGTCAAACAGCCGGTCAACATAGTGGCGGCTAGTAGCAGTGACTTCCTGTAAGTTCAAGGGTGAAATAACACAACAGATGAAGAAGCAAAGCGACACAATCACACCTGAAATATTTTGAAAGGTTTAAAGAATAATTACAATTTCAGAGAAACAGTTATTGCACTGACATACAAAATAAGTGTGTGGTTGGCTGAACACCAAATACAAACATGAATGGCTTGTAAATGCACAACACTGCCGCAACACAATAACAGTATATATAACAGCAACTTTTGAAAACAGACTAAATATATAGCACTGAGGACACGAGCATGCGGCAGATAATCATCCTCATATTTCATCAGCATCCGGACTTATCCACGCTACAAGAAAGCAATGTGAATGCCATCAGTCAAAACAAATGGACACTTAAATTCAATAAGTAGCGGTACCCCACCATGTGATATGGCTCAATTGTGTTATAGAGCACTAGGAGCATCATATCAGTAGCAACTAGCAAGCAACTGCTCCAAAACAGACCCTGATTCGACTTGGGGGCGTTTCCACAATCACAGTTTTTCTGCGTTGACCATCAAGTAGACATTTGACATGTTAGATAAATTAATTAGTAATGTCTAACACATGCCATCGTGACAGTGGGTGTTGCTAAATCCAACCGGGAATCAGGGTTCAGACAAGTTTAGAAAGCGTTTAAACTCACTAGTTGATCTAGCTTAGTTTTAGTTTGTCTGTTGAAAATAAACAACAACTGATTTGATGGGATACTGAAAATGAATGAGACCCGTGGTCAAATTGTAACTCGTTTACAAAACAAATTCTCTCCGCGTATTTTACTATTTTCAAAGGGAATCTGACATGACTTGAAATCGAGCTAACTGCTAACTCATCCCAGTCGGCACTGACAGCTTGGTAGTACGCTTGTTTTGCGTCTACCAACATTGTGGAGCCGGAGCCAGGGCAATATGTCAGCGGCTCTGTGGGACTATTCCCGCCCGCACGGGTGAACCCGAGAACCAAATAGTTCCCACCAGCAGCTACGTAGTGGACCGCCCTGAGGTTGCAAAACCTTTAGCTTACAGGCTAGTAAGCCACTTAAAACCCTTCAAAAACACAGCGAAGCACATAGCTTCGCAGCGTGAATCGTATCACATAGCCAACGTTATTGTATAAGGAATGAGTAGGAAACGTAAAAACAGCCATGTGTTATCAGACTCACAGACAGCACACTGATGCGGAGTGGGGCCTCCAACAAGCACGCCATCTCTCTTCCCCCAAACGAGCGCCCCAATCGGAGCAACACTTTCCAGACACTCCGCCCCCCGGAGCAGCTGCAAGTGGAATTATGAACTGAATATAGTAAAGTCGGGTAGAACTTTATAACCGATTACGAATATGTATCGCTTCCCTCGTATAGCTATATGCGATTTAAATTTGTCAAATATAACATATCAGTTAGCAACCTCTCTGATTGAAAGTGGATTTACCAAATAAGTAAATTTTGTTTATAAACGTGACGTAGATAAGAATTACTTTGACAGATTCGCCAAATTAAATTACGTGTAAAGATACATGCAACCAATAATAGAGTCATTTTTTAGTCATTTAGGTTATAGTTTTTCAACCCGATAGGGTGTAATAAGTTAAATGGGCTACCATTGTACATTTGGTGTGTAATAGAAAATGCTGCCGTGGTTCTAAAATACATTTACCTAAACGTGTGAACTACTGCGCATGTGCAAGGGCGAGTCCTGCAAGGTGGGAAAATTCATTCTGTAGGTTTAGCCTACTTTAAACTAGCATGTTGTCAAAGGATAGTTTCTAATTTTATATCCAGACACACCGGAGACAAACGTATTTCTCAATTGAGTCTGCTCTGTGAGTACTACATTGGCTAGCTGATTTTGTTTTGTGCTATTGTTTTATTTTATTATTGCCAAATGTGGTTAGGAAAGCGTGTGTCGTGTGGTCCCCAGGGTTCCATCAACCATAACTATTGTATCTTGATAAAATATGAAATGTTATACTAATGTTTTGGTAATACACATGCATACTTCCCGTCTTATTATCCACATATATTGCCAAATACTCTAGGCGTACATCCGTTTACCGAAGTCTGCAGCAGGAAACTGTACATACCATGTCCTTACTGTACATACCATGTCCATATTGTACATTGTTTATACTCAAGGCAAATTGTATAAGTCCCTCCTTCAGCTCATATTTATATACAGTATGTATATTTTATGTATATGCATAATTAATATATTATACATAAGATTTGTCTAATACCTACCTGCTACTTGTGCTGTGTCCCATGGCACACAGCCTATATCTTCCCTATGTGGAAAATTTATATTATGTGTATGTTTGTTCGTCTATTGTCTACTGTCTGAGAGAGAGTCCACCCTACCGGAGTCAAATTCCTTGTATGTGTGCATACTTGGCCAATAAAGCTGATTCTGATTCTGAAAACACACATATATGCCATAATTACTTAGAGGTTATTCTGTGGGTGGCTTTTTGCTAATGAACATTCATTCCTGTGATAACAAAAAGGTCAACTGTCAATAATGAGGATCGCAATAGAAGGCTGTTGCCATGGTGAACTGGACAAGATCTACGAGACAATTGGCTATCTGGAAAAAAAGGAAGGGGTGAAAGTGGACCTGCTGCTGTGTTGCGGGGACTTTCAGGCTGTGCGCAATGAGGGCGACATGAAGTGCATGGCAGTGCCTGCCAAGTACAGGACGATGCAGACGTTTTACAAGTTAGTACTGCAACCATTTTTGCAATTGAATCTGATTAAGAGTTTAGCTACACGATTATGGTCTATTGATCATCTAATCTTTGTCACTTGCAGATATTACTCTGGAGAGAAAAAGGCTCCAGTCCTCACCATCTTCATTGGGGGAAACCACGAGGCATCGAATCATCTGCAGGAGCTGCCTTATGGAGGCTGGGTGGCTCCCAACATTTACTATCTTGGTGGGTAGGAAATCGCAGTGAACGTAATGAGTGTTCTCTTGTCAATCCATCAAGTACTGCCTTCGTTGACTCGCTAGATTTCGTGTTTTGTTCTCAGGGTATGCTGGCATCATCCGTTACAAAGGCATTCGAATCGGTGGCATCTCCGGAATCTACAAATCACATGACTTCAGAAAGGGTGTGTTTTTATATGTTGCTTAGTCTAAGTATTGTGTGCTCCTAGTTGCTGGTCTTTACATTCTAGAAACAATGTTACGTTTGTGTATGCTCTCAGGCCACCACGAATTCCCTCCATATGGCCCTGATACTCTGAGAAGTGTTTACCACATACGAAACATCGAGGTCTTCAAACTCAAACAGGTGGCCCTCACAGCTGCACCTCACAAGACCATTTGTCCATGAAGATGTGTCATTGATTTAAAATAAACACATTTATTACTAAAAGTAATTTTGTCCTAATCTCTTACCGTACAGATCCAGATGCCCATTGACATTTTCATGAGCCATGACTGGCCTCGTGGAATCTATAACTACGGCTGCACACAGGAGCTGCTGCGCAAGAAGAAGTTTCTGCGTCAAGAGGTGGAGACCAACACCCTGGGAAGTCCTGCAGCCGCAGAGCTCCTTGACCACCTCCAGCCCAGCTACTGGTTCTCGGCGCATCTTCACGTCAAATTTGCTGCCATAATGAAGCATGCAGTAAGAACTTTTTTTTTTCATGCATGTGGGATATGTTGATTTGGGAAGTGATATATTGTCTTTTTAATCTCCAAAAAATGTACCATCCATCCGCAGCCCAAGGCCAGTCGTTCAGAACGAACAACAAAATTCCTGTCTTTGGATAAATGCCTGCCGCACAGAGAGTTCTTACAGGTGAGTTTTGAATTGGGATACTCAAAGGCATGTTATTCCCGACATGACAAGTGCAGCACTAATAGGTGAGCATGTGCTCGTCAATCAGGTTGTGGAGTTTCCTGACAGAACCGATTCCGCTGAAGTGTTGGAGTATGACCCAGAGTGGCTTGCTATTCTGAAGTCCACCAACAGTCTGCAGGGGACCACTCCTCAGAACTGGAACCCCCCGATGAATTTCGGCCTCGACCAAAGGTAAACATTAGTACATTACGCACCTTACGTGTCCTGTCTCACCAAAGTTACTGGAAAAAAGTGAATGAACTACAGGTCAATAATGAATGAGTCACACCCAAAAATCATCTGTACGCCACGTCATTTTCATGCCACCACTCCAATCGGATGGTCTGTCTTCGCATTAGGTGGAACTTTACAGTCTCCGAGGCTGAAATGATGCAGGTGGTGGATGACATGAACGGCGAGCTTGCCATCCCGGATAACTTCAGCCGGACCGTTCCGGCCTACGACCCTGCTAACCCCCGGCCCCAGGCCGTCCCCAGCTGCAGCACCAACCCCCAGACCACGGAGTTATGCGCCACCCTGGGTCTCACAGACCTCTACGCCCAGAAGGCCCAGCTCCTCTCAGACCCCGGAGGAGCTCACGGGGCCGTGGGCGGCGAAGACGATGGCGACGATGCCCACAGCACCGGCAGCGTGGACGAACCCAGTGAGTATCCCACAGACACGTCGGGGCTGTCCAACTCCTGTAATCCAGACGAGATCACGATAGAAGACGAGTGGGAAGAAGAGGAAAACGACAAAGAAGATGGGGGTGGAGAGGGGAAGCAGGTGGCCATAGGCGCTTGCGATTCAAAGAAAACTCCAGCTGGCGTGGAGCGTTTGGTGTCCTCGCCAGGCACGGTCCACGCCTCGGGCCGCATGGTTCTGCCAGAGCCCAAGTCGGACGACCCTACCGGTCGTCTCTCCCTGAGCCCCATGAACCTGCCCCCTCCCACTCACCTGGCCCCAGCAGGAGGTGAAGAAGGGGCCAGTGATGATGCGGAAGAGGAGACGCCGGTGGTGCGCATTCCCAAGCGGACCAGCGACGAGAGCGAGGCAACGGCAGGCGGTACGGGCGGGACCCCCAGGATCAAACGGAGGAACCAGGTGATCTACGCGGCAGTGGATGATGATGACGAGAATGAGAGCTAAAGTGACGAATCATGGTCAGACAAGTAGTGTTGAAAATGAATTGTAAATTTGTCCCTTCACGTTGTACAATTATGTCTTACTTTTTTATACAGGTTTTGAAAAGCATAGATCTAGTTTATATATGTGCTGGCTTTTGTACCATGATGCAATGAAATATTTCACCTAGTCGAAGAAAGCTCACCTGTGCAGAGGTTCAGGGCTTTATTCCAATTAGTTGGCAAAGTTAAAGAGCATGTTTTATTTGGAGGTTTTATTTCGGCAGAACATGCCACTGTTGTAAATTCTGAATCGGGTTTAACATTTTCATCTATACCTAAGTTTGAGAATTTCTGCACAACCTTTTTGGGAGTTACAAAAAACTTGAACTGAAAATGCCCATGTTTTTTCCACTAATGATACACATATTGAACATGGCTGATCAATTAAAGAATCTCATCTGAGCCTAAGTGAAGTACTTTTGTGAGCAAAATGAGAGAAGCATGCAGCATTCTGTGCTCATGGCACCATATACTGCTTTATTGAACAACACTTAACATTGGTTGCTGATGTTGAAATGGTTAGGAAAACCATTTTGACTTATGTCACCTTCCTTACACATGACTTATTCATTGCTGAACTTGCTTGCAATCATGATAATGAAATACTCAGTCCTATATCTTTTCCCTAAACGTTTTTACATTAAGCTATTTTTCAAGTGTCCTGGGAAAGAAATGCAAACCAAACCATTGAATATTAGTCAGGGACACTGCTGTCTTTTGAACAGAACAAACGCATCTTAATTTCTAATATGTATGACAGCAGAACTAAATACTTTTGCCAAATAATCTTTTCCAAGAATTTTACATTTGTGGAAATAAATTGTATAACATATTTAAGTCCATAAAAGATACATTTCTGGTTTACCTGTGCTCTGGTAAAATCAACAAACACCTTCATTTAAAGTAGACGGTAACAGAACAGTGTATTTGACATAAACCTTTTTACAACCATACAAAGAGCCATTAGCCTAGTGAAAATGTGCCAAAGTATTGGTTATAATACAAGCCATTGTCAGGGAGATGGTGTCCTTACACTGAGCCCTACATACACATGCCTCAGAGAAAAGTCCCAAAAATGATTCACAATTAGGAAAACTTGGGACTAGGCACTTCTGTTTTCATTTCATAACAACTTTCTTCCCAGAAGCCTTGGGAGGCAAACCAAGCACATTAAAGTAAATATATAAAAAAACAATGAAGATCTCAAGTTCTATTATTTACCAAGAAACGATCCTTAAGACGCTGGTTAAGATGAGGAACACAAAAATCCTCTTAAAAGCAGGATAATATGAGGCATGTTTAAATTTCCCTTTATGGTTAGACATTGGGATATATATGATAATATGAGCGTCATCATCCTCCAAGATGTGTGTTTTGTGATCATGTATAGCCTATTCTGTAATCATCAAAAACCTTCTGAAGGTATTTTGGCCAAATGTGTTGGCCAATGAGCTTTAGTTTGACACGGGTATCAGTTTCAGGCTAGTGTATCGCTATACTAGCCCAATTTAATGTGTATATATCCAGTAATATTAATGCTATTTTGAGATTGGATTTATGGTGTCGGATTGTGTTGCAGATGAGGCTGGGAGACCAGTGCTAACCAGTCTCACAGCCTCAAACCCCCCCAACACTAAGAACAGTTGGTAAATAAATTAAATAAATATTTGACTCATTGGGAGTGTATGCTCGGACATGGGACTGCACATGTACAGGACTTAATAGAGATCCACACAGGATTGTTGGGGGGTAGGATTTGGGGATTATTCACAGTATGAAGTGCTACACAGTGAGGAGGGAAGAGGGCATGGTGCAGGATAACAGGGGCAAGCCTTGCTAAATTAGATTAAAATGAGCAGCGGAAAAAAAACAATTAAACAATCAATCAACCAAAACAGGCTGGAAATTCATCTCCAAATCAGCCGGTTGGGTTTCATTTCATCTTTCAAGGATGTAGGCCCTTTAAAAACACGCGGGACAGTGACTGTAGACAAGGGCAGAGAACATAAAACATTCAGGATTAGTGCCAAGTACTACACTAAGCTTGTACCACTGTCTTTAACACCAACACCTCCCGCTCCTTTTTAGGATAGTCTTCCATCAAGACTTCTCATCGTCTTTTTTTTTTTTTTTTAATTGTATTCTTCTTCTTCATCTGTTCCAAGGATCTCTGCATGCAGTGAGGAGTTGCCCCCTGCCTCCAAGTCTCCTTCTCCTAACTCTCTTCTTCCATTCTGCAGACCTTTAGCAAGAGTGGACCAGAGAACGAGGGTGCAGGGGGGAGGGCGGGGCAGGGGCATGGCAAGGCAGGGGTGTGAGTGGAGGCTGGGACTTCACCCCGGCCTTGCCGGTTCTGCAGGCTGGTTGAAGGTGAGCTGGGGATGGTGGGGGACAAGTAGTGTGGGAGGTGCGGCTAGGTGTGTGTGTGTTTGTTTGGGGATGGATGGATGGTTGGGTTGTCAGAGCTAAAGCTAGTTTCCACCACAGCAGGCCCGGTTCGAGTGAGCATCTGGGTCCTGTAGGTTGACTCCACGGTGCCGTGCTGCATGTGTTGGGTTCTGGGTATCAGTTTTTGGCATCTTTTTAGCTGCATTTGAACAAGAGAGGGCAATAGTTATAGATCAATGATGACATTTTATCTTCTGTGATAAATCAGTTAGAAACAGGAAGGTAATAGCTATTATTCTAATCTTGCAATTGTAATCATTTCAGTGCATGGTTTCTGTGCACAGATACCATGCAGTGAACTCACTTACCAATGGCCAGGAAGAGTTCATTAACGTTCATGGCCGTCTTAGCAGAAGTCTCCATGAAGAGTAAGCCAGTGTCTTCAGCATAGGTCTGGGCTTCCTATTTCACATACAAATCACAGAAAAATCACGAAACCAAAGAACAATCGCAGGGATTTCAAAACCCACATAACATCACATCACAAACATGTATGATATCTAAGTAGTCAACAGGGATAAAGATTGGTTGCATAATAATTGTCCTCTAATTACCCATCTCAATCACTCAATGATTTCATTAAGTGTAATTTAAGACATACAATCCTTAGTCTTACCTACAAATTAAACAGGTGTTGATTATATCAACAATACATGATCTAGCCTACCTATTCATATTTTCAATGTACACAAATTTGCCTTGACAAACAGGATCATAATAACAGGATCATATAGACTATAATTGTAGTTCAAAACATATGCACTTGGGTTTATGCATTTCCTCGACAAAAGGGAAAGTACAGACTTCATTGCACACGGCCCAGTCAAAGCACATTACAGGAAGATAAGGAACACTACCTCATACTCCACTAGTCTCTTCTCAGCTAGGTCTGCCTTGTTCCCTGCCAGGGCAATAACGATGTTCGGGCTAGCTTGTCTCTGCAGCTCCTTCACCCAGGCCTTGGCTCGGTCAAACGTCTCCTGCACCAAAGCAGAATATACCCATGTGAGATTATGTCAATATTCCCTTGGTTCTTCAGATGGGGGACATTAAAAGATTATTTTAATAATTGCGAGTGCAAGCCTACCGGCTTGGTGATGTCAAAGACAACAATGGCCGCCTGAGCTCCCCGGTAGTACATGGGAGCCAGGCTGTGGTATCGCTCCTGCCCGGCCGTGTCCCAGATCTCAAACTTCACTGTGGTGTCATCCAGACACACGGACTGGGCCAGGAATGCAGCTGGGACCAATGGGAAATATGGTTACTGAGAGGTTATCCTTCATTATGGAACAACCCCAAAAGCCACTTCAACTACTTACTACTCACAACTACTACTACTACTATTATTTAGCTATTTAGCAGACACAGACACTTTATATCTACTTTCGGTTAATACAAATACAGGTCATTAAGCAGCAGCCAAGGACCCGACATCCTTCTTAAGTATTCCTACAGGTAAGCTGCAGACATTGGGGGTCCAACCAGAAACCTTTCGGCTGGAATTCAAATAACCTCATCACTACAAACTACACTTTCTTGTCTTCTCCTACAAACAGATGGACAAATATGCAACTGTACAAAGCTGTTTATTTCGCACACCTCCTATAGTGGTCTCCTGGAACTCGTCAAACTGTCCCTTGACGAAGCGCAACACCAGGCTGGACTTGCCCACCGCCATGTCTCCCAGCAAAACCAGTTTGAACTGGCAGATTTTGGTCTGCGGTAGCGTGCCATTGGTGCGTCCTCCACTTCCTCTGGAGCTCATAGTGATGGAGGGAGACGGCACGGTACTTGGGCCTTCTCCCTGCTGGATGGGGCGGGGCGAGGGGTCGGTAGCTTCTGGAATGGGTCTCGGAAGTATTTGTTTATTTAGTTTTTTCAAGGTTTGTTATCGTCCTCAATGGGTCTTCAACTTGTACTTCTTTGACTAAAGATTTAGAAGAAAAAAGCATAACACAGCAAGATGTAGTTCATTTACTTAAAAATGTTTACAGACCATTTACAGAGTAATTCCTTTTGCCACATCACAAATTGAGTAAGTCTGCACCCCTGTTCTAAAAGCAGGTGTTTGTTCAAGAGATTGTGTTATGTCATTAAGCTACAGTGAGTCAAAGCAAGTCAACAATTGCCCTCAAGGGCAGCGCGTTCCTTACACTTCTTCCACACAACTTAATTTACAATAGGTTTCAATAACTCGGTAAAGGTAAATGAAAAAACATCAGGATTGGTTTGCTTGACAGTGGATATAGACCCAACAGAGACGCTTGATGTTATCGTTGAAGTAAGCATACAATGTTGACATGCAAGACACGCACAGCCTTTGAAAGAAAGGGGTAGGCCTACAAGCTCACTGTTCGGGAAAAACCTTACTGATCTTCCTCACTTTCTGTGCTATATTTACGTAACTTTATCCAAGTAAGTAAGGAGTAATGGTAATCACAGTGCGTTTTTTTGTAATGAGTAGGGACACCATTTTTGTTTAATAACAATCATTAAGCTACATTCTGATTGTCAAGTCGTTTTAAAAACACGATTGTCCAGCTGACCATCCCATCAAATATGCTGCTGCATTTTATACTGTATACGTCTTCGGATGATGGATGGCTATTTGAAAAAGACAAGACTGCGGAATCATTGGGATATCGTGGATTATGTGATGCGTTATTGCTATTGTAACGTTATGAGTTCAGAATACATTCTGGATCTGGTTGTTATTACATACATAAGTTCCATCATCAAGCCCGTAATGTAACTGAGGTGTCAAATGGACTCCGTTATGGTCGGTTAGGTTGAGAAATCCAAAACAGGTCAGAGCCTTTATGTTTCTTCTGCTATTTGTTTTAATGATTTTATTTTATAAAACATTCAACCGATACACATGTTTAAATTGAATTACAGTATCGCTTACCTTGGGCAATGGTTTCGTTTCGGCAACCGAGAGCCAGCAGCCTTCAATGTTGACAATTTAGCTATCAGCTGGTGAAAGCTGTTATCACTTCCTGAAAGACGCGCAGGCGCATTGACGATCGCATTGTCATTGTTAAATATAAACCACAATCACTTCTTTATAAACCTCCACGATCAACTCTTAACAAATATCCATAACATGAGTCCCGCAACTAGCATATAAATACATACAATAATAATAAAATGTAAATGCTATTACCGATATATAAATACAAAGTACATAATTCTATCATCTGAAACGCTGTGTTTTTCCATGTGTTTTCTTCATTCTGGACCGAAAATAATGACTTAAGGCAATTTAAGTAACAGTCATCATTTAACAGTTTTTAAACGTATCAAATACATATAAAATTCTCAATTCTATTCTCAATTATTATGTTGTTTCATGGTCGTCCCACTCTTGTGGTCTATTTGGCATCACTCTGAAGTATAAATCAATACACATTTAGTGAAGTGACACATGTTTATTCAAAATGTTACTTCCGAGCTGACGTGAGGCGCAATTTGTACGGCTTTAGGAACGAGGATTTGACCAGGGAAATATTTACGAAGTGGGAAGATCGTTTGAACTGTTTTTGTTTTGATGTTTCCAACTTGGCAAATAATATAATAAATGGAATTATAAACATGTTAAACAAGCTGTAATTATGCCAGCCACAAACAGAACGAAACAAAGCAGGCGAAGGACACTGGTTTCGCTCATCATTGACTCACTGTCTGTATGTTTGAGTGAGTGAGTGAGTGAGTTGAGTAAAAGGGATTCCATTCGCTGCGTCACTGCAAATAATTCTTAACATACAGGTGTGCTTTGCTGTTTGTGTTCAGGTGCATTGGGACGAACGACAGCAATGTTGAGCAAGGTCTCTGCAGCAGCCCATGGTTACTTTAAGGATGCCTTCATTGAACATTTTGTGTGTAAAGTGGCCAGGAGAGCCTTACTTATCAACAGGTCAGCCGAGGTCTAAGCAGCCAAGCAATTGTCATAATATATAACCCTGACGTATTTTTACCTGCCAAAATCTGCCATTGGCAGGTGGCAGATGTGTACTTTGGACCATGGCCTGGACGTGGGTCAAGAACATTTAGAAATGAAGTCTCATAAGTAAAGTGAGTCTTTGGTGAAAGGGGATACATAATGTTCTGCTGACCATTTACATAATTTAAAAAAACTGAAATATTAAAGAAACACTTATAAACCAGATGGAAATGCAGAGAGGAAACAGGAATGAGAGCTAATGTTATAATAATGCGACCCTTGGACTCTTTAAGAGTTTTTGTGTTGTGTTTACTAATGTCAATAATTTTACATTATGACATTTGTGTATTCCGTTATGCCAGTTGTTCCACCGTAGTATATATATGAATGAAGTTGTACTGTGTTGTTATTATGTTATGAGATTATGACCATACACCTTCATTTTCTGTTTTGGCTGGTTAAGCTGATTAATCATAACTATATAGCTCAGAGGTGGAGCTAACCGAATGGGTTTGTCTATTTAAGCCTGGATGGCTTCATTGGAGATGGTGATAGTTACAGTTGACTTAGGTCAAGAGTCAGTCTATTTTTTTTTACATTAGTTTCCGTCGTCATTCTTGTTTGTTAGTGCGGCAGTTTTTGTAAATAAAATTTCAATGCATGGCTTGAACCTCAATTGGATCAAGACACATCTACCCACCAACAGGCACCCATGAAATACTGTCCTCCCAGGACCCCTGTATTCTGGGGTTGGACTTCCTGCGGTGCACAGGCTGCCAGCTAGAACTGGCGAGGGGGGCTATTAGCTTCCAAGGAGGGCCCATGGTCTATATGGCTCCACCAAACATCCCCTACACCCAGCCCCCACTGACAACAGCTCGTATGCAGCAGTCACACATCCCCGCCCCCCTTAACCCCTTCAAGACAGCACTTGCCTCGCTGCATCAGGTTCTGGAGAGTAGCTGCGTCGGGCTTGAAGCTCCATCCTAATATCCTACTCCAAATATATCCTGTGTGTACAGCACAGCACTTTTCAGGGGACCTTTTTTCAAACTAATATTACACTTCAGTGTGTCTAGTCTCAGTGGCTGGCCTCTCCCGGACCTCTGTGGCCCTTAGTATGTAGGACGACACCAGGGAAGGCATGTGTAGAGGGACTGGGTATGGCCACCATCTCACTTGGCTCCGGGTGGGTCCTGCTTACTGGAGGCTCCGGCAGAGGAGGTAGGATTACGGCCCCTAAGTGCCTTGTCAGGGCCCAGGCTGGCTGGAGAACAACTAGTGTGTTGTCCTCCACAGACTGGGTTAAGTGGGTCTATATTTCTCCCTAGTGGGTTTAATAGCCCAAGTTTCTTCTAGATCTCATACTGTGTTTTGGTTACCAAGGCATCCAAGAATTGGAATTTGTGACCGTTGCTGTTGTCATCCTCTACTGTTTAATATGTTTTTGAAAGTTGTATTGGCAAAGGAAATTGCTTAGAACAGTCTTTAAACATGGCTTTATGCTGGGAGATATTTTACTCTATACTGTAAAAGACTATCTTCCAAAAACAAAACATGTCTCTTTAAATTCAGGCAAGGACTTCCTGTTTGTGTTTGGTTGGAAAACCCACACACATTTTCTTTCTGTTTATCATGACCTTAATTATGGGCTGATGAAATCCACTTTTTTATAGTTGCATCCAGTCAATTCTAATAAAACGAATAACATGGGCTTTCTCCCAATGACAGAGATAATAAGTACACACCATACAAAACAAAGAAATGGTCTTGCCAACTTTTGCCACCAGATATATTTTTTATTTTGGTTGAACCCTCAGTTTTTAATTCACGACAATTCATTCAAAAATACTGAACCAGAGCTGATGCATACCCTTCATAGAACACACCATTCAGTCACATTGGGCCAAATGTCGGCTGGTGGCCTGCTGCGTTTGGTCCAAGTCACTCTGTGAAACGCCTGAAGGACTGCACGGCCGGGCTGACGGCACCCCAGTCACCGGGCTTGCAGTACTCGCCCTTCTCCAGGAAGTACTGGCGCCCGCGGTAATTGGGCAGCTCGTAGAAGACCCACCAGCCGTCGAAGACCTTGCAGGAGTAGACCTCCCGCAGGCGGAGCTTGTCCTGCACCGAGGGGCAGTCCTCCGTGGTCTCGTAGGCCTGGCCCCGGAAGTCGGCCTTCTCGTACAGCTGCATCTTGTACTGGGACCCGCTTGACTGGGAGCGGTGGGTGAAGCAGAGGGGTGAGAGGTGGTTTGGGAAAGAGAAAAAAAGGTGAAGGGATGGGATCACATCCAGACATATAGGAAAAAACATACTTTGGATTCACCTCGTAATGCGTGTTTGTGTCACTGCCTGTACAGTTTTCTCATCCATACTCTGAAACATATTTTTTCATACAACTATACAATTATACAACTGTTACAAACAGTGGGCAGCACCAACATACACATGCAGAAAACTATCCAGTGTGTGTTTCGGTATGACAACTGTAAGATGAGTCCCTGGTACACTGGGTCAGCTGATAATAGCGTTCATCACAGCAACAGCATGTCAATAAAACACCAGAGTGTTGATATCTATTGACAAAAGCCTGAGGTTACGAATGCTATTGTCATGACCTGTTGGAATGTTGGAATGCTGTTGCAGGACTCACAGCTTATTCTTACTCAGTGTGGCTTTGCTTGCACTCCAAAGTGAATAGCCCCTATGACAGGAACAGTTGTGATACCTTGCCTCCTGGGTTCATATGTACTGAACAGAGGAGGCTTTCATTGGATTTATAGGTGAAAACTGCAGTAGAAAGATGTTGTACAGCAGACCACAGGCAGAATCTGACTTACAAACTGGATCATCTTGCAGGAGCTAAGGCGGTCATTTAGGCCCATCCAGCGTTGATATTCTGGGTACTCCCCCCTGGTCAGGACGTACTGGGAGCCCATGTAGTTGGGCCTCTCGTAGACCACCCAGGCCCCACTCTCCACACGCAGGGAGTTGCAGCGGCTCAGGTAGGAGTGAAAGTCCAAGGAGTCGCTGTCACACTCATAGCGGCGGCCCTGGAAGTTCTTATCCTCATAGAAGACAATCTGGAAGGAAAGACTCCTGTCTGTCAACCTAATCACTGTCCCCAGATAGTTTAGCATTTTGTTTTTCAAAATGAGGCAAAACCTGTTCTGGCGGTATAACAACAACCCCAAAATGCATTGGGATTTGCAAGCAGCGTTGTATTAGGTATATAGGATTAATATTGACTACCATAGCCAAATAAAACTTTGAAAATAAAAATAATAGTTAGAGCAGTGTTGCATAAAAACAAATGCCATGAAACACCTGCTGACCACAGACATGGCAGAATCCTTCTTATAGTTGAGATTAAATCTCTTCATCAAATCAGGTGATAAGATCTGACCTAAGGTCTAGTTTGTAAACAACTCCAGAACCATCATTGATGTACACTTAGAAACATTTGGGTCCTTAATGCATCCTTCAGTTACTCACCCTGCCCATCTTGGATGCAGTGTATAGGCTAGCCTTGTTGATGGTGTTGAGTGCTAGTAGTTCCCTGAAGGCCTGGATGTTGGAGTAGTCCATCCACGGTTCCTTTTATATCCACTTCTATCAACAGCCACAGTGGTTGGCCACAGGTATGGGAGTGGGTAGTACGGTGGACAATCGCTTTGTCATGAAAATGAGATCCAAAATTTGACTCAGTGATTCTGGTGCTATTCAGTTTTTCCAGAAAAGCGAGGCAGGATTATGGTATAATGGTGAGGGGGGTTGTGGTGGGATGGCATGCGGGTCCATTGACCCCGTTTCCCAATGCCCCCCTGCCCACCCAACCTGCCTGCACCAAAACACAGCCCACCTGGCAGCACCAAATGGCTGCCAAACTCCTGCCATGTGGTGCAGAATGGCATGCTGCTAGAAGTTACTTCAGTTGTCAAATGCAGTACCAAATGCATTCTAGAATTGTACCACTGCAAGTGCAATATACTACGCTCTGCCGGTTTTAAATGCACATAAAAACACACAAGCAGGTTTGTTCATTGTTTGATTGTATTTTATTAACAGGATTCATAGAATGTTATTTGAGGCTGCAGTGCAATTGAAGAGGAAAGGTCATTTTGATCACTATGCTACAGTAATAAAGGCAAAACAGTACATTTCCATTTGTATTGACATAGTGACCCAAACTGGTCATAAGGATGAAGGTGACAGCATTTTCATAAGTTACAGCATTTAGGATCCATTTTATAACATAAGCACTTCATATATACATACTGAGAAGGTCCATTAAACCTAAATACCCTATCATTCAGTATACCCTGAAGGACATACTCCCGTAATATTTATTATAGTTCTACCGTTATGTTCTATTATACGCTTTATGAACCTGCTAAATCGAGCTCTGGTAGCCATTTCAGGAGACACTTAGGAGTCATGCTTGTTTGAGGTTAAGGGTGTGAATAGGAGGAAGAAGAAAAGTGCTACCAAAGAAGGGGCATTGTATCATAGGGGTACCATAAACAGTGGCATCTATTCAGAAGTCTGCACACTCACTCATAAAATGATCAATTGTCTCACCTTACTTGCAATAAATTATCAGTTTGTGAAGACAGTGTGAAGCACATTTTAATGTTGGATAGATTTTAACAAATTTCTCCTACTGGGGATTATATCGTATTATATCATATCGTATCGTATTAATTGTTTTGTTAACCGGGTGAATTTCAGCATATCATATGCTACACAATAACTTGAATAACAAAATAACATTTCTGGCTTTATTTGATTTGTTGTCAATGTTTAAAACTTGATTTCCCATTTTTTTTAGTTCATTAGCACTTTAACAAAAATAAACCCATTAACCAGGGGGTGTTCCAATAGTGGGGGCCCTGATAAAAACAAAAAAGACTAGGTCAACATATTGCGTAATAACTTGAGGACACCTGTGTCTGCTCCACTGCGTGTCTAATTCTGGCTTCATTAACATCGATAGCTCCTGGTTGGGCCTGGCCGTCTGAGTCTGCTGAGGGTCCATTAGAGGGCCCCTGACTAGGCAGGGCTTGGGGGGCCAGGTTGGACAGCTCCTGAATGTGGCCCATATCTCGAAGCCAATCCAGGAAGTGCTGTGTCACCAATTCCTGGAACTGACATTGTTGTTCTCTGGAAGCAGAGCAAAACACATTACGTTACAGAAGAATCAAAGAGGAGCACAAGTGTGCGAACAAGGCAACTGTCAAAAGATGCTTCTACACCATCAAGTGACACAGGGACATCCAATGAATGAACACATCAGAATCAGGCACAGGCACCTTTAGTACAAGCTTCAGTAGAAACTGGCTTTGAATACTAGCTGTGCAGCATTACTATTCCAGACTCTTTATTCTGCACATTTGCTACTAGGTTTCCAGTGCATGAAATGCTACCAAGTTATCTATGCATGCTGCAAGCTTACATGCTCTAGGATTACACATCAGCCTTGATTGAAAAAAAAAAAAAGGCCATTACATTAATTCAGTGTCTGATTAATTTAGGAATGACGGGGCAAGTTTACAATGCTGTGTCGTCATCCATGTAACAAAACTAAATCTACCATAAAAGGACCAGAAGTGAATCCTGGCACTCACTCATTGAGCTGGGAATCCGACACGATTCTCTGCATGTTCCGGATCCTCTTCTCCTTCTGAGCGAGCGCTGCCTGGTACGCTGGAGGCAGCCCACCCGGCACCTCGCACGTGTCCCCCTCCATCGTGAAAGGCACCACCAGAGCGTTTAACTCTGCCGGGGGCAGGAGCCGGTAGCAGCCCGGAGAAGAGTCTGTGCTGGAAGGAGAGTTGAGCGAGTGGGGGACAAGGCCGTCAACACCTAGCAGCAAGGGCTGATCCCAGACGTTGGGCACCACGGCCAGCCCCGCGCTGCCCATGTGGTCCTCCAGGGTGGGGTAGTGCGTGTGGAAAGGCCCCAGGGTGATGTCCGTGTTCCCGGGCAGCAGCAGTGGGCGGGTTGGGGTCAGTGCGTGGATGGTGCAGCGAGAGGAGGCTCCTATGGACACGCGGCCGGCCACGCACACCACCCGGACATCCTCACAGCAGTGGATGTGGACGCTGGTCTCCACGGGACCCAAGACCAGCGTGCAGTTGTGGCACTTGTCCACATTTACTGACCTGGAGGGGTTTGCGCAACACACACACACACACACACACACACACACACACACACACACACACACACACACACACACACACACACACACACACACACACACACACACACACACACACACACACACACACACACACACACACACACACACACACTTTAGCAAAGCAAAAAACAAGACATAACCTTGTCAATATGTCCCCCCAAGAAAATCAAGGAATGATGGAGCCATACCTTAGCGGCGATAGGAGGTATATAAAGGCGTGAGAGCATCTGTGTATTCTTATGTTGGCGCCCGTCAGTTTGTCCGAGTCTTTAGCCAGCGTCTGTTGGAAGACCTGTGACATCAGCAGCATCCCGCTACCAGCTGGAGCCATGTGGGTGTTCCTCACTATCTTGACCCTCTTCATGGAGCCCTCCACTACAAGGGACACATGCAAGGATTAAATGAAAAGGATGTGTGTGCAGTCTTTACACAAACTTACACATAAAGCATAAATGCATTGTATTTTTGGACGGAATCATACACTTACTTTTTCCTACGAAATCCACAAATATTGCAGATCAAAAGCAAAGAATAATGCATTGTTCACAGAATTGTATTAAAGTAACAGCCATTGACCAAGTATACACTTCAATCATTTGTATTCAAATGATTGAAAACAAGGCCATCATTCGACACAGACCCATTATACATTTCTACACATAAAGGCTACACACTAGTGAGCTGTGGACTCCAGAAAAGGGTAATCCATTGAACCGTCATGGCATGGCGGCCTGTCATGTTTAACTTGCCCTGTTGAGCCCAGGTGAGTTTCTTTCCCGAGTGCAGGCAGGCGGTTATGCCGAAGGGGTTGACAGTGAGGTTCTGCCGGAGACAGGTGAGCAGCTGCTGCAGGGGGAAGGAGCGACTCAGCTTGGAGTAGCCAGCCTGCGCCTGCAGCGGAGCTTTGGTCAGTAGTTTGTGGACAGGATGAATGGCTTTACCGGGGTCCGCTGAGCCCTCTAGCAGGAGGCTCAAGCCCTGAACTGCCTCCAGGGACACCTGGAAAATGGAGACTGCAGAATCAGCTACAATTGTCTGAAAAGGTACAATAATAAAATGAAAATTCACATTTTCTTGATCTGCATTTTATACTCAAATGCATAATAATAATTATGCATGTATACCCCAAATACGAAGCACTTTTCCTTACTCCAAGTTTGTTGCCTTAAACTCAATGAACAACATGCAGTAACATTTCTCCCACCTGACTGCTTCGTATGGCCTGGCCAGAGCTTGAGAGTTGGCCTGGTTCTACCAGCAGTTCCAGCAGGTCCCCCAGGTGGCTGTACACAAAGGACAAGTGGGCATGGTCATCCCAGTTCTGCAGAACCAAGGCAGGGAAGAGAAAAGACAGAGGAGAGAGAGCAATAAGAGACAGGGCAGTGATACCATAGACAGTGATACTACACAAAAGAGTTCCATCTCGATTGATGGGTTTCTAAATCAAGGTGTAAAGTGACAGATAGGCTTTTTAGTGACTTTGTTACTGTGATGCAAGGTATTAACATTGTTTGTTTTTAAACTTTAGGACAACCTTGCTGCGGGAACTGTTCTTGGACTCCCTCTCAGAGCAAGGAGAGGGAGAGCGAGTGCGTGGGCTGGGCCACTCTTCCCCGATTAGAGAAGTGCGCAGAGACACGCGGTTCAGCTGCTGGATGTAGAGGAAGAGTAGGAACTTCAAGGTGTCCACGAATAACTGAAAAGGAAGAGAGAGAGAGGACTATTTCACTGTTCCCCTTCATATCTTAGCCCATCAAATTCAGACAATCTACACCATATGATGGTAGTAAAGGGAATAGAACAATGTCAAATGTTATACAAAAGACGTTAATGGGGTTCTATAAACTTAAGTTCAGGAGAAAGACTGCGCCTGTTACTTACCTATCTACCAACCACAACATTAGATCTTCACTAGCACCCACCACCTCCCAGTCTCCTCTCAACTATCAAATGATCCAGGTCCAGATGGGGGACCCAAACATAAGGTGCTATTCCCTTATAATTACAATGACCTGAAGTTACATTTACCTTACTTCGCTGGTGGTCAAGCTCTTTGGAGTCCGAGCATTGGGACAGAGCCTCTGCCCATCCCAGTCTCTCCTCTGGGGGGCGGGACGTGAGGAGGTCAAAGGTCTCAAAGTAGAGCCATGCGAGGTCTTCTGTGAGCTGAAGCTTCCCACATGCGATGTGTCTCCACATAGGCCAACTTAAAATAGGGAAGCAGCCATCCCTTGTACGCACATACAGAGCCATCTTGCGAAGGTAGTGCAACCCAAGTTTCGAAGGGGGCGCCACCTTTGAAAGAAGTCATGCTTTAGATATGACACAGATATGTCTCCACAGTGAAGTGCCATATGTGTACAGTATAGTTACCTGCAGTGCTCCCAAAAGGAAGGGCCCCATCCGTGGCCATATGCTCACAGACCCTGACTCCATGGCTGTACAGAAAATACCACATTTTATTTACACATACATATACAGAAATAGTCATACTACATTACTTGAGCAGATTAACTTGAGTAAGTTAACTAAATCCTACATTTACAGAGAACGGCTGGATGTATTGCATATAAGACTAGACTAGATCAAACTACCAGAGCAATGGCAGTTAGACAAATAAAAAGTTAAATGGCACAGACATGTTTCGTTACTGTCGTGTGGCGAATATGATCATGTGAAAAAATGACACACGTTTCCATGACAACTGCCAAGATAGACCAGCTAGTTAGCGAATACAATTCGGTTTCAAGCAGATGTAACGTTAGGTACGATGCACTAGGCTTTATTAGACTTTACTTTCCAATACGTTTCTTTCGTTCCAGTAATAGACACGCCTCCCTTTACACTCGTAAACAAAACAGTAAAACCGGGGTGGCTAGCGTTAGCTAGCTATGCTATGGAGTGTGATGGAGACCTGCCTGCTTCTGACTTACTTTTAGCCACTGGTTTGCTCCCGGGAAAACGTTGTTCCATCTTGGTATGCCACCAAAGGCAATTGGGTTATTAACTTCTTCATAAGTGGAAAGAAAGACCAGAACACTCCAGCCTGATGGTGTACATGTTTGGAGGGGGTGTTCAAGTGAGAAGGATGAGGAGGTTTCTTCTGGCTCTTCCTATTTGGCGCCCACAGAAACATTTGAGCAGCTCCATCTGTTGCGCGCATCGCACGGGAGCGCGCCTTGTGCTATGGATGTCGAGTTCTGCTGTCCAAGATAGATTCAATATTAATCTAAATAATTCATTGATTCGTGAAGTAAACCTGTGTTTTTGTAAAAGTTAGGTTATATCTTATTTTTAAAGACAGATATACAACCTAAGCAAATGCAGATTTATAGTTTATATCTTTAAGAAAGGGGCTGGCCTTCGACAGCAGTGGGCGGGTCTTCCCTGACAGGAGGAAGAAGCTAATAGACTGACAGCACTACACCAGTTTTCAAAAGCCGGGTGCTGTTTTGGCCTTCTTCAAATTTAAAAAATACCGATGGCCACGAAGGGGATGAATCTGTGTAATGTTTGCTGTCTGCTCCTGTATTTTATTACGGTGGTTTTGGCAGGGTAAGTCATGCTCTTACACAATATATGCACGCTAGTAAGTCGGCATAGCCAGCTGGTACACATGTTCCTTTGTGATTGGTCTAGCCGAGCACAGCTCACCCTGCTGCATGTGGGAACCAGACCAGCCAGTTGTTTAGTCCTATAAAGATGTATCTTGCGAGTACCTATTCGAGTGACTTGCAAACTAGTTAAATAGTCGGTCATCCGATGCGTTATAGTGTGGTTGTCCATATCGTAACGACTATGAAACGTTTCACATTTGCCACCATGCGAAGCAGCTCGTTTCCTATTCATTGCTGTTGGTTGCTATAGCTAGCTGTTTTTCTAAATCAAATAAACATTAAAAATATGTTATAACATACTAGCAGGCCTGGCGATAGAGCTGGGGCGCATGCTCCATACATTTGGTTTATTCTGCATTGCCTGCATTTGTTTATATAATCTCTCGTCTCCTTTTTCGCATGCCCCTCCTTCAGTCGAGATTTCTACAAGATCTTGGGGGTAACCAAGGCTGCTTCAATCAGGGACATCAAAAAGGCCTACAGAAAGCTGGCTCTACAGTTACATCCTGACAGAAACCAGGATGACCCAGAAGCTGCAGACAAATTTGCAGACTTGGGGGCTGCTTATGAGGTGGGCATACGTTTTTTAATCAACTATACCATGATGTAAGATTTTATTACGTTTGTACTCGAAGGGAAATAACTATAGCTGGTAGTCATTGCAGGGTATGTTATGTTTTTAACTTGAGAACGTATCATCATCATCCCAAAGTAAGCTATCTATTTGGTTGCCGTTAGAAACCCTACACCGATCTTGATTGGCCGAACAGACCGTGTGGCTGCGCGTGATTGGTACACGCGTTACTGCTCTGGTTGTCACAAAAACACGACGTGGATCTCTAGGAGTGGCTCAGATACTGAAGCCGTGTTGCAGGTGTATTTGAGTATTCTGAATCTGATCCCAATGTCTAAGATATCGTTTTATTCATAAGGCCGTGGCATACATGTCTGAATTATTTTACAATATATGGAAATGTACTTTTATTTCTCTTCTTAGGTACTCTCAGATGAGGAGAAGAGGAAACAA
Source organism: Micromesistius poutassou (assembly GCF_964030765.1). Classification (NCBI taxonomy): domain Eukaryota; kingdom Metazoa; phylum Chordata; class Actinopteri; order Gadiformes; family Gadidae; genus Micromesistius; species Micromesistius poutassou. Next base: position 5,286,927 of record NC_140284.1, on the reverse strand, counting down.
TATGATGCGTATGGAGAGGATGGACTAAAAGAAGGACATGGTGGTTCACACAATGATATATTTTCAAGGTGAGTTGGATAATGAAAAATAGCTGTTTCATGCTGGTTGCCATGAGAATTCATGCTCGAATGAATGAATGAATGAATGAATGAATGGAATGAATGAATCCTCTTGGAACCCCCTTCCCCCTTGGTACAAATACATGTTGAGACTACAGTTTTATATTTTAACAGAAATAACGGAATAAATAAAGCCACAATCACACATTACTTAGGAAACGTTATTGAATGAGTATGTTTGCCTGGATACTACAAGTCGTCTCATCTCTTCACCCTTTTAGCTTCTTTGGAGACTTTGGATTCATGTTTGGTGGCAACCGGCAACAGCAGGATAGAAACATCCCCAGAGGAAATGACATCGTTCTCGATCTAGAGGTCACATTAGAAGAGGTGTACTCTGGGAACTTTGTTGAGGTAGATGAATACCTTTTCTAACGGGCTATACGATCATCACTGGAAAATGCAACGCATTATTCAATATGCGTCACAGGTATATTTTCTTTTTACACCTTTTGTAATTGATTTATTGTTCTATGTTTGCCACAAAGGTTGTCCGTGTCAAGCCTGTAGCCAAAGAAGCACCCGGCAAGAGGAAATGCAACTGCAGACAGGAGATGAGGACAACGCAGCTCGGACCGGGACGTTTCCAGATGACCCAGGAGGTGGTCTGTGACGAGTGCCCCAACATCAAGTGGGTCAAAGCCGCAACGCTCACAAGTCCATTGTTGATCCCTTTCGTCGCTCAAGTTGCGACACAATTTCACATGCACCTTAACGTTTCTATTCATTTATTACTTATTCAAAAGTCTATTGTAAATGTGCATAATGTTCTACTTCTAAATATGTGTGGTTTGTGTGACTAATCGTAGGCTGGTCAATGAGGAGAGGACCCTTGAGGTGGAGATTGAACAAGGGGTGCGAGATGAGATGGAGTACCCTTTCATAGGGGAAGGTAACAGCCCCCTCACCAAGGCCCTAAGTCTTATGCTACCCAGACACTTAAATCCAACTGTCTGTCCCTGGGACTTTGATTAATGTTTGTATTTGCGCTTCTAAAGTTCCGATTTTATTGTCCCCATGATGCACAGGTGAACCCCACATTGACGGAGAGCCAGGGGATCTACGATTCCGCATTAAAGTCCTCAAGTATGTACTTTTACAATCCCATTTATTATGTGAAGATGCTCTGTTTGAATTGGTCCCCTGCTTCTCTATGAAGTGCACTATTTAGGGAATTGTCTGAAATGTGAGTGTACAAATTTGGTACCCCACATAGTGCACTACTAAATACACAATGTACTGTCAAAGAAGTGTACAACTAATGATTGTCATGGTACTCATCTATAGACCTGGTATTGCGCATACAGATTCCTGATGCAAATAGGCAGTCACATGGTGACGTCAAACACATGTAGACTTCTTTATGAGCTCAAACTCTACCATCTCATGTTCGTCATAGAGGGAATGAGGAAACAAGTGAGGCAATTCAAACATTGTTAAGCTTTGTTAACCATTGTTAAGCTTTCATCTGCGAACAACACAAGTCAATTTCTGAAAAATCTGGGATGTATGTATGGATGGCTTCAAAGACATGGGTTTACATTCCTTTTTAGACATGCAGTGTTTGAGCGACGGGGGGATGACCTCTACACCAACGTCACCATCTCCTTGGTAGAGGCACTGGTTGGCTTCGAAATGGACATCACACACTTGGATGGACACAAGGTGCGTTTTGAAAATGTCTTGAGGAAAGAATAAGGTGCTTTATAGTGTAGTAATATTTTGTCGTTTTTAATATTTCAAAAAATTATTGCTCAAAAAAATAATGGCCATGTAAAGACTACAGGATTGACACGTTAACACTTAACACTGTTTATTTTAAACTAGATTTAATCAGTTTTTCTTTTGTTTTGTGGTAAATTACAGGTCCATATAGTGAGAGACAAGATAACGAAATCCGGTGCTCGCCTGTGGAAGAAGGGAGAAGGCCTGCCCAACATCGACAACATCAACCTCCGTGGCTCCCTCATCATCAGCTTCGATGTGGAGTTTCCCCAGACGCAGTTGGATGACAATCAGAAGGATGGTGAGCAGACACGAGAGAGAGCATGGAGTGGAGAGGGGCACATAGAAAGCCATTGATAAGGGACTGGGAAGAAGGAAGGGCTACACTAGATGGTGCAGCAGATGCTGGGACAATACAAATATGAGGAAACCTTCTAGGCTTTGATGTATACAATAAGCTCTTATTTACTTTGGACATTCTTCAACATTGTCTGTTGCTTTGTGTTCTAATTATTTTCTTGTTTTTTTCCCTCATCTGTTTTAGGCATTCGGAGTCTCCTGAAGCAAAGTTCGGTACAGAAGATTTACAATGGACTACAAGGATATTAACCTACTAATGGACACAGTCTGGACTTTCTATCACAAAACACACACATACATACACATAGATAGATACATAAATATATACAGACATGAACATGCACACAGTAACACATGCAATGACAACTATCATAAGTGTGCTCGATGCACCAGACCAGGGTGTATTTATTTTTTTGAGATTTCTCTCAGGATAGCTTAAACTGATTGATTTTTACTTATTTTTTGATTTTACTTTTTTATGTTCTATAACTTTAAAAGAGTGGCACATTGGCTGCTTACATTTTTAAATAGGATGCCATAAACCCATGTAGTGTCCATTTTGTCCCACTATTTTCCCCCCCAGCCCCCAACACCCCATCATCATTTTTCTTTGGCCGTTATATTTTTTGTTGCATTTTTTTTCCCCCTGCCACAAAAAAAATCATTCAATCACACGCAAACATTTTCTAATCACTATAATGGTTACGCATTTGAACTGGATGCTGAAGATGCACACAGACTGTGAAGATACGGTTCAACCCAACCTCCGTTGAACCCTGCTCCACAAGACGCCACACCACTCCTCCGTCTTTTCTTCATTACTTTAAATGAATGTAGGACGACCAAATAGTTGGTTTATAACGATGACCTATTTTTCGTTTTTGGAATCCCGGATTGGCTGTAAATAGAAAATAGGCAGGGGGATATTGGTGTGTTTTGTTGGCTCTTATTTATGTTTGTGCTCTCCGTTTGGTTGTGGGTATTCTTTTAGTGGAATGCAAGCTCTGTCCATCCTTGTTGGGCGTCCAGGTGAAACCTGAATGTTGGCCTTTAATCCGAACAAGTGGAATTCTATCATTACAATGAATTGGGGGACTGAAACAGGACAGGTCTTCTGTCTGCTTTCAGTTAGCACCTTTCACTCTCTGTGCTCTCATTCTCACTCTCACTCGTTCTCCAAACTGATCAAGCAAATCTTGATTGGCAGTTTTTTTGTGACAAAGCATTGACAAACTTTTGACTGTGAATGAACCTAAAACATTCTCTTCGTAGTTGTTTACTTTTTCCTACAGTCTTCACTTTGCCCCACATGAAATCTGACATCACATTCGGTTGTTCATCTAAAAATGGAAATGGAAAGTCTTGCTGTAGATTCTGGCCAGTTTTACAGAGTGTATGTAAAATGTACTTTTTGACAGACATTTCAAAATTCAGATTCTATTAAAAAAAAAAGGTTATTGTCGTAGCAAGATTTCACCAGTGGATGGCATCAGAGCTTCAGTTAAAACACACCTTGACAGATTTGCCACGACGATGGAACGGATTTCAACAAGTGAAGCGATTTGTATAGTCTTGGACGTATTTTGCTGAAGAGGTTTTGTTATCCTTGAATAAATGGGTTGAACATTTTGAAACCTGCTCTCTAATTGATGAGATATTGACCAGTTCTAATGATGCAATAAAAACTAAATGTAACGTTTTCCTTTAATTGGTTTTGCGACACGAGAATCTTCTCGACCATACGGTCGGGTTTGCACAATAATACACTATTTATAGATATACAGCAGTTTCGCTCCAGATTATTTGTTGAGATATTGATACTATATCATGGTGTCGAATTGTGTGTTTGTGTGGGTGGTCTCTGTCTCACACTGGGACGACTCCTGTCACACCCTGACACACGCTATGACCCAGATGGTTCCACTTACACGTCCACACGTCTCTAGATGACTGACAGGAGTGCTCTCAGAACACTGCTGCTGTAAAAGTTGGTTATTCACATTATTTCTGATTTTAATAATAGTATTTTGTTATTATTGCATTATTTTATAATATATTTAAATACTCTTTCATTACTGTGTCCATTTGCCGTACTGTGTGTGTGTGTGTGTGTGTGTGTGTGTGTGTGTGGGAGAGCAGACAGGGTGTGTGGGCGGTCGTCTCTCAGGGACTCTCTGTGTTTGGGTGCTGCAGGCAGTGGACGTCCACAGGAATCTACTGGGCCACAGATAGTCTCTGGTGTGGTGCAGCGTCTGCTCATCTGCCCACAGCAAGGGGGTCGTCCCTTGGTCTGTCTGTCTGTGCGTATTAGCTGAGCGTGTGTAATAACCCAGTATTACCCTTAAAGTCGTGTGCATCCGATCTCTCGCACACACGTGTGTGTTTGCGTGCTTGTGTGAATCTGTGTTGTGCATGGGTGTCTGTGTTAAGTCCATGTCCGTGTGTGTGTGTGTCGGATGAACTCCCACAGTGATAGTGGAAGGCTGTGGTGGAGGGAGTTTCCTCTGCGGGCCCACCACACATCCCGGAGTTATTATCAGCCTGGAGTGGCTCCAATGGGAGAGAGACAGAGAGAACGACTGTGACAAGAGAGAGAGAGAGAAAGAGAGAGGGCTTTGTGATCAGACCCAGGAGAACATCTCACTGTTTTACCTCATCCTTAAACGCTTAAACGCACCCTCTCTTTAACCTTGATAAGACCGGTGGGACTTGGCTCATAACCATAGCACGCACACACACACGCACACACACACACACCCGCACAAGGGGGCGAAAAAAAAAACCTTAATGGGAGGTGTAGCGCGTAGTTCACACATGTCAAATCTCATTGAAGTCGCGCACTTGTTGATGACTAAATACCGCAATGGCGTATTATTAAGTCTGAGGTGGCTCAGGCGTGGCCTCCCCACTCAGATGTGGTGTCAGAAGACGGGCCTACGTCAGTAATGATAGCATGGTTGAATTTATTTACTGTGTCTGTGTGTGTGGGTGTATTTGGAAAGTCTGTAGGTACCAATCACATGAGGGCAGCATTGCCTCTCTGAAGACATCCATTATTAAATCCCTTTTTATTACCCTACATCCTCCCCCCCCCCCCCCAAAAGGTGTGTGCTGTGTATGTGCGCATGTCTGTGTCAGCTGTGTATTTTGTGTGTGTGTGTGTGTGTGTGTGTGTGCGTGTGTGTGTGTGTGTGTGAGCGTGTGTGTATTTGTACATATGCATGTACACGTGCACATGCATCAGCATATGAGTTGTTGATGCAGATAAGTACAGGGATCACACTTGACCCTGAGTGTAATGGCTCGTAAGTGTAGCTGCAGGGTTAAGAGAGGCACAAGCTAGAGGAGGGCTAATTGAGCAATCTGCCTCTGCCGCTCTCTCTCTCACTCTCTCTCGCTCTCTCTCTCTCTCTCTCTCTCTCTCTCTCTCTCTCGCTCTCTCAATCTGGCTCCCTGGTTCGCTCTCTCTCTTGCTGTGTGTGTGTGTGTGTGTGTGTGTGTGTGTGTGTGTGTGTGTGTGTGTGTGTGTGTGTGTGTGTGTGTGGCGGCGGCGGCGCCAGCGGGTGTTTTGACCTGCTCTGACATGGCAGTGTGCTCTGTTAATGGTGCCTGACCTGTCGGGAGCAAGGCTATGTTGAGCAGAGCTCTGGAACCAAATACACCCACAGCTTCACTCAGGGAAGAACACACACTCTGCAATAGACTCGATCCCCGACAAAGGAGCCACCCCAACATTTCTCAGGTTTCACCGTTTGTTTTTGTAATAATGTAATAAAATTGAAGAAAGTTTTTCTTTAACTCTTTAGTCACTTTCAAACAAAAGTTGAATAACAAACAAGACCAGACCTGCACAAATATTCCCCACTTCACATTGAGTCCAATGATCTCTGACACAATAGATATTATTTCAAAAAGTATTAATATCAAACAAACTAAAGGTCACATTGGTGCATTGATGCGAGCATTGTAAAAGTGCCGGTTCAACAAGGTTAAGAATTCAGAATTCCCCTGCTTGACCTCAGGGCTTGCTGCCAACTGCAACAAGGATGAGTTCAACACGCAGCGAAAAGTAATCTGTGTGTGTGTGTGTGTGTTTGTGTGTGTGCACGTGAGTGCGTGTGCGTGTGTGTGTTTTGTGTACGTGCGTGTACGTGTGTGTGTGTGTGTGTGAGTGTGTGTGTGTGTGTGTGTGTGTGTGTGTGTGTGTGTGTGTGTGTGAATGCGGTCATCAACGTTCTGTGACACCAGTTTATGCCATGACTGGGGAAGACAGCACACAGGAGGGGGTTGTAGGGGAGAGAGACAGAGGGTGAGAGAGAGAGCGACAGAGAGAGAGAGACAGAGTAGAAAAAAAGAGGACTTTATCCAAAATAAGAAATGTTGACGGACAAAGCCTGCAATCTGCGGGATCTGGGCATAAAGCAAACAAAGGGCAGCTTTTGTAAGGAATAATACATGTCAGCCGTGTCCTTCTCCTGCCACAACTTTGAACACCGCTGGGGACGGCCATTGCGCCGCTGTGTATGTCGTGTTGCTATATTAAAGACAGTCACCTCAAAGGGAAAAGCCTCAACTATTCAACAATTGAATGGTGGGGCTATCATTATGGGTAGCGCGGGCAGGGGAAAAAAAAACGGCTTTAGGGATTCTTTTTTCTCAGCAACTTCAAGCCCTCCTGTTAGCGCGGACGAGCTGCTGTTTATCCCAATGCCTTTCTGGGGCCTAAACATAGTCAACTGTCATTATGGATACCACCCCCCACCCCTCCTCCTCCTCCATACACACACATACACACACTCTCTCTCTCTCTCTCTCTCTCTCTCCCTCTCTCTTTTTCTCTCTCTCTTGTTCACCCTTTGCCACTTCCCCTTAGTCTGTGCTCCTCTCTCTATATCGGCCCCCTGTCTCTCATCCACTGTCTTCCACCTTAATGTTTCTATTTATTTCTCCTATTTTGCCATCTAATGACCCGTGTTGTGAAGTTATTTAAAGAAGATGGGGGGGTTGGTGGGGTAGGGGTGGGGGTGGGGGGGGGGGCTGCTGGTCTGCCACATCCTGAGGTAGAGGGAGAGAATTGGTGGCTGGGCCCGGACAGGACAAACACTGTTTGAAGACCACCTATATGGATGAAAGCCCGCCGTCTATATAGACAACATAGCATGAGCGGTATAATGCCTGAGTAACCGATCTCAACTCGCAGAGAGCGCCGCATTACAGTTGCGTTGAGTAAGCACATACCCACGGGCGGGAAACGGCCAGATTCAAGACTCCATACTGTACACGCTGTGTAGTAGCTTTCACAAAAGGATTTTTCATTCAGCTCCCCCTTTGCTCTTTAACCATCAGCGCCTGGGACCTGGGATGCTTGCCGGAAACCGCTTCCCGGCAAGACCGTAACCGCGTCCAAACTCCTGTGAGTAGAAGCCATATTAGATCCCTCACACAGAGAGAGAGAGAGGGCTGTTAAAAGAGAGAGAGAGGAACCTGTATGCATAGTTTATGAAATGATGTAAATATGTATTAGCTCTTGGAGGGGATGCATGGGTTGGGGGAGTAGGCGGGGTGTGTGTGTGTGTGTGTGTGGTGGGGTGTGGGGTGGTGGCAGGGGTGGTGAAAGCGGCCTTTGTTTTTCAGCACAGAGCCCTCTGCTGGAACCGGCTCCACCGCCCCCACTCCGCCCAGCATCTCTCCCCGCCCCCCACCCCACCAACCCCCCTCCAGCACCCCCTAGCTCTCCCCGGGCCCCGGGGTTGCCCGGGCCCTGTGGTGGCGGATCACAGTTAATAACTGTGCGGTGGGCTGTCAGAGGCACTTAACCCTGACGCTGGGCAGGCGGGGGCGAGGCCAAGTCCCCGCAAAACAGGGGGCCTCCTGCTCTCCTCTGCCCTCGTCCGTCTGGACAGGAGTACTCACAGACAGGAGCACTGACGGAGAGAGGAAGAGGGAAGGAACCAAGGAAAGACAGAGGGCGGAAAGAGGATAGGTCGGTTTACCAAACAGGGATTACGGGGTCAAGTCTCGGGGATGTGGATCTTGACAGGCGGTTAGGAGAGTGCATCGGGGAACTTATACAACCAGACAATTACGCGTATACAGTACGGAGAAACAAACTATGATACACGGACGAAGGCATTCTTTTTCCCCTCACCAGGCTGAGGTGTTTAGGGACGGGGGTTAAGGAGGTGCGCACGCTGAGGAGGAGTGGGGGCTGATCTGACTCAATCAGTGTCGGGGGAGGGGGGGGAGAGACAGGTATGGGCAGTCACTCCCCCCCTCCTCCCCCCCCCCCCCTCCTTCCTCCCACCCCGTCTCACTCCCCACAGAACTGTCTGGGGTTATTTATCCTGTTATAATATAACCCACCAGCCCGTCACACCCTCCACTGGAGCACGTCTAATGGTCCCGCGGACGCGAGGGCGTGAATCAGCGTCACTGCATCGAACCATCGGCTCCTCAACCTCACCTGACCCTCACCAAGAGCACCTGGATGGCCTAATTAATCCTTATCTGGTCCCAAACCCATAAAGGCTATGCTCTTAAACCCAGCACCGCGTAAAACCCAGTCCACCTATGGAGGCGGGCCGCGGGACCGTGTGTGTGTGTGTGTGTGTGTGTGTGTGTGTCTGTCTGTGTGTGTGTGTGTGTTTGTGTCTGTCTGTCTGTGTGTGTGTGTGTGTGTGTGGGGTGGGGGGTGGGGGGTGGGGGGGTGGGTGTGTGTGTGTGTGTGCGTGCGTTTTTATGCCCGCTCCAAACAATGGCGGTGGATGCGACGCCTTGTCTGCCGGTGAACTCCAAAGTCCAGCTCATCCCTGCTGACTAGATTAGATAACCGGGCTTTAAAGGCAAGCAGGGGTGTTTGCTCAGCGACTCCTTGCCACCCTAATAGCATCTGATCTAATAGCAGATTGCAGGCTGCTTGTTTACCGTGGAGATCTGAAGAGTGCCATGGCAATGGCCAAACACGACGGGGGAAAACAAAGCGTTACTAGCTTTTAGGACGGGGGTTAACGGGGCATTGGTCTTTCCATTGCTCGCGTCCATCAATACATCGGATACG